>NC_089843.1:98365586-98734824 GCF_035609145.1 Eleutherodactylus coqui | reverse complement strand
GTACCATCCAGCTGTTATAGCACAAGGGAGATCTACACAATATTAGATGCGTGTATACTGGTAATTATTTTAAGTAAGATTAGTAAAATTTCTTCAAGCTGACTGCCTTTGAAAATTCATATTTATCTTTGAGCTGAATACATTCTCCGGTGTCTATCAAATTATATTTAAACCCATCTGAATATAAAAAATGATATGGAGAATAAATTGTCTTTTCACTGTATTCTCTACAGATATTTTGGAATAAAAGGGGATCATGGGATTAGAAAAAATTGAATTCTAGTCATAGAAAAAAATAACCTGGCAGGTATTGGTTTAAAGAAGAGATATTGCACCTAGCAAGCTGCAATGAGATGAAAGTATTTTATCTAAAACTTTGTCCCTCACGTCTACTATAGTGGGAATATAATTATCTACCATATTTGATTTAATCTTGTTCCCAATGATAAGGTACCTTACCTGCTTGCCATATAAATGCTGCACTATAAGGTTTAGTTCAAGCATATGTTCATCTTTGAATCCAATTAACACATAATTATATAGCCTAGAATGAATAAAGTTTAGTAACTTTGTACATACAGTACATTACTTGGGGTCTTATTCACATCAGTATTGGAGGATCCATTCAGAACCTCCCTCTCTGGATTTTTCTACAATACAGGAAGACTAACGCTGTATGCAGTGCTACTTCATCCTGTAAGATGCAACCCAGTTGCGTGGAAACCGAACGAGTCCCATTATAGTCGGTGAGGGCTATTCTGCACCATTCAGTTCAATCATAGGACGGATCAGTTCGGCTAATGGGTGGCTTTTTCCTGCAGAAAAACTGTACCCTTTGGCGCAGCTGTGAACAAGACCTTATCTTGTCATTCGCATTAAAAAAATGCAATGTTAAAATGGGTCGCGCCCATAGGAAATCATTGGGCTCCCACAGGTAATTAAATACCTGCGGATGTAATTTTCCCATGGCATGCGGATCGCACGCACGGGAAAACAACCGCAGCATGCTCCATTTTTGTGTGGTTTTCCTGCACGGACGGCTCCTTCAGCTTCCATTAAAGCCAATGGAAGCCGTCCGGATCTGCAGCAAAAACGCAGCTGTGACTTCCTCCGTGCCGCGGACTGTAGAAAAGTAGGAGTTTAAAAAAAAAGATGGCATGGCGCATGTGCGCAGCACGCCGCCGGCGTCCTGAGCGCATCTGCTGCGCAGAAGAAAGAATATCCGGCCTGCAGGGAGGAGAACCCCGCAGCATCCAGAAACCATATGGGCCGGTGGACATCATGCCTTACAGTCTAAAAAATACTTTAGAGCTGCATTCATGATTATGCTAGTTGTCATTGGAAGCATACCACAAACTTGGTAACATATATCTCCCTAACAGTTTTAGTTTGACCCTATGATGCTGCATATTACATGTTGTAAAAACTATATTTCTGAGCATGCAGAATTGTAAATGCAAGTCTGAACAATACAAAATAGGTTGTAACTCAAAATCACTATAGAAGAGCTAGTACAGCATATTTACAAAGTTTACTTATTTTTTAACATACAGTCATGAAAAAAAATAAGTACACACCACATATGAAAAAAAATATCTGATCCTTAGTAGGTTTTAAAATTTGGTAAAAACAACCTCAGATGAACAACAACACATCATTATTTAACAAAAACTAGGCCAAAATCCAAAAGAATGTGTGAAAAATTAAGTACACACTTACTGCTTCTATAGAAATTAAAAGGATAAGTAGCAGCCAGCTGCTGCTAATCAAATGGCTGTGATTAATTGGCCATCAGCAAGTGTTACTACCTCTATAGAAGTGGAATGTTTGGCAGTTTGCTGGTCTGGAGCCTTCAGACTTGTGTTTTCACACAATGCCAAGGAGGAATACATCAGCAGTGATCTTGGAGAAGCAGTTGTTGCTGTCCATTAATATGAGAAGGATTTTATGGCCATTTCCAAACAAAATTGATTCCATCATTCCACAGTGAGAAAGATTATTTACAAGTGGAAAACATTCAAGAGTGCTGACAATCTTCCCAGGAGAGGACGTCCCAGACAATTCACCCTAATTCAGACTGTGCAATGCTCTGATTAATTGCAAAAACCCAAGAACTACAACTCAAGAGTCTAACGGGCGTACTTAGCATTTGAAATGTTCAAGCTCGTGACAGTGCAATTAGATAACGACTGAACAAGTATGTCTTATTTAGAAGGGTTTCTGGGAGAAAAGTCTCTTCCTTTTAAAAAGAACATGACAGAACGGCTAAAGGTTCCAACTAAACAAACCACAAGGCACGCGACCTACAGGTGACGTCATTTTCGCACGCCACGGAGGCGGCTGGCACTGGAGCGCGACAGCCTAATTGGAAGTAAGATTTCTGTGTGTTTATATATGTGAGTTCCTAGATTATAATGTTTATCATTGAAGAAGGCCTTTGTGGCTGAAACGCATTGTGTGTCTGAATAAATTTGTTTAAACTTGTTCCTGTCTCTGGATGGAAGGAGCACAGAGGGTTTTTTCTTCTACTTTACTGGTAATATTTGGAAGGGATTCTGGGAGGAAAAGCTCTTCTTTTTGAAAAGAACATGGCAGCACGGCTAAAGTTTGCAAAGTTTTAACTAAACAAATAACAAGGTTTCTGGAACAATGCCCTTTGGACAGACGAAACCAAATTGGAGATGTTTGGCCATAATACCCAGCATCATGTTTGGCGAAAAGCAACACTGCTTATCAGCACAAACCCCTCATGTCAAGCACGGTGGTGGAGGGGTGACGATTGTACTCTTCTGTATATCAAAGTATTCTAGATTCAAATTTGAGGCCATCTATCCTAAAGCTTAGCTGTAACAGGGTTATGTAATTGGACAAGGATCCCAAGCACACCAGCAAATCTACATCAGGATGGCTGAAAAAGAATCAAGGTGTTTCAGTGGCCCAGTCAAAGTCCAGACCTCAACCCAATTGAAATGCTGTGGAAGGACCTTAAGAGAGCGGTGCATAAATGAATGTCCACAAGCATCATTATAGTAAAGTAACGTTGTAAGGAAGAGGCGGTCAAAATTCCTGCAGAACGATGTCATAGACTGATAAAGTCATACAGAAAATGATTAAAGGTTGTCCCGCGGCAGCAAGTGGGTCTATACACTTCTGTATGGCCATAATAATGCACTTTGTAATGTACATTGTGCATTAATTATGAGCCATACAGAACTTATAAAAAGTTTTTCACTTACCTGCTCCGCTGCTGGCGTCCTCGTCTCCATGGTTGCCGTCTAATTTTCGCCGTCTAAAATGGCCTAATGGCCAAATTAGACGCGCTTGCGCAGTCCAGGTCGTCTTCTTTCTTCAATGGGGCTCCGTGTAGCTCCGTGTAGCTCCGCCCCGTCACGTGCCGATTCCAGCCAATCAGGAGGCTGGAATCGGCAATGGACCGCACAGAAGAGCTGCGGTCCACGGAGGTAGAGGATCCCGGCGGCCATCTTCAACCGGTAAGTATTGAAGTCACCGGAGCGCGGGGATTCAAGTAAGCGCTGTACTGTTCTTTTTTTCAGTCCCTGCATCGGGGTTGTCTCGCGCCGAACGGGGGGGGGGGGGGGTTGAAAAAAAACAAAAACCCGTTTCGGCGCGGGACAACCCCTTTAAATCAAGTTACTGCAACCAAGGGTAGTTCTACTAACTGATTCATGGGGTGTACTTCATTTTTCACACATTGTTCTGCATTTTAGCCTAGGTTTTGTCACTGGCCAACACGTATTTTGGTGCAGAGCGTTTGACAGCTGTTATAAGGTATATTTTGTGCCCTGATTTCAAATATGCCATCCATTTTCCCCTATCAGCTCTAGTTTCTGTGATATAGGCACCGACTGAATTTTGTTACCATATTCCATATTAGACATATGATTGATATAATTAAACAAATACCGTACAAATTAGTGTTTTTTTTCTACAATATTGTGATACAAAGAACAAAACAAAGTGGACTATGTAACAATTTATTTTATCGAATCAAATTAACGACAACCATGTTCTCCCTCACAGGCCACTGTCATTTCACCCAGTGCTCTTGTTTGGCCCTAGTGTCCCAGAGGCACATAAAACATGGATATTTTGTGTACCCGCTTTGTTGGCCTAATGGGAAATTGATAGAGATGAGCGAGCATACTCGTTAAGGGAAAATACTCGAGCGAGTATCGTCCTTTTCGAGTACCTGTCTGCTCAGCAGAAAAGACTCGGGTGCCGGCGGGGGTGAGCAGTGGGTATGCTGAGTGCTTCACTGGCTGGTCACCAGCAGTGTGTAGCAGCTGCGGGAAAGGAGGAAAGGATGCCGGCCTAAGATCACCCCAGTTGTCCTGAAGAGGAGAGGACAGCCGCTGCTATCATTCACCTCACAGCCGTCTCACATGGACCCCCACTGGCAAAGCGGACAGCAGCTTCCAGGACCTGTGGTGATGTCACCAGTGTCGGAGGAGTCAGCAATCACATAGTACCCTAGTGTGTGTGTATTCTAGTACTCTAGCGTGTGTGTAGGAGTGGCCAAAGGGGCTACAAATAAATTTTCACGTAGCGCAGGAAATGTGTTATATTTGGAAAGATTACACCAAGGGGCTAGTTCATGTATGGAAATGTGTTTTGCAGCTGTATGCAGCACGATTTAAGAAGAAGGGAGGGGTCCAAGCTGAACTTTTGCACCTGGGCCCCTGAGCCTTTAGGTATGCCCCTGAACACAATGATTGTATAGCTACAACACCCCACAACACCTCGGGCGACAAATGTACACAACCATTCCTCACTACTGGTCGGGACAAACTAAATGTACGAATAAGATTGGCTATGTGACGCAGCATGGCTGGCAATGCGCATGCGCCGAAACTATAGCTGATGGAGAGAAACTGTTTGCATATTTGCAAATAAAAGGTCAAATATACACTAAATCAGTTGTAACATTCCCGGCACCAAACAATTTTTTCAATTTTGTTGGCCAGTGAATCAATCACATGATGTAATTTCCCATGTGTTGTTGTTCTTCTGAGGTTGTATTTACCTAATTTTAAGACCTTCTAGATATTTTGTTTCTTATGTCCTGACATGTAAAATCACAGAATTCAAAGAGGGTGTACTTAGTTTTTCTCATGACCATATATTAAGGCCTCCCTCACACAGGCGTTCGCAAAAATGCTGCGGGTTTAGCTGTTTTGGCATGCGTTTTGGCTGCATTTTCAGCACAGCTGAAAACATAGCCAAGGAAGCTGAAGAAAAAAAGCAATACTCACCTAGCAGGCACCTCCTGGGTCGCTCTGGCTACTCTTCAGCGTTCCTGCAAGCTTCCCCCCACCACCAGCAAGAGATTGCTCTCATTTGCTCTAGCCAGTCAGAGCCGGTGCTCAATGCACCAATCACAGCCTTACGGTCATATTGCTTTTTTTTTCACATAGTGTAGCTAGGAAGTTTTAACGTTGTAAAAAAAAGCGGTACCAAGTTGTGCCATGTTTTCAGCAGCGCTTTCATTTCAATGGGTGACGCACACTCCCAAAAATAGAACAAACATTGCTTTAAAATCACTGCGTTTAAACCATGCTTTAACCCTGGTCTGAGAAGCCCCATTTAAATGAATGGCAGCGTTGTACAGCTGTTAGCACAGCGCTGAAAACGTAGCAATAAATGCTAAAAAACACCTGTGTGAGGGACACCTAACACTGTTAAATGCTGTTCAAAAGTGGATTTATTTGAACAGCCATGAAAGCCATAAACATATTATTTCCACTTGCAATAACATTTGAGGAACAAGTAACTCAGTATCTCTGAGAACTCATTCACTATACATTGACACTACTAACTTGATATTTCCTGAGGAGAAAATACTGCACTCATCAAGCATGAAAAATAGGTAATAGATTTTAACTCCTACCGTCCTAATAGCCGTTGGTATTCCAGATTCATCAATGGGTCCAATCCCTGCATAGTGTGGTGCTTTAAAAACAGTGACTTTTTTCTCTTCTTCTGAGGTCCTGCAGATTGGGATGGTGCTGCTGCTTCGGGTCACTTCTGACTGGTACTGCTGGGAGAAAGACTCCGTAGAGTCTATACACAAAGGAAAATCAGTTAGAGAGAAATGTAGGAGAAATAGCACAATCAAAGACAAGCAGACATCCCAATATTTCAGATGGTCAAGAAGGGGCTGTCCTAGAACAGAAGTTATCCCCTATCCATAGGGACATTCATTTCGATTGGACTGCTGGAAAACATTGCTATCTGCAGCAGTCCCACTGAAATGAATGACATTGTGTTGCACGTGTGACCACAGCTCCATTTATTCAGGGACCTTCAGGAGTTCCATTTTCGTGATCCATTGAGGTCCCAGCAGTTAGACCCCCACAGATCAGTTATAGGATGGGAGATAACTGCTATTCATGGGACAGCCCAGTTAAGGTTTGACGAGCAATATGTCCAGTTCTTATTTTACATGTTACATGTTTTTTTCAGTGGTGTGAACATAACATCATGCTTTTTATCCCAGTGCCTGTGCATGGGGATTACAAAAACCCTAATTGCATACATTTTATACTGATTTTAAGAAGAACCCCAAAGAGCACCATGCACTGTGTGTAGAGCTGCAGAGGACGAATAGCCTTCTGCCCACTCAATATTGGGTATTTCTATACAAATGTGGTCCCGACTGTTTCCCTTTCCAGTCTAGCCCTGGCATGTGCCTTCCTGTACTCTTAGCTTATAATACAAGCCTCGAAGACTGATATTTTATCTGTCTTTCAGTGACAAGGGCAAACGTTATCTACAAGAGGAATCATTGTTAAAATTCCTACCACTATACTACATAATAGAAAATGAGAAGATAAGTCATTCCTATTGAAAGTATAACCAGCTTGTTATTTAGTATCACGAATATATTGCTAAATGATCTGGACAAGCTTGTAGATGGGACAGAACGGAAGAGAGAATATGAAGTGACTGCTTGTTGTGCTTCCCGACAATCATCAGTTGTGTAACAATATAGAAAGAGCAGAGATAAAACTCAGTTTTTACTACTTTACTAGAGCTAAGACACAGGATATTTACTACTGCCAGTCTGAAAGGGAGAATAAAGCTTTCCCATCATTCATTACCCTAAGCCGTCATATAACATCCTGCTGCCACACAATGGAACATTTCATTTTTCAGCGCACGAGTATAAAAGGTTATACAAATTAGGGTGGGCCCTGGAGGCCAGTGAAAAGCAACGTCAGGAACAATAAGTGTTTCAAATAACGCACGCAGAAGCCAATTGTTTGATTCTGGCAGAATATCACAGGCCTTTTTTGTTTCAGAATCTCTTCTTTGTAGTTACGCTGAAATTAAGCACATTCCTGATGCGGCACACAGGACATATTCACAGAGGAGCAGCCTCCTGACACACCTCTTCATACTCACCCACACTGGGAATTGCACTTCTCATTAAACTTTAAGAAGAAATCAATTGCAAAGTATATAATTATGGCATTGAAAATAGGTTAGCAGGTGGAGAACCTGGATAGTGGGGTCTGACATAAAGCAGATAACTAAAAAAAAAACTCTACACGGAACATGCCGCACTTCTAATTGTTATCGCTCAACCTTGTGTCTTAATTAGAAAGTACTGATGGACCAGGTATGGCCTCCAGTGGCCCATATTGTGACTCAATAATGTCCCCTACAATACAAGAGGGCCTCAAAGGTCCAGTAGAAGAAGTAGGAGCTGATTTGGAGCAAATCACTTACAACAAGGGTCAATTTGTGTTGGTTAATTTACGAATAAGCTATAAGACCTTATTGATAAACTATTATATGTGTACATATTACAGTGAACATAAAAGTGGTGTTATGTCTAAGGCAGACGCAAATATTATGTCCTAATAGGACGGATATACCTACAAGGTACAAATGCGGATGACACAAAACAGTACATAGGGAAACACAAAATTGGGGGAATTGGGAATCATAAAAGTGACCTGGGGCGAACCTGACCCTCCCAGGATAATGACAGGAAATGTGGCAAACCTTAATGTTACTCGAGTATATGATCCACCAATAATAAATGAACAGGATATACGATGTGACTACACCCCATATAATAATACACCAAACAGACTTCTCTGAACTCAGACGCAGGACTGGACAATAAACTGCCGACTGACAGAGTATAACAGGTGTTCTGTGTGAGGAGCAACCGGAATAAATTGGCTAGAAAACACACCTCCCAGCCGACCAATGCAACCACATACCAGCAGAGGAGTGTCAGTGTTAAGCACCGAAATGAGACTGAGCATGGAGCGGCATGAGGATCATATGGGCTAGAGCTGACGCCATGATGTCACCCCGGCTACAATTCTCCAACGTGGCCGGTGAGCTGTGACAAGTGGACATGTATATGTCCTGTGTAGGTGGGTCCTCAGAATCATTTTTCCTGATGGATCCAGTAACAGAAATTATGTCAGAACTCTGTTTTTTTTTTAACTCAGCCATTATAGGTTTTATTGGACTAGGGTAGCTAAGAGAAGTATTTTACAAGGTGACGCAGGGAGAATGGGCGAACATCTGCAGCATCAATGCCTGCTGTTCTTGCTGAGATAATATAAGATCCCGTGTTGTCATATCCCACATAATGTCTCCATACAGGTGAATGCAATGTAATGCAAACACTGTAGCCTAAGGTGCAATACTGTGAAAGAATCAAGTAGCCTTTAGTCCCTGACCTAGTAGGCTTTTTAGTGCATGGATTGTTTTTACATAACTAAAGGATTTACAGTTTTGAGAGCTAAAGATAGGGCTGCTATTCTGCGCAAGTCAATGTAAAATATGGCTATCTTCCTATGTGCTGTGAAAGATCCTCACTTCTACATCTGCCCACTGAAGTCCAGCTCAGTGATTCTGAATATCAGGTCCAGTAGGACACTGGACAGTAAGTGAATTATCCTACAGTTCTTACACAGACAGACATGACGTCTCAGGTACTACACGGTTCCTAGTAGGTCTGACCTTTAATATACCACTAACACGCTGCCAATAAGAGCAGCAGTGTTACAACATGAATAATGGGGCAGTGTAGTGCCTGATGCTAATACTGTATGGTGAACCACCAGCTAGCCATCCATTTCTATCAACAAACATACAACTTTTATAACTTTTCCACAGGACGTAACATTTGAGTGGAGCAATATCTGCAAGATGAAAAGCCACATGTTGTAGTGTGTAATAGAATGAAAAGAACCATTTTCATTTACTTGAGCTGAATTGTCAATCTCTTAGCGAAGGCATCCTACAAGATGTAATACATTTAATATAAAGTAACACAAAACAGTCTTATGCAAGAGTTTGGACAAACTACATGTTCTATTGATGTTGCAACTGAAGAAAAACTCTCCTGCCCAGTCTTGCATGGAGTACATGTTCACATAGGGCAGATTTGCCACAGATTTTCTGTGTGGACCCTGCACATGGAAAACCCACTGCATTTACCGTAGTAGCAGAGTGGATGAGATTTTCAAAATCTCATCCACACACTGAGAAAAAAAAAGTCACACAATACCCTGTGTAAATTGACATGCGGTGTGGAATTTAAATCTGCAGCATATCAATTCTAATATTGGATACGCTGTGAAATACACCTCTTCTGAAATGATGGGGTGCTTTCTGCACTAAAATCCACCCTTAAAACGACATCAAAATCTGCACCAAATAGTGCAGGTTTTGATGCAGATTTTCAGGCGTGGATCTGCATAATGTCTGTTGTGAATGTGTGCATTCCAGAGCAAATCCATTTCATGTGAACATGTCCTGAGTGTGCAAACATGCAAATGTATCAAGGTGGCACTGAGTTGAGTACTGTGCATGATAGTTCCGTTGGGCTGCTTTGTCAACCCTACTGCCTAGTGTGAAGCTGCGTCTCTCCATGATTAATACCAGTTTGGGCAGAAGAGTAAGTCTGGCAGTCCCTTTAAAAAGGAATCTGTCACCACAATGTCACCCTTAAAAATGTCTTTACTCATTGGCAGGGGACAAAAAAAAATCGATCAATTCTACTGACCTCTCTTTTCTTAGTGAGTCCATATACTTTTGCAATTAGATTCCAAAATTACCCCACACCACATACAAATCAGCAGAGAAGAGTCATCTGGCTGAAAAGAGTCACACTGATTCATGAGCTGTTGAGCTAATCACACCCCATTTTTTCTGGGTAGATCGCTCGCTGCATCTCCAATTACACAGGGAATTTTGTCTATCAAACAGAGGGCATGATTGGCGCAACAGCTCATGAATCAGCTTAACCCTCATCAGGCAGATAACTCTTCTCTTCTGATTTGCATATGGGATGGGATCATTTTGGAACCTAATTGTGGAAGTACATGGCCTCATTAGGAAAAGAGAGGGAATTAGAAGTGATTGATTTTTCATCCCCTGTCGGCCAAGTGAACACAGTTTAAGAGTTGAGATGATGTGATCAGTTCCTTATAATGAGCTAGTAACATTTTTTCACCCTACTGTACTGTGGTCACTTAAAAGAGGACAAAATGTAAACTAGTGCAATGATCATTTAAAACACACTCTAAAAATACATCAATAGTTTGGTCTTTTGACTATTACACAACGTAGAAGTCAAGTTGCACATATAAAAATGCAGTTTTAAACCCACCTAATGTTCTGTTGTGTTGCATGACCAAGGAGTTGTGCGATGGTGGAGAGGGGTATGTTGGAGAGAATGGTCTTTGAAAGTGACTCATGGGACTGGCTGGGCTCCCTGAATTTCCATTAACTGTGACTGAAGTCTGTTAAAAAAAAGAAGAAAGTTATTATTAAAAAAAGGCTAGCTGAAAGAGCATGTTTTAAAGGGTCATACTTAAAAACGGTGTCTGGTTATTGGACAACCCCTCTTCAATAGGACCCCTGGGCTAAATTAATAAACGGAGAGACACCCACCACTTCACAGAGCCCAGGATCTAGTGCTACAGCTCGCTGCAGTCCTGGTGATTCCTGTGATAGATGATGACACAGGAAATCAAGTGACCGCTGCAGCCAATAGAGGCTGAAGCGTCACCACAAGTTCTCCCGACATCTGTGCTCACATGCTAAGCACCATGATGAGGGGAGTTCAAGACGCTGCAGCATCTTATTGGCTGCATCGGTCACATGATTTCCTGCGACATCATCTGTCGCAACAAACGCCGTGACTGCAGCAAGCTGCAACGCTGATTCCCGGCGTCCACGGAGTGGTAAGTATCTCTCGGTTTGTTTTTATTACCCTAGGTGGTCCTATTGAAAAGGGGTTGTCTGGTAACCGAACAACCCCTTTAAGAACAAGGAGCGTTAAGGGCCTTTTACACAGGCTAATGATTGGTCATGAATGTTTACCCAAATGTTTCACTGCCCAATCATCTCCCTGTCTGTATCTGCCGGTAATCAGCCAACAAACGCTGATTGCATCTTTTAAAATGCTTTAGTGCTAGGAGCACATCTCTCCATGTAAAGAGGGGGATGTGCTGCCCACAAATAATATCTACATGGGGCAAATTAACATGTTAACGATCTTTTGTCCCTATACTAGTGATTCTCTGCTGTTGTGATTGGCAATAGCGAGCGCTGACGACATGCTATTTTTGATCAGTGCTTGTTATAACGGGCCTATCCTCAGCCTGTGTAAAAGGAGCCTTATTCCTAGTATTGTTTAGAGAATTACGTTTTGTCAGGTAAATAAACCATAACGCCATCATTCAATTAGAAAAAATTAGCAATATATATTCGCTGCACAGGGAGTAAACATGTTAGTATGTTAATTTTTTAACATGAAGGAAAAAACAAAAACTAAGTATACAGTGTGTAATATGTTATATTTGATTACCAAAAATAGGTGCTAGTCTTTCTGTGAACCCAATCAATAACATACAACATGAGAAACATTGTACATCAATGTAATGCGCAGTAAAATTATCTTCTTCCTTGTATTAAATGAAAAATGTTGAAAGCCAAAGTGGTATTGCATCGTATATGGAAATAACAGTCAACCTTCTAGATTGTGGGGGCCGTAAATGTGGCCCTTGACTCCAGCCAACAGCTGCACTGAATTTCTCTGTGTGTCATTCTATGTTTGAGGTATAGAGGTGACCAAATTGATAACATTTCCAGCATTTTTCACAGAAAAAAATACAGCTTAGCCCCCCTACCCCACCCCAGTGCAAACAGCCGGAGGGGAGGAGAGAAGAGGGAGGGAGTCCATGCAGCGGCCGACGTATTCCGGCCCAAAAGATAGTTCCAGGACTATCTTAGTGGGCTGGCTTGAAAGCGCTCGGTGCTATATTGGCCCGGCTGGACGCCTCTAGGCCACATGAATACGGCCATGTGATCTGATGCACTGGAATCCAATGCATCAGATCGTAACGTATATTGGCTGGATGTGAAAATGGCTGGCTGATATACGCTCATGGAAAAGAGGTCTAAGCGTGAGCTGAATTGCTGAATTTGACTGTGTGCAGTAAAGAGGTGACGCTTCATGCTCAGCCACAGTTACCACCATGCCTCCTGTTTACTATAATGGAAGTTGTATGTATGGTCATCTCTCTATTATAAAGTGGACACCTGTTAAAGATGTGGCTGAATCCTAGCAGTCAGACCCCTCCAAACAAGCAAGTATTGTAGAACCCATCAAACTTCTAGTTGCCCACCACTGATATGTCATGGTACAACTATAACAACTTTTGCTTTGTCAATGGTCCATTGTCAATAGTCTATTAACGTTGATATTCTTTGCCCACTCAGTTACTAACGTATTCCTAAATGAAGTCCATAAATGAAAAATAGATTTTTTTTCCTGTATACATACTATAAAAGATAGCATTTTTAAGAACTGTTTTGGTCCGTAGTGGCTGAGATGTATAGCTGATCTATATTACTCATCATATGCACTCAGCTTATATTTGCAGTACATTTAACAACTGTATATGCAGCATGCTTCTTGACGAATGATAATATCCTCATAGACTGACAGCAATTAACAATAACGGCAGGCTGGGTCAATGTACTGCAATTGCTTGCTGTTCCCACAGCTGTTATAGCAGTTATTGCGTTGTGCAGAGGTTGCAAAATCATTTTTGAGTATTATGCTCTCAACCTCAGCAGTTATCAATGCATGGGATATGTCTTTATTTCTTTCATGAAGGCTTTATTAAACCAAACAAAAAAATATATCAGAGATGTGAAATGGGACATTTCAAATGTTGAGCATTCAACCTGATATACTTAATATGAAATGCACAGTTCTGATCATTACTGGTTATCTGTAGAGTGTCATGCTCCACGGCATTGCAGATAATACACTTGCATATGCCCTTGCTTTCAGTGGGGTCCCCAACCTAAAGCGCATGTGCACACCACACACATCTATGTCTATCGGTACAGGAAATTCGGCTATGAACATTTTTGGAATGTGAGATGATGAACCAGGGAGAGACCGTCCTCCTCATTTTATATATTATATACACAAACATATATTTGGGTCATTCACAATACAAAAAAGAACAGGTACGCAGGGTCGCTGGCCGGGGACAGAGCTGGATTCTGTGTGGGCTCCTGCATGCTGTATCCAACCTGTCCGTGTGAGACCAGCCTAAGTTTTTTACATGAGTTTTTTGGCAAACTTTTGGCACGTTTTTGGTGCATGGTCTCTTTTAGAACATGTCACTTTCCAGCAAGCTTATCACCCTTCCCACAAACCCAAGGTCCCTGTTTGGACTTGGAAAAGGGTGCCTTAATATGCAATATAAATGCTGCATTATTTCCACAGTGGTATTTGCTACAGAAAATTTACAACATTTAAGCCAGGATCACAACAATGGGTCAGATTGCAGATATCCGCAGCTGAAGACCTGCAAATGATCACGATTATGAATTGAGTTTAGTCGCATGTGCTTGCAATTTTCCATGCAGATGGACAGAGTAAATTCCGAGTGGAAAACCAACGCAAGCAAGAAATCTCATCAGAAAGTAGCCCAACCCCCTGGAAACACCCTTCTATCACTCAGATGACAGCCCAGGTTTTATTTCCTTGTGCTGACATGTCTTCGGAACGGGATACTGCTCTCTAGGCTTGGCTTGGCTTCGGATCAAACACATCCATAAAGATCAATGGAGCCCATACTCGCGGAATCCGCAGTAAAATAGAGCATGCTGCAATTTTTCTTCATCTCACGGAATCTGCAATTCCTACATGCAATTGTGAATCAACCGGCGAACGTCCATGCATTTCAATGCCCGCATATTACTGCTTATCATATGCACGGACAGCTATAGCGGAATCTGCAATTCAAATCCGCTCGTGTGACACCAGCCTTATAGAACAAACCATGTGGACAAGATTTAGGTCTCAAATAACTGAAGTTTTAAGCATAACAAAATAGGCTGAAAGCCAATTATTTCCCCTTTCAATGGGTGTATTATTATATAACAGAAAATGAACTTCACATGGAACGTCCACACACATTGTCAGGTAATATTTTTGGAGAGTTGAGTATTTTGCTATGAGGCCTTAGTCAGACGGGCGTTTTTTCGCGCGATTTGCGGATCGCATGACGGATGTGCATGTGCAAATCGCGTGACCGGGGGCGAAAAATCGCGGGAAAAATCTGCACCTAGCCGCGTTAATCGTCGCAGCAAAACGCCCGTCTGACCGGAGTAAAATCGCCGTGCGCATCAAAATGCGCATGAAACTTAGACTGGCTGGCGAAAAAAACGCATCTAGCTGCAGTAAATGATTTTGGTGCGCACATAAAACGCCGAACGCAGATAGGCGCGATCTGCGAATCGTCGTGTCCTATAATTTATCGCATATCCGCATAAAAAGCGGACATGTGACTGATACCATAGCGAACCATTGGTTCTATATATGCGCGAATCGCATGCGAATCCGCAAATCGCGCGGAAAAACGCCCGTCTGACTAAGGCCTCAGGGGTAACTTTGAGGAGGCTAATCCCAACAAATCCCACTCCTAGCATTCGTTCACCGCACATTATTTTCATGTGATAAACCGGGTATCTCCAGATATATATGCGGATGAGATTTAAAAAAATCTCATCCACATGGAGTATTTGAAATACTTCAGGCTGTGAAGTCAAAATCTGCAGCATGAACTGACATGCTGTAGTTTTAGACAGTGGATTTCAGCCTTTGAAATGGAAGGTTGAAACACGTGACAAATCCACACCCAAACCTGCTGCAAAATTGTTACAATTTAGGTGCGAATTAGGCCGCTGTGAATTTGCTGAGTACTTACTGCCGAGTTTCCGTTGTGGAAAGTCGGTATCAAATACACCCCATGTGAAGGCACCATAAAGTGTTTACAACTCATTATAGACCTGGTATAAAGTATGAAGGCAGTTTCTGCCGCAATTTGTGCCAGAAAACTGGCGCACTTTCACTAGTAAATATTTGGGGGGAAAAAACACCCTAAAGCAAAATTGCAGCTCTTATTGTGTAATCTTAGACAGACACTGTAGGAAAAGCAGCTGCTCGCTCAAAAGACAACATTATGCACATAATCCTCTCTATTGGGAAAAATGCTTTCAGTATGAACTGAGCCTTTTTCATTTTTTTTTCTAAGAGCATTATGTCCTTAAGACAAAGCAAATAATACATAGCAAAAATCCAGGGGAGTGCTTTGATGTGAGGGGGCCGCATGATGTGATGTGATCTAGTCCTGTGATGTGATCTAGTCCTATGAGGGGGCCGCATAGGAAAAATTAAAGTGATGCACCCTCTAATGCTGGTTAACACCTGCGATAGATCCTTGAGATAATTTCACACACCCTTATTTCTCAAAGAGCTTTTCCCCTCTGGGCCCATCCTCTGGGAGATGAGAATACCACTCTGTACTTTGCAGCCAGGGTGGCCAGGAGTACAGAAACAACCGAGAGGCCTGAACTACACTGTATCCATAGCTAGCTCCCATTCACTTCTGTAGGAGTTATGGAAGCTCTTCCAATCAGAGAATTCATTGGAGCCGTTACTGCGGCTGAGAACTATTTAAAGGAAACAAATGAGTGAGTGTGTGAGCTGCAAGTGCGGTTTGATTGAAAGTGTGGTTTATTGCTCTCCAGCAATGTACATCTTGTGCCACGTAGGCAGTCCTTGAACATCCATTCAAGGGTGCATACATCTGTACGAGAATAGGGCAATGTGCCAAAAAGACTGGAATTATTGAACAGTGTGTTGTCTTCCTGATGCTAGAGTTCGAAGTATCGCAGATCAGGTTGATCGATTACTGGGAGGGAATGGTGAGGACACAGCAATCATGGGGCACATTGGCACCAATAACAAAGTTAGAGGAAAGTAGAAGGCCCTTAAAACAATTTCAGGGACCTAGAATTTAAGCTTAGGGTAAAGACATTAAAAGTAGTATTTTCCGAAATACTATCTTACCACATGCCACACCAGAAAGGCAGCGGGAGATTAGGGGGGTAAAGAAGTGGCTCAAGAGTTGGTGTAGGAAGGAGAGATTTGGGTTTCTGTGCCATCTTTGTTGTCGGCTACAGGTTCTAACATAGGAATGGACTGCACCTCATTTGGGAGGGTACAGCTGTGCTGGGGATAAGATGGCTAAAAGGTTGGAGAGCTGTTTAAATTAGGGACTGGGGGAAGGCAACCAGAGAGATAAAGAGTAAGATAGTGTAGACAGTGACATGAGATTAAGTATTAGAAATGGGGGTGGAGCAGTGGGAGGGGTTAGTACAGTTAGAATCGGCAAAAACGTTACTAGGGATACACTTAAAATAACAAAATAACCAAAAACTTCTAAACTGCTATGGTGACTAATGTGACCAGTCTGACCAATAAGGTTGATGAACTAGATGTAATAATGGCTGAGAAAAACTATGATCTAGTTGGTATAACTGAGACCTGGCTGAAAAGTGTGGTAAGGTGGTTAACTTACAGAGCTATAGTTTGTTTAAAAGGTATAGTAAAAGGGAGTGGGTTTGTCTTTATGTAAAGTCCTATTAAATGCCCACACTATGGGAAGATATATGTGAAGGAGATGAACATGTGGAGTCTCTATGGGTAGAAATACATTGGGGAAAAAACAATAAAATCCTCACAGGGGCTTTCTATAGGCCACAAAACAGATGCCACTAAAAATCTATTACTAAGACAAATAGATGAAGCGGTAAATCACAACGATGTAACTATTATGGGGACTCTATCAGTGTTACATTTTGCTCCTGGGCCCTTTAGTTCTACGGGTTTCCAGGAGCATACTTCCATAGGTGAGGGATATTTGAGTCAGCTGTGTGTGGAGTTATCCAACCAGCCAATCACCACTGGTCTGCTGCACATAAATACCATCCCCTCTGGCTAGAGGGTGCTGGTTTCCTTATTTTCCTCCCAGTACCCTTGTGTTTGCATTCATGTGCGTTGTTCTGTAGGTGTGAACAGTGGTGTGTTCTGTGCGTCTGTTCAGGTGGCCGGACATGTTGTGTGAACAGTCCTGTTCCATGTGGTATGCATTCCCTTGTGTGTTGGTGTGAACTGTGTCCTGTTCTGCTTGGATTGTTTTCCATCTAGGGAGATCTAGGCGCTTAGGTTCCAGCGTGGGGCCAACCCTATTGTTGTCGAACCCGGAACCCAAGACCTTAGAACAGACTATGACTATTACTGTAAATGCTGATTGTCATCTTAGGGCCCGACGCAAGACTCACACTGAACCGGCCGTGACCCGATCTGAGAATCTGCCTGTGACCTCAACTACCAACGGAGTCGAGGCAATAGAAGTGGGCTCCTTGTCCCTGAAGGAGAGCAAGGAATTTCGGCTCAGGACCCAATTCTGCCTATATTGCGGAGGTCCAGGTCATCGGGTCGCCAGCTGCCCCAAGAAACAGCCGTCGGAAAACGTCCGCTCCTAGGCGATCCCTCCGGACATCGCCTATGAGATCAGGTACTTCCGGAATGTTCTAAATTGTTAGTGCTGCTCTCTATTACATATAACACGCATATCCTCAATAGTCTGGCCTCCATTGATTCGGGGGGGCGCCGCAAACTTTGTTAATTTGGGGTTTGTTAAGTTTATGCCTGCATGCCTGTTACCAGTGAACCCTCCCATCCGGGTCTCGGGTATCGATTCCACCCTGTTATCAGCGGGTTAATCAGTAATAGGACCCCATAACAGTTTTTTTTCTGTAGGGGCGCTACATTCAGAGGTGTGCTCATTCCTGGTGATGAAGAGCTTTTTCGTGGATTTGGTCCTTGGGTTACCCTGGCTCCAGCAGCACAACCCCCAGTTCGATTGGTCCACCTCTGAACTAGTACAGTGGGCGAAAGGTTGTGGTGAGGATTTGGTCCCGTTCCAGGTGCACTCCACAGAGTGTATGGTAAAGGGGTTACCTCCGTATATTAAGGATTTTTCTGATGTCTTCTCCAAACAACTTTCTGAGACATTACCTCCGCACCAGGAATGGGATTGTAAGATCGATCTTATTCCCGGGAGCAAGATCCCTAAGAGGGGATATATAATGTAACTGTCCCTGAATGCGAGGCAATGAAGGCGTATATCACTGAGAGCCTCATCAAGGGACATATACGTCTTTCTGAATCGCCTGCAGGGGCAGGGATATTATTTCGTAGAAAAGAAGGATGGTGGGCTCCAGCACTGTGTTGATTATAGAGCCTTGAACAGGATAACCATCAAAAACCAGTACTCTTTGCCTTTGATTCCTGATCTCCTCAACCAGGTTGTAGGGGTCCGTTGGTTCTCCAAATTAGACCTCCAGGGGGCCTATAATCTCATCCGTATCAGAGAGGGGGATGAATGGAAGACAATGTTTAATACTCCACTGGGACATTTTGAATGTCTAGTCATGCCATTCAGGTTATGTAACGCGCCAGCTATTTTTCAAGGTTTTATGAATACCATTTTCCATGACATTCTGGGCACGTTTATGGTTGTTTATTTGGATGACATTCTGGTATTCTCTCCTGATTGGGAGAGCCATGTCAGGCATTTAAAGACCATGCTGTCCCGTCTTTAAGCCCATCAATTGTATGCTAAGTTGAAGAAATGCCTATTTGGTGTACAGGAAATTGCCTTTCTGGGATATGTCATTTTTCCAACGGCCATCCGGATGGACTCGGACAAGGTTAAGGCTATCAACAATTGGGTGCAACCCACCAACTTAAAGGCGTTACAACTCTTTTTGGGGTTTGCAAACTTCTATCGGAAATTCATAAAGAACTTTTGGGTGGTGGCCAAACCCTTGACTGACTTGACCAAGAAAGGGGCTAGAGTGGATTTCTGGTCATGGAAGGCTGTGAAGCCTTTGCAGTTCACCACTGAAGTGGATGCCTCCGAGCATGGTGTGGGAGCAGTTCTCTCGCAGGAATCTCCCGGCCGACCTAGTCTTCAACCCTGTACGTTCTTTTCCAGAAAGTTCAATCAGGCAGAACGCAACTATGATATTGGCAACAGAGAATTGTTGGCCATAAAATGGGCATTTGATGAGTGGAGACATTTCTTAGAGGGCGCTCGTAATACTATTACTGTCCTCACTGACCATAAGAATCTTGTTTATCTGGAGTCCGCTAAGTGCTTGAATGCACGTCAGGCCAGGTGGGCATTGTTTTTCTCGCGTTTCAATTTTGTAGTCACATGTGCCGGGGTCCAAGAATGTCGAGGCTAATGCGTTGTCACGCAGCTTCGGGGTTCCCGAGTTAGAGGAGCCTCAGCCAGAGAGTATTCTGGGCCCGGGCGTGGTTGTCACCGCTCTTATGTCTGACACCTCTGCTTTACTCCAGTTGGCTCAGCAGTCAGTTCCCCAAGACCTTCCGGAAGGGAGGCTATTTGTACCCCGTGCCTTGCGGCTCCTCATATTGGAGGAAGTTCATTCATCGGTGTTGGCTGGACATCCAGGGGTCCGAGGCACCCTGGAGCTGTGTGGCCATTTGTATTGGTGGCCACAAATATCTCGGGATGTCTGGGAGTTTGTCAAGGCCTGCCCAATCAGTGCTCGAGGGAAGAGTGTACGGAGACGACCTGAAGGTCTGCTTTGTCCTCTTCCCATTCCAAAGAGGCCATGGACCCATCTGTCGATGGATTTTATTACCGACTTGCCCGAATCCCAGGGGTGCTCGGTCATCTGGGTGGTCGTCGACAGATTTTCCAAAATGGCGCATTTTACCGCTCTTAAGAAGCTTCTGAGTTAGCCAACACATTTGTCAGGGAGATTGTGCGCCTGCATGGGGTCCATTAGGATATTGTTTCCGACCGGGGAGTCCAATTTGTTGCCCGGTTTTGGAGGGCGTTTTGTAAGAATATCGGTATCGGATTGTTGTTTTCTTCTGCCTTCCACCCGGAGTCCAATGGGCAGACGGAACGTATGAATCAGGAACTGGTTCAGTACCTCAGAATGTATGTGAGTGATGGTCAGAGTCTCTGCGTCAATTATCTAGTGTTGGCTGAATTTGCTATCAATAATCATACACATTCGGCGTCTGGTGTGTCTTCGTTCTTCTGTAATTTTGGATTTAATCCCAGGTTCTCGGTGTCCTTCCCCTGCTCTTCTAACAATCCGTCTGCTGATGCTTACGTTCAGGACCTACGGGAGGGGTCGGAGAAGGTGCAGGTCAACTTGGAGCGGCCCAGGGATGTGTGCTGAGGAAGAATAGAGGTACACATACAATCTCTGAACCTTTGTCTGTGGGCCAGTTGGTGCACCTGTCTTCAAAGAACCTGAAGTTAAAGGTTCCTTCGTTGAAGCTGGCTCCCCGATTTGTGGGCCCTTTCCCTATCATTAAAGTGATTAGTTCTTTGGCATACAAGCTGGCACTACCGGACACGTGGAGAATCCACAGGGTGTTCCATAAATCGCTCCTCAAGAGGTACGTCCCTCCAGTGGTGATGTCCGTGAGTTTTTGGATCAGCAGTTTCCGGGGAAGTGAATTGAGGGTCATGGCCCGGTTGAGTGGTTCCTGCACTTGCGGGATTTCACCTCCTTGGACTTCTACCTGCGGAGTCTTGTCAAGTCCAGGGTTTACCGAGTGAAAATCCAGAGTGTGGCGCACATGCAACAGTGGATCCTGGACGCTTGTGCAAGCATTTCTGTGTTGCTCTCCGTGCAATGTGAATGGGAGAAAAGCATAGCATTAAAGATTCAAAATAAAGGGGAGTACAGAGCATATTCTGCAGTGGATCATTGTTGTGTTCCATCTCACAGAAAAATTGATAATAAATTAGTGAGGAATAAAGGTACATGACATTTTAAGCACCCCTTCCTACTTGGAAATACTGACTTGGTTCCAAGATGGAGGCTTTCAAAATGGCCACCATGTTGGACACTGCTCCTCACAGATTTGTCCCCTTCCCCTTAGCAACATGACACACACTAGATGGTATTCCCAATAACTGCATTCTATTTTAGGCGTCTCCATACCTTTTGACTACCCTGCACATGTTACCATTACACACTAAATGGAAAAACGCTGGGTAAAACGTACAATGAAAAGGACCTGAAGATTTTAAATAACTGTAAACTTAAATGGACTAACCCACGCCAGGTAGCTCCTGCCAAGGCAAATAGGATCATAGGGTGCATGAAAAGAGGTATAGGGACACATGATGAGAATATTGTTCTTCCTCCTTTACAGACTACACATGGTATATTTTGTACAGTTTTAGGCATCGGTACTCGGGGAGGACATATCAAAGCTTGAGAGGGTTCAAAGGCAGGCAACTAAATTAATAAATAGAATGGGAGGACTACAATACCCAGAGAGATTATCAAAATTAGGATTATTTAGTTTAGGAAAAAGACAACTGAGGGTACACCTAATAGCTATGTTGAAATATATCAGGGGACAATACAAGGCTCTCTCCTATGGTCTATTTATACCCAGGACTGTGACTGTAACAAGCGGGCGCACTCTATATCTTGAAGAAAGGTTTCTACACAAAAATAGAAGGGGATTATTTACTGTAAGAGCAGTGAGGCTATTAAACTCTCTGCCTGAGATCATAGTGATGGAAAACTAACTAAAAGAGATCAAGAGGGGCCTGGACTTCTTTCTTGAGTGTAACAATGTTAATTCAGACAGGTTGTTGAACCTGGAGTTTATTCCGATTACCAGATTGGTGTCCACAAGGATTTTTTTCTCCTAAAATTAGAAAAATTGGCTTCTGCCTCATGTTTTTTTTTCCTTCCTCCGGATCAAAATTAAACGGAGGGGGGGGGGGGGGGGGGGTGTAGGTTGACCTAGAAGGACATGTCTTTTCTCAGTCTTACAAACTATTGGCTGCTTCCCTAACTTTCCAACATTCCAGGCCATCTCATACAGCTGGTCCAGGAGTGTTCTTAGGTCCCCAAGGTGGGACCCACATCTACCAGACTTTTATGTCATAACTTTTTAATGTTGTAGGGTTTACAGAAAGAGCATCTCTGCTTAGGTCCTCTCATCTAAAATAATATTTGTAACTAATTTGGGCTGGGTCCCCTTCCTACATAGGCCCCATAGAAGACACGTACTATGATTTATGTCTGTTTAGCATTAGTCAGAAAGTGTCAATGGACTAATAATGTTAGTCTAAAATCCTGCTCTATAGATAAAATCTTAAACTGGCTTCCTAAGAAGAAGACACTTAAACCCATTACCCACAAACAGCTCAAATTTTCCTTCATAGGCATATGAAATATTGTAGACAAATATCGTTTTACTCTTATCACTGCAAATATTTTTGCATGAAGATACACCATATTAGATAAAGCTTACTCGACATTTCAGTTTTGTAGTCACAAAGGTACAACGAGAATCTGAAGAATAATCTGTAATTAGATATATCTGACTTTTCCTGGTTGAATACACACTCTAAGTCTAAGCAGTCCAACAATGTGTATATTTCATAGGCTCGAAATACAGCACAGCAAGAAACGGGCAAGAGAATATTAAGTTGACCATCATTTGAGAAATTTAGAATATTTTGCAGACATTTCTATATTCTACAAAATATTATGTTGATTTACTGTGAGAAATTCTGTACCTACTTTGCCACCATATTCTATTATACCACTGTAACTAAACCAGGATTATGAAGTAATATATCTATATGACTATAGCCATTGTATATTGTAATCTCACAATTTATAATGTCAATATAAAACCAAAATCAAATTAATCCACAATTAGCTCATTACTGCACTGCGATGGTTAAGGGTAAATAAGTAGGGTACAAAGCTTAGGCAACTGCTTGTGCAATAGTCTAAGTACTGATAGTAATTTTACAGAAAACGCCATCAATGCACTAGATCAAAGACATGGGTCTTAAAGTGACAAGTCTTTAAATAGCTACACACGTTATCCTGGCAAAATAGAGAGCATGCGTTTGAACTGACAACATTAAAAATAACTAGGTAGATTGCCTTTGGATATGTGTAATTATATGTCACCTGTCATTGATGTATTATTGGAACTTCCTTTAAGTATGAAGTAATTTCCTCTGAATATACTAATTACGTTAGAGGTACTGATAGTCTATTCAGTAGAGTTCACTTTATTGTAAGAGATTTAAAACTTAAATGCAGGAACCTTTTAAAGAGCTACTAAGTTTTAAAGTAGACTAGTCAGCTCTTCTGACATGTCTATTGTAGCAAATACCTGGACTACCCTGTAATAGCAATACTTGAGCATGTTTTCTGGGAACTAGGATTGGTGTTGCTCTTGTTAATGTATAAATAATTCAAAACTTTGTCATTAGGCTGTGTCCATACTCAGTCTTTTCTGTCAGCCATCTTGAACATCAGACATTGTTGGGGCACATCCTATTAACAATGAGAATAATAAGCCCCAGTTGTCAATTTATTCACATATTTCCAGGAGACATCAGAGGAACAGTACAACAGAAAGTACTAAGAAAAGATCTTACATCATTGATATTTTATGCAGAATTGAAGTGCAAATACAGGGTGATTCAAAAAGAATGGTGCAAACTAAAGCCGATTTCCTCAGACATGAATTGACATTCAGTACAATAGTCAGATTACATGACAAGATATAAGAACTCTCCAAGTTTTGAATGTACCTTACAGATGTTCAATATGGGGGCCATTAGTGACATGGCAGATGTCAAGTCAGTAGTCTAGTTTTACATCTTCACTACAGGGGAATCAATAACAGATGATATTCTGAGATGCATTTGGGCAAAACTTGGCTACCAACTCAACTTCTGCTTGGTCAGCAAAAGCACCCACATCGAACATCTATAAGGTGAGTTAAAAACTTGAAGAAGTATCTTTTCATATCATTCTGGCTGTTGTATGTCAATTTATGTATCAGCCTTCTATTAATACACGTAATCAGCTTTCCTTTACACCATTTTTGTTAAATCACCTTTTATAAAGAATATAATAATGCTGAAATGCTATATGGCATTATAACAGAAGCTAACATGGAGAACTTCATACGTTAGAATTGGTACTTTGTTAATGTTGATGTGCAGCTCTACTGATACAGTAGATCATTAAAATATTATCTTAAATATTGACTACCCAAACGTACAGTATATTCTTTCTTTTAGAGTGTAAGTGAAAAAGGCAGCGGAATCCAGCTCTATAGACATCCAGTTGCCGTCTGCTCTAGCAGTGTACTGTTTTTTGCAGTATGCAGTAAAAAAAAAGTATAGCAAAAATGTGATGTGAACCTAGCCTATCATGTTAACTGCATAAAATACACCAAATACTATACCTGTGGAAAATGGATGACTGTATCCTGCTTAAAGGGAACCTGTCATGACCTTTAAGCCTCATAAGCTACGTTATAGGGCTCAAAGGTTAGGGAACAGTTAATCCAGGGATTGTTGTGTCATACCTACTGGATTCCCCATTCTACAGTTGTGTCCCCACGAAGTTGGTGTGTGCACACAGTGCTAATCGTTTCAGCCTGCTCTGTGCACGCACTCCACCATAGGGATGAATGGAAGAGCAAGCGCACAGAGTAGGTTGAAAAGTGTTAGGCTCTCTGCACTACAACAGGGCACCAAATTTAGTACTTAATGACGTATGGTCCCTCTTATCCAGAGTTCATACAACCCCGAAGTGGTATCCACTGCGCGAGCAGCTAGCTGGCAGACAATGAGAGTAAGGCCTCCTTCCCACGGACGGATTTCCGCCGCGTAATATGTGGTGAAAATCCGCCGCGTTGCCCGCAGCTATTAGGTTCTATTGAACCTTATAGCTCAATGCTCACGGTGCGGAATTCCATCGCGGAATATCGCACCGTGAAATCTCCCGTCCTCACCCGCGGCATACTCTATTTGCCGCGGGTGTACGCGTGGACGGCTTCCATTGCAGTCAGTGGAAGCCGTCCGTCACGCTATCTTCCGCTGTAGCACAGTGGAAGATAGCGTGAAACCGCTTCCCCGCCCACCGCGTCATATGAAGCATCATGCGGGACAGAAGACGCCGGATCCGCAGGTAAGTATTGGGGTCTCTGGGGGGCGCCGTGACGGGCTCCTCCGCAGAATTCCGCGGCGGAGCCCGTCACGGCCGTGTGCAGCCGGCCTAAATGTAATTTGGTTTTGTTTATTAATACCCATGGAAGTATGTTATTGTTTTTTATTGCTTGAGAAAGTCACAGTTGGAGTGACGAAACGCGTTGCATTGTATTAGAATGAAACCTTTTATATGTCATGGAGGAGATCTGGGAGTCATTCTCTATGGAGCGCTGAGCTTTTTTTATCTTCACTGGTATCTTACATGTACTGCATTATCTGTCCTAAGAGTTATCACCGTGTGTTGTCTGTGGTGTTACATAGGACTGCAGGTGGCATCATTATCTGTTTTAATAGTTATCATTGTGTTATCTGTCGTGTTACATAGGACTACAAGCGGCATCAATACTCACCTTTTAGTTGCTGTCTGGGTCCCCCCGGCTTTTGGAGCTTCTGGACGTCTGCCAGGCATTGTCAAGCCGGCAAAGCATCTATTGCTAGTGACAGAGATTGCTCTGATTGGCTGAATCGGCTGAGTGACAGTCCTCTCAGCCAATCACAGCCAGCCAGCAAAACTAGAGGCGAAATTCTAGCTTGGAAAATCAGCCAAACTGGAAACTGGCAAAACTAGAAGACAACACAACTAGAGCTTTGACTGTAACACGCAGTTGAAACCCTCATGCAATTCACATGTGAATATCAAATGTCAACGTAGTCCCCACCATCATGTCACAACGCCAAAGGTTTACGTACTTTATTGTAAAGTATATAGTTACATGACTGTCAATCTCTTAGGCCTCATGTCCACGGGGAAAATTAGGCCCGCTACGAATTCTCCATGGAGAATCCGTAGCAGGTCATTCCTGCCCCGCGGACATGAGCGCTGAAAATAACAATTACTCACATATCCGCACGCTCCGGATCTTCCCTTCTTCGCGGCTTGATCTTCTCTCCGTCGCGGCCGGATCTTCTGTATTCGGCCCGGCGGATGTGCACGGCACGCCGGCTGCGTGGCGCGCGCATGCGCCGGCTCGAAGAAAAAAGATCCGGCCGCGACGGAGAGAAGATCAAGCTGTGAAGAAGGGAAGATCTGGAACAGGTGAGTATATTCTGATTTTAGGTCTCCCGCAGATCCGGACGGCTTCCATAGGCTTCAATAGAAGCCTGCGGAAGCCGTCCACGCGGAAGACCCGCACGAAAATGGAGCATGTCCATTTTTTTTCATGCTCCATATTTTTTTAAAATTCACTTTTATTGACTATCCGCGGGTATTTATCTACCTGCGGATGGTCAATGCATCCCTATGGGGTGCGGATCCGCATGCGGGTGATCCGCTGCGGATTTAAAATCATCTTTTACCTGTGGACATGAGGCCTTAATCAACAGCTTCCCAGTGACTTCTGTCTGGGAGATGCAAAAGAGAGCAGAAAGACACATTCAAGCCTTAGTCAGACGGGCGTTTTTTCGCGCGATTTGCGCGTGCTGCAGGGTCCTATTGATGCCCTAGTTACAGTGGAAAATTGTGAAATAAAAAAAAAAAAGGTAAATGTGAATGACCCCCTGGAGGACTTATATGATGTCATGGGGAATATAGATGTTAAAAAGAATGTGTTACAAAAATAAGTAAAAAAGACAAAAGAATAAAATATAAATTTATATATATATATATACACGACCCAATGCCAACCTAAACCATCGCCATATACACCCTGTAATCCGAGACTATAAAATTTTATATCAAAACATCCAAAACAAAATGAGGAACCAATGCCTGTTCATTTTAGTGTAAATATACATATTTTCAAAGTAAGCAGCCATAGGATTTTTTTTAGCTTTTTATCCCTAATAAAACTAAAAGGGAGAAAAATTCAGTTATAAAAAAAAGCCCTATATTCCATGGGGGAAAAAAAAGCTCCATAATAATAATTTTGGTAGCTGAAGAAAAAAGAAATAGGGCAGTAAACCCACCTCAGGGCTCAGTCACACGGGCGCATCGGCACCCGTACACAGGCGACATGACCACATGTTCTTTCTCCCGGCGCTGCAGAGAGACGTCCGTCTTGAGGTACGGTCGTCTTCCTCCTGCAGAAACACTGGCGCCGATGCGCCCGTGTGACTGAGCCCTCATGGGTAAAATCCCTAAAAAGAGTCTGGTCTTTTTGGACCAAAAGCCCCTTGTGCTTAAGGGATTACAAAATCTAATTTATATGGTTACCCTAATTGATGTAGCACTAGAAGGAAGAAGTCCCATGGATTTTAAAATTCTAAACATTCTAGAACCTTGTGATCTCGAAAACAGCCATTGCATAACCATAAATTTGCATCTTATGAGGCTATTTCACAGTATGTTAGAACAGTACAGACAGTAACACTTTAGGAGGTCTTTGCATCAATGCTAAATTAGTTAATAGCTATTTTGTAGCTAAAATTTTAGCAAATATTAAAATAAATGAATCTTACATTATTGTTCTCTCTGATAGAACCTCTACAGATTTACAGTCCGAGGGTACTGTGAAGCTCTGACCTCTGCATTGATACACAGACCCCTGTAATTACAACATGCTGACACATGCTACTTGATCAATTCACTAATTCTAGGTTCCATTCTTAAAAAAGTACTATTAGATTAGGTTAAAGTACTAGATCACGGCACTGCATTCCTTGTTAGACAAGACACTTGAAACTAATCGGTATACCACTTGTCTTTCTGTAGCAGTCTTTTGTCCAGAAATACTAGCAGGGGCCTTGAAAGTGTCCACATAAATTGCTGCAGGAGGTCGATGATATCCTGGATTCTCTTCTCCTTTGGTGTCCTGCTTTGAAGCTATCTCAAAAGACAGGGAGGCCATGTGTTTTTCAGGAACAGGGTTACGGGGCATGATGTGGGGTGAGTAGTCTAAGTGTGCAGAAGAATGGGCTTTTGCAGGAAGAGTGTTAGATGGGGAGCTACCTGAAGAGTACTCTTTTAGAATTAGTTTTAAGGTGGAAACTCTACGTTCCTTTGACTCCTGCTTACGTTCCAGCAGTTTACTTTTCACCTGTTCTGATTTAGTATTAGAAAATGAAACCTGTGGATTAGTGGTGGTTTGTTGCATATTTGTGCTCGATCTTGCAGAATAAAGCATGCTACTTTCCTTATTGGACTGATCACTTGATGGGCTTACTATGTGCCCACTTATCTCACCCTGCTGGAAATGAGTTGATGAACTTGGATATCTGCCTTTTCTAGGGGGAGGTGGGGGTGCCTGTTATTTATATGGAACCGTAGAACAGAAGATAACATGGAAAGAAACACAAGAAGAAGCTTATATTAGCATGTTTAGATGAATGAAAATGTTCAATATTTTACATATTAGATGCTACATTTAACTAAGTGTCTAATCATTGTATAGACAGTCAATTGCAGCACTTGGTTACTGGTAGATACTACTAGGATGCTATAGGCTCCCAAACCATATCAATATACAAAACATCTATGCATTCTCCAATTGCAACACAGTTCTTTTTTATTTTTAAGTGACTTGGACAATCCAGATAGATGGTAAACTTTTTCGGTATAAAAATAATCCTAAGACCACCTGGGTAAACAGTAACACATAGTACGCATGTGTTAGAATAGAAAATGATCTGTGGTAAACACTTAAGGCTACATTCACTTTACAACTTTACTTTATGTCTTCATGTTCCGTCATGGGGGAAAATTAAAACTGGAATGCCTGATCTATTCTATGACAGAAATGAATGGTACCAGACGAAGCTAACTAACTATAATGTGGTCTGCCCACCTTCTGTCATGTCCTACGGCACCTTAAGAGACAAAATAGAACATCCGAACAGAGCTTCTAACGCAGAAGTGACTCTAGCCTAAGGCCTGTTCCACCTGGCCAAGATTCTCACGGGCGATATGTGCGTTGTGAGACGCACAAATATGAACCCCATTCTTTTGAATTGAGTCATACAAATTGTGTCACGTCGTATCTTTGGGTGTGCCCTCGCATTGCATTTCCCATTGTTTTCAATGGGACTGGGAGCAGCATCGCATCGTGTGCTAAGTGCACAGTGTGATGCGATGTTTCCCTATTAAAAACAATGGGTGAAACTTCATGAACCTCCGTCATGGCTGGCAGCCACAGCAGAAGATCGCTACTTCCTTGAAGCGATGCAAGACTTCTTGATACAAAAATGCCTCTCATCCGTGGCGAAATCACATGTTGGCGAGCGAGGTATCTGGCCATGAGTCATGACCAAATATCGCACTCGCCTGTGTGAAGTTAGCCTACGAGAGGCATCAGATTAATAGTAGTATCAATAAGACATAAGGTACTAAGATGTTTTATGTATTTAAGGTTGTGTACATAGGTTCTGCAAATTTTTCGATTCTGCTTTGGATGCTACCTGTGTAACTTTGTATGGACTCCATTATTGATGCTTTTGCTAATCTGATACCTCTCTGTATTGTGTTACATCCCTCCATGCATAGGACTTTGTTTACTCACCTTTATAACACAGATGATTATCTGTTCTAACACATGTACATCACCTTAGAATTGAAAACGTTTACCACATAGATGCACTGCCATTGGAAGGTGGAGGCTTTTATCCACTTCAATATAAAACACATGTAAACCATACACTAATATATATCCCTGTACTGTCTAGCTAAAATATGAACCCTTGACAAATGTTATATAAACCAATGTAAATAAATGCATCTCTGAATGTGTTAACAACAAATTTAATAGCAAAATAGTCCCCTATTTAGGGCTAATGCCCACGGACGTATTTCCGCAGCATTACACTGCAGCTATTAGGTTCTATTGAACCTAATAGCGCAATGTTCACGTTGCAGAATTCCACCGTGGAATTCCGCAGCGTCAAATAAACCGCGGCATGTTCTATTTGCCGCCGGAATACACGTGGCGGGCTTCCACTGTAGTCAATGGAAGCCGGCCGTCACGCTATACTTCCGGTGTCAGTACAGCCGAGGTGTCGCAAGAATACGCGACCCCGCCCACCACCGGGCACGTGATGCGCTGTACTGTGTACGCGCGTCGGCGCCTCAGGCGGGACGTGCACAACGGATCCGGGAGGTGAGTATGGGGTCTTTGGGGGGGGGGGGGGGGAGCTGTGACTGAGTCCATTGTGATATTCCGCTGGCGGAGTCTGTCACGGCCGTGGGCATGAGCTCTTAGTGTGTTTCTGAAATTGGTCAGAATGATGCTCTTCACTTTTTCAGCCTATTCTGCCTACAGTTTTTAAAACTGTCTAATAAAACAGGGTGGCTTAATGTTGTAAAATGCAACATATTTATTAAAGACCTGCAGCATTTGTTTGGCCTAAGATAGGTGTGCATGTACAGCAGCCATTACGTGGAATAAAGTAAAGAGGAGCAAGTAACATATGTAGTGAGTTGTGACACATGTACAGTCCAACTTTCATAAACATGGCTAAATTTGCACCATTTTTTATTGTTGCTCATTGATGCATTATATGAAGCGATTGATAAATCTGCCTCATTATTTTTGTCGAGTGCTGTGTGATCCTGAAGACCTTGTGTGCATTCAAAACACCATCTACATTATTATGGAGATGTTACATGACCTGAATAGCGACAAATATGGGAATGTATGTGTGGATGTAGATATAGATGGTGATCCCCACCTTGCTTCGGCTCCCCTTTTTCATTCATCCAGAATCTTTCTCCTAACAGGGAGCATTTTCAAAACTTGCTAGCATATAAAAAGGATTAATAGCTACCTTAAAATATAATTTTATGTTTGAAATATAATTTTACCTTACATTTTTAAGTATAATGGAGTGTCTTGTATGTAGTCGCTGTAGTTGCTCATTAAAGCGCAGCTGACTTTTCAGTTGATTTCTCAGAATAAGTTGCGATGAGGAATAACAATCGTTCTGGCTATTATATAACTTTGTATACTGTATTTTCCCCCTTTTTCCACTCTGCAGGGTATATAATATATATATATATATATATATATATATATATATATATATATATGAGATTCTCCATCCTCTAAGGACTGATCAGAGAAGCCTCTGCTGTGCCATGTGTGCTATGTTCTATAGACTATACACAGAAAACTGCAGATATCCTGCTTTCTAACTGTCTGTAAGACACACATACATAATTTCATCATGTTGGAGAATACAGCAAACTTTAGCAATGTATATGTGTATAAACAGCAGCAGATATCTCAGCATTAGCTCTTGCAGCAGGCACACTATGTGTGTCTCTCCCTCCCTCTTCTCTGTGCTCCCTGCATACAGTTTAATAGGCAGGATGACTCATCACCTGCTCCAGTGTCTGATGCCAATCATGACAAAGCAGACAGTGGACAACAAGGTAGGTGGAAGGGAGACAGCACTTGAGTGATTTTTTTTAGCACAAATACCTAATTTTAGGTAAATAAAGTACAGTAAATCTTAGTTTTGCAATTTATCACACAGGCTATCATATAAGAACAAGTTGCTTAAAATGCTATTGTCCATTTAAAAAAGGTTGATTTAATCAGCTTCTAATTATTGGTAGAAAAAAAAAGCATATTGTATTAGGCATGGCCATGACTGACACAAGTATCAGAGAATGCAGTATTGTCAGGCTTCTAGTATTTGGATTAATGGATTACAGTGTGAATAAACACAAGCTAATATACTCTGAATGGCCACTTTATTTAGAGACACCCATCTAGTAGAGTGCTGGACCTCCTTTGGCCTTCAGAACTGCAGCAGTTCATTGTAACATTTGTTCTGGAGGAATATTGTCCCATGCTGACAGGAAGCTTCTTGCTGTTGTTTCAAATTAGATGGAGGTACTGAAATGCTCTGAACAGAGCTGACAGGAAGGGATCATTGATTCATGCTGCTTGCGCCAAATTCTGACCCTCTCTTCAGTATGGTGCAACAGAATTCTGGATTAATCTGACCAGGAGATGTTCTTCCATTACTAAGTCATCCAATTGCTATGCTTTTTTTGCCCACTTTCCTTTTTATTTTGACCAATTGTCAACTGGTGTTAGATGGGTCTATGTAGAGATGGTCTACCTAATGATTCCTTTGTCTCAGGTCTCATGTACTACACAGGCAGATAAACATTCTTTCAGGATGCTTCCTAGCCTATGGTCAAGTATTGAATGCAGTACGTTCAGTTCCAATCCTCATAATTTGATGCTTCACTGTGACAGTAAAGATCACACATGGTTATACATGATATTGAAGGTAGCATTGGGTGCCTCTGGATATCATATTTCTACTTTATTATACAAATGTAGCATTTTAAGTTCTAAATATGTTTTGTTACAGTTTTATTATAGTTCCCTTTATTGAATTTAACTGGGACCATCATGGCATTTAAAAACAGCTATGTGGTACCCATAGGATGTCTAAACTGTAACATCTCTAGGGTAAACAGTATGTGCATACAGGACATTGCAGCCTTTTATGTGAGGCCAGGATGTGTGGACTGCTACTTATTACTGAAACAGACTGACTAGTATTCTTCCAAGCACTGCGCCCGCTTTTGTTGAAAAGCGTTTTTTTTAATAGCAAGTGTAAGCAGTAATTAAATTGTAAGAAAACGGTTTACATTTGTACTTCTAGTTCTGAAATTAATCTAAAACTTTATGGGTTTTGTTGCAGAGTTTACAATTAGTTTTTTAATATCTGTGTCGCCACCCTGTGGTTTCTTATGATGAATGTATTCTAGGTTCAATCATCATGATATACACATGGTTTATTTTAAACGTAGGCCGAATGCACACGCATGCGGAATCCGACCTTGCCCGTGGCCAGCACCCACGCGTACCTGTGTGTTTTTTAAAATTTTCTTCTGTACTGCAGATGGTCTGCACGGCAAGCCACCTAACATGCGCAGTACAGAATTTTTTCCTCTCCGCTAGGCGATGACACGGAATCCGCAATTCTTCCGTAATGTCATTGCAAAAGGGCCGCAGATCGGACGGCCTCCATTGACCTCAATGGAAGCCATCCGTGCTGAAATAGGACATGATGTGATTTTCCCCCTGCGATCGGAAAATTGTGATTGATTTCCGCTCGTGGACATGGAAAAGCGATTTTTCATAGCATGTCTGTGGGCAGTATTTGCTGCGGAATCTGGATAAAAAGTAAAATCTGATGAGAAGGAAGTTCAGTCACTATTGCTTCCTTGCATTATAGAACAAGGATGCTATAACATGAGCACAAGAGGCTGCTGCTAGTACTCATGATTTACACAGAATTTACAAGCCCAGGTGCAGACTGGCAATTTGCTCTAAATGTTGAGAATTAGCTAAGCTCGTGTAATAAAAGTAAAGTATTTTCTGTGCTTCCTCCTACAATATCTTCCTGCTCTAACAGCTAAGCCAGATAAATGGATTGAAAATGGAAGATTTATGAGTGTCCAAATTCCAAATATGTACTATTCTGAAAATCCTACAGGAAACATATGACCCTTTCTCCTCAGGTTTGGTTTAAATGTATCCAATACGCTTGAGTCCACTGTCAAAATTCATTAATACAAAAAACGTATTTTTGTTCAGTGAAAATCATGGAAAGTTTATACAAAAGCCATAGAGGTCACTGCTTATAATTGATGTGTTGCTCTTAGAACTATAATGACCAACCACAAATGCAATCCTGTGTCATGTAAGCCCAGAATGCCCCAAGTATTATGCTAAAATACAGATCTGAGATACGGGTCAATGAAAGTTTTTCATTGATACACTTGTAAATTAAATTTGTACAAATATCACCTTTTGATGCAAGAGTGAAGGTGTATTTACCATGCAGAGTACAATGTAGGTCCAAGACAATTGGATCTATATTGCACTCATTTATCCTGCATTTTTTCTACAATTACAATGCGTTTTGGCTTTGAAATATATTGCGTAGCTCTGCATGTGGTTTTTATGCATGTGAAAAAACATCATGCTGTTCCAATTAGAACAGAAAAAAAGAACGTGTTGCACTTGCATGTAAATTTGCATGGCATGCAAGTGTGTTGTGATTTCTTTCATGCATCCATGAAAAATTGCCCAAAATTAGATATGCTGCGATTTTTCTATCTTGGATTCTTGTTCCGAGAAAAAAATTGCCAGGGTGTATAAAATAATGGGTTCTTTTACAGTTCGCATTCTGTCCATATCACAATTGGACGGAACTCAAGCGGAGAAATCACCCATGTAAATGCATAGAGAAAACAGGTGTACATGAGCACCGCGCATGTCTGACTGCAGAAGAAGCCTGCTGCACAGAATGTTCTGCTGTTTTCGCAGAAGAGGCTCTTCAGCAGCTGAAGTATGTACAATTCAAGATCTGTAGAAAGCTAGGGTAGATAACAAATGACAATCCCTTTGGGAGGTGTAAAGACGTACAGAATAGCTGAAGGACTTGTATCTGCTGGGAAGGATGTGTAAATGTGAAAGTGCATAGAAATAACAATCCTTATTTTCCAAATGTTAATAATGTCTTTAAGGATGTATAAGGTACACAAATAAATACATTTTGTATGTCTGGTGCAAATAAGGAGTTATAATTAAATAGGCGTTTCTGTTACGATGAAGATTTATGGATTTAAAAAAAACATTGCAAAAAAACCCATGCGTTCTTGATGCTATCTCTCCATATGGTAACAACACTCTGAGTCTCCGATAAACCCTAAACACCATTATAAAGCATTATGCATTGTTGCAGATGGTTCATCACAAGCTGCTGTGTTAAATCTCACTTAAGAAGAACGAGTTCAGGCATGGAGACAATGGAGCACTCAATAAACCATTGTAATGAGATAGTTCAAGCTCATTTGAATATAATCTAATTATAGGTACCGAAGAGATTAAAACAATATTATAATGGGAATTGGAGTCATAAAGAGTTCTTTAGAGTCCTGAATGATTACTTTGTTGATGCAGACTGTTTTATTAAGTCTGGGTCTAGATATGTTTGAGCCAATATGTAGCAATAAACACTGCATGGAGTTGATGATGTAGCCTGCTCTCCAGACTTCTGTGAAGATGTGGCATGCCGTGTGCTGGAAGGCGTTTGGTATGTATTTATGCAGGCCACCAGCACTCTGCTTGCATTAAGTGTAAAATGGCCATGAAACCTCAACACTAAGTAGGCATTTCCCTTTATTGGTCTGTGTATTTCATTTTATATGTATGTTTTGAAAGTTCTGTGTACCTTTTACAAGACGTTTAGTGCTCCCAACCAAGTTTTATATGCACTGCAGGGAGTGTGGGTTGAAGTGAAGCCTAGGCAATTCCCTCTCTGTGCTGCACTTTATTATTTGGGCTGGAGCACCTAGTAACTGGTGGTACACTACAACACTGTGTATTATTTATCATATACATATAAGAAAGGCATAATCTTCATATTCAAGATATTTGCGTTCTGTCTCATTCTCCTTGGACATCATGCATGGCTTCTACATCGGTTCTTGGTGATTTAGCACTGCTATTACAGTGCATTACCATAGCAACCTACTACTTTCATGGGTAGTCAAGTCCAAAAGAAACACATATTGTTAATATATAGAGAGAGCTTAATTTTTATAATTAGCTCATCAAATGTCTAAGAAGCTGTCATTATCCCTCTAATAGCTATTAAACTGATAGGCAGCAGTCACATAGATAACAGTGGCAATCAGTTTTCAGAATGTGATCACTGTGAGCCCAGCTCCCGAGACCCCCCAAAAATGTGCAAAATGGAGATGAATGGCTCTTCATTCAACTACCCCTTTAACACTAGCAGACATTTTTGCAAATAAATGTTCCTGAATTCTTTGCTTGTTGCTGTACAGCTTTTCTGAATAATGAATCTATTCAATGTTGACTAATTTTCACACCCCCGTTAGGGACATCAATGCACATTCATTGTAGACCTGTATTGCAATATAAAACAGTATACGACTTCCAAATTATTGCACTCTGCACTGACATGTTGTACTATCCGCACAGCTACTTTAATCGTACAGTCAGTATCAACACATTTCTTATTATTTTTTTTTTACAGAATGGAAGTTCATTTAAGAGACAGTAAAAAAAAAAGTCCACTCTGCTCTCAACTGAACATAAACAGGACACTTCCATTTTCTTGGGAGTCACCAATTTTCCCAATAAAAGCCATGAGGACTATTTTTGACCAGGACTCCAGCTTTGTATTCCAATAAATATATTTTATGTTCTATCTAAATTGCTTGATGAAAAGCCTGATGTTACCATTTAAATGCAGTAAATGTATCACTTAAAAACACGAGTCACATTTGAAGGAGTCAAAGTTGGAGTCTGAGAAAATTGAAGAGCCCGAATTGGAGGTTTGGCTTTCCGACTTCACAGCCCTGTTTTTGACTATATACCTTTAAATTCATAAGCAGAAACGTAGAGGTATTCAACATACACTAATAGCTTGTATGGGCACCTAGCACAGGCCACCACTTAAAACATGATGTTATAGACTTGTGCACTGCAAACACACCTGTTTCGGATCTGCAGGTTAAGGTAATCTAAAACAATTCACTGCATTATTAAAATGTCTCATTCAATAATTTAGCAAAAATATTGTGTAGCGTCATCCATGGTTTATAAATTCACTGCAGACCACCATGGAATGGTATTGAAGTCTGCTCTCAACCTCTGGGGCTGATAAACATTGTCTTCCCCTGCAAATGATTTGCCACATACCCAATGGGATAGATGAAAAGTATAATATTGTTTTGTTTTTCTCGTATCTTGCTGATACACTATCTGTATATCCTGTCTGTAACTTTTGATCTTACATGTCTTGTATGGTGATATCTTTCTTGATATCTTGGATCTCTTGATACCTTCGTTGTATATCTACTTTTATCACCTTAAGTAAAGATAAATTAATATTTATCCTGTATATATGTGATCCCATTTATTCTCACAGTGGAATCCGCCATAAATTAGCAACCAATACATCTAAAATAAAAAAAATGTGAACAACTTTGTATAAAAAAGAAATCCTATTTACCTGAGTAGGCGATTTCCTTTCCTGCAAGTTTGGCCGGACACTTCTAAAGCCTTTTGCTGCAAGGGAGGAACCACTTGAATCACCATTGAGACCATCTTTCACATAATCATTGTAAGATCTCCAGATATCTAGAGTTAAATCAGATCATATTTACAGTGCCATTATCATTACTCTAGTGAATAGGATGTGGGAAGATGTCTGCCCAGCTACTGTAGCCACTTCACTGCCTATTATAACCAACAACACGGACAAAAATACAAAACTGATAAAGAGAAAAACAATCTGAGTACCTGAGTCAGGCGAATAAGAGTCCTGCCCTAAAAGAGAAATGATGGATAGTTAATAGGAGTAGATTTTAAATTTTATTTTTTATTTTTTTTATTAGACAGGAGACCATTGACAGCTAGTTGACAAGTTCACTGTCTTAGCTTGACTTTAGAAAAGTTTCCTAGTGCTAGTCAACCTTTTAAAAGGTCCAATTAGTCAACATTGAAGGAGTTAACAGATTAGAAAAAAGGGTCTGCTACCCCATCCCTGGAAACACAGCTACAGTATGTTTGTCTGTGGGATGTGTCTGGTATTGTAGAGCATCCATATTAAATGGAATAGAGTCTGTAGAAAAATATAGGTTCCACGCTCCTTGGGACAGGCACACTCCGGTCTATGATTAATATCTCAAACTTGTTTATTGCCTGTACAACGCGTTTCGTCCCGTCTGGACTTTTTCAAGTTGTACTTGAAAAAATCCAGCAGGATTCAACGGGACCTCCGGTGGATTATCCCATAGGCTTATCTGGATATGGGGTGTTAGTAGGGATCTTTATACAGAGGTCTCCGCTATGCACCGGGTAAGTGCTATCTATCATTATAAGCTTGAGGTGCTGAGGCACACTACAAAATATTTTTTTAATATAATTTGGCCGTAACTTCAGGAGCGCCATCCTAATTTTGTATATTAAATGGAATGACACTGAGATTGTCATACCAGTCAAATCCTGTGGACAAGGTGGCACTGTTTTAAGAAAAAACAAGCAGACTTTTAATTTGTAATCCTATAAAATCCTTTTAAAGTTAGATCAGAATATACCTCACTTTGTTATTGATAGAAGATGCTGACCAGATAAAGTTTACAAGTACTTTTTGAGAAGTTAAATTAGATGGGTTATCCAGCCTTTAAAAATCAATGGCCTACCCTTAGAACACTGTATTATTATAGTGGCCATGCTGAGTACTGCATGCTTGTCCCATTTACTTCAATGGGAGAAGACTGTAGTATTCAGAATGACCTCTGTAAATGATACAGCATTCTAAATACGAACGGGATTGTGCTCAGACGTAAACGTTGAAGAGGCTGCAGTGCTGCCGCTTCAATCAGCTGATCAGTGATAGGTATATATAATATTGATGGCATATTCATGTTTAAAAGGATAACCCCTTTAAGTTTGCCAGCAAATAGACTGCACTTCCTATAGTCCCTTTGTCAAGCATAACCAAAATGAAAAATGCCAATGTCACTGTAAGTTACTGAAACACAATTATCAAACATTCAGCTACTACTGTAACCTCTAAATTACTAATATATAATTAATAATAATGCAATCACCTTTAAATTAATGCAACGCAATGAGCTGTATCTCTAACAAATATATATATATATATATATATATATATATACATACATATACATATACATATATACACATACAGATGTAGTAAAACTGCAATGTTTTATGTTGTGTTAGGATAACATTAATATATATATATATATTTATTTATTTATTTCACACACACAAATATAGGTACAGTACAAACTCAAAGTTTGTAAGTTTGTGTTTAGGTATTTATGATTATTGAGATAAAAGAATATATATACATATATTTATATATAATTGCTTTACTCCCCACCATGGTACACTTTCAATACCATTTTACTCTTTTGATTACTGATAAAGTATAGCAAAAGAAAAGTTAAACATCTTAGCTAGTACATCCATAGAACAATTAATTTCCATGTTCTAAAGAAAAAAAAGACCATTTTAGTGAATATCGTATTGAAAACTATTGCTTTTTTAGAAGAGCATAATGAATGAGAAACCGCCTTTAACTTGGCTTTGCTCACTGTATATCATATGCTAAGAGACCATGCACAATGCTATATTATAGATCTCTGTACGCCACATACAGTATAGATTTGCTTTGTATGGATCGTTGTGTGGCACGTATAAGTTGCTACGGGGCTCTACTATACCATTTGTCTTTGTTTTAATTCAGCAGCACAGTTTTTTCTAATGAATATATGTGCATGCCATATGATGGTGGTATATTTCATTATAGCATGGCTTCTAGGGAAGAATGCAGTTTCTCATAAAGAAACCATATGTCAGCACACCAAGTGCCTATTACTCATGTTCATAGACGCTAATACTAAATCCAGCCTGCGTCTTCATGTACTTCACTTACCAATAGTACTAAACCATAAGATCTGTTGCAGACTGCCGCACAGTGCTCACACAAGGTGTCCTTGACAAACACTACAAAATACTGGTATGCTATTGAATACTTACATTAATATAGCCTACAATATTCTGGAGAACACATTATTCCCACACTGAGAAGAGTGAAAGCCATACATCTCTACTTGTTACAGTTTTCACTCAGTGACTCATTTTTTGACATTTTCCAAGTGAAAAAAATATTGCACCTAAATATATAAAGATAGACCATGATTCATCTTAGGGTGAAATTTCTGATATGTTTATAGAAGTTTCACAAGTATAGATTTGCATCTATTAGGGCAAATACATAGGTATGTATGTATATTAAAAAGTGTATTAAACATGGGCAAGCATCACAAGCAAGATCATTTAATTACTATTGAATATAATTACTAAATTATATATATTATGGCTCACATACAACAGGTTCTGTTATGCAGAAAAAAAACGTTATGGCCTAAACTACAGTACAGCTATGATTATAGTTGGATTTAATCATTAAAATCTTATTATTTAAAGAGTACATCCCTATGTATAATGTGTTCTATGCAGATCTGCGGTGAACAACAACAAATCTGCAGCAGAATTTACATACGTGGGCTGCATTCACACGAATGTATATCGGCTCAGTTTTCACGCCGAGCCGATATACGTCGTCCTCATCTGCAGAGGGGGTAAGATGGAAGAGCCAGGAGCAGGAACTGCGCTCCCGCCCCCTCTCTGCCTCCTCTCCGCCCCTCTGCACTATTTGCAATGAAAGGAGGCAGGGGCGGGGCTAATTCTCATAACTTAGCCCCGCCCCGAAAACCGAGCCGATATACGTTCGTGTGAATGCAGCCTAAGGATTAGGAAATCTGTTTCATTACAGACAATCCCAGAGCCGCCTTGATGAGCAGATGATTGTCAGGGGTTCAACTGCTCTGTTGACCTGAAACTGGAGGGGAAATGTAGCATTACATATGGCCATTGAAGTACATCATCATCCACGTAATACATGGGCAGACTAGTCTACCAGAGCAAAAACCGCAGCTTGTTAGCAGCTCTGTACTTGTTCATCAAGTGGCAGAGATACCCCCTTTATGATGTCCATATGCCCTGTAGAGGCACTTGAAAAGGTGTAGTCTACCTGACCCTTTATATAACCTAGTCATTTTTTTGTGTCTTCTTCTGGTCAGATATAACAGTCTTCCCATTAATCCACTGTATTTGCACTAGTTTACAGCCTCTGGGGCATGCAGTAATGGACATATCACATCACAAGAGCATTTTATTCCATAATAAAATGTTTTCTTTTATTATGTATATTGTATTCAGAAATACGGTGTGAAATGTCAAATACGTATCAGCTGAAAGCTACACCAGGTGACGCCGCCTTGGATACTGAGGATATTTTACAGCAATCAGGAAAAGTGAGAGCTGCAGTAAAAAGTTGAAGATCTTCTCTGTTGTTTGGTTAGTTGCTATACCTGAAGCCAACAGATTTGGCGAACTCTGTACTCTCTTCACTGCTGTTAGTGTGACAGACATTGCAGCACGTTTGCGCGCACATCCACCGCTATCTGGAAGCACACAAAGTGACAGTGATGCAAGCAAACACAGACATAGCAAGCACATGCAATGCTTAGCAAGGATATGTGAATATGTTGCCTTTTAGTGCAAGAACATGAGAAGACGGCAAGACAGATATAAACATAAGCATGTATAGTACTGCTGCTGTACTTGTACATAGTATTAGCAGAATTTTATGAGCCACATATTACACAGAAGTCATAGATTAAACTTATTATAGCACCTGTACCTACTATATGTGAGTCCAATAGTAGTAAGTAGGTGCTTTTGGATTTCTCATTTGCTTACCTTCCAGTACTTGAAATTATAAAAGTAGGATAGTGGGAACCACAACCTGTCACTTGTAAAATGGATAGTCCAAGTAAGACTCCTATTTACACTGATACCAGGACAAGACTGACATGGCCTCAACTAGTTTGCTGCATTTAGCAGTGAAAAGACGACATTTTTTTAAAATCAATGCTTGTGAATAAAGAAGGCTAGTACCATTCTGTTTGGTCATTCGTACTTCGCCCCTTGTTTAGGGCTTGTGAGAGGCTTTGTCATATGCTTTCATCAAATATGAACATCTGTAGGAATTGTCCGAGATGCTCATTTCTTTATAAACGTAGGAAATGTGATAAAATGAAAAAGATGCTGTACTTACTTATTATGATCCTCCACCAATCTGGTTCTTCCTGGCCAGCTTTGTTCATACAGGAGCAGTGGCATGTGCCCTATACCCACCTGTCTGCTGCTGCCATGGCATGAGCCTGCTCAGCCCAGTGATTGACTGCAGCATTCACATGGATATACAGGCATGTCACAGCTGCAGCCATGTTCACAAACTCTGCAAGAGAGGCTTCTGCCTTCTCCCCCAGGTCCGCGGCTATGTTGTAGGAACTTTAATCCTATGCCATATTTTTACTATCGGCTGGTCCTTATCGAGTTAATGCACTTTTCATCACAAATTACATATCCAGGGATTATTCCGAGCCAGATTGGAGTCAAGAAGGAATTTTTTCTCTTAAATGGGGAAAACTGCCTTCTACTTCATAGTTTTTTTTTACCTTCCTTTGAATCAAAAATGGGGGAGAATAGGCTGAACTGGATGGGCGTAAGTTTTTTTTTCAGCCTTACATACTATTCCATATTTGATTGTGTCACTAATGAACATTCAAATAGAATAGACAAAATGGTGCTTGTAATGTGTCAACCGTTCATGATACAAAAAAACAAGAATAAACCTATCTGACTTACCCTATGAAATAAGCAATGTGTAGCTCTTCGCATTAAGAATGTGGCAGCTACTGCCATTTCACACATCACAATAACACAGCTTTAAAGCGAAGTTGCACTACTAAAGTGCCTTTAAAAAGGTATTCTGACCTTTTGGGAGAGCAGACTGGACCTGCATAGGGCCAAAAATATCAAAATGTCACATATTCACTGTTTAAATTATCCGTGCTTGCGGTTCCATGGTTGCCCATAATGGTGTCACATGATGCAAGACTGCGGCAGCCCATCAGAAACCCTTTTTAAAAGCTATGGACAACTATTCCTTCCTAGTGTATAATCTTACATTTGAGTACATTAGTGTACTAGTCTGCAGGTTCACTGATCCTTTTCTCAAGAACAACATTTGACCTTATGGTGTTACACTTTGTGGAGGTCAGTATTCCTGCCCGAATATTTTTCCCTTTTCTTCAGGACAGGTTAAGATTCTATTATGGTAGAGACATTGAATCAAGATATTTTAATTTTGTAACAAACAGAAATAGGCCAATTTTGTTTAATTGTTGGGTTCTTTTCCACTTTAGTTACTTTGCTAAGAATCCCCTAATTCCTGTGTTTACATACTGAAGTTTACAAATATGTTTACTTCAGTATTTACACTTATCGGAAGAGATGTAACAAACTACTTATGGGTGCATAAAAGTCACAAATTTTCCCACAGGCCATATCTACATTACATTTTGTGACTTACTTTTTCTCACTACTCTTAAACTATAGTGAGGCAAGGGATGCGGCTTTGAGGGAAGGACATGGGCTCCTGCGATCCATCAGATTTGTAACAATTTATGACCGAACCTGGCACAGGTTATAACTGAATTCTACACCAACTTGTAGCTGCCATAGATTTCAGACTGGTGCGTGGATGGCCTGAGCGGCACCAAATCTACTAAAGCAAGGCTGTCACCTTTTTTAAGCTGCTAACAGCTTGATGTAGGGCCTACAGCTTTTATGTATGTGTCTTCTCAGTATTACCAGCTTGTAGAAATAGCTATAGCCATGTGGGTGGGACTTCTTCCAGAAGAGTCTTCCGCACTCTCCAATGAGCTGACTGACAGCTGCATTCTGATGGGACTTAGCAGGTCATCACCTTTTAACCTTCAAGAATACATAAACCTAGGTTTAATTGCCCTGACGTATCTTATTGATGTATTATCCCATGTACAGGATCTTGACGGAATATCATTTAAATATAATTGCTTTTATTTCAGTCCTCCATTGGTTTACTTGCCTGATGAAAGGGTTCCAGTGCTTGAAAAGCCTGCAAATATAATTTTTCTGGTTAGCCAATAAAGGTATCACCCCGATAATACTTTTGTCTTTTTTATCCAAGAGGATGTAGCATCACACAGAGTTTTCTGGCTAACACAGTATCATACTATTTTTGCTCTACATCATAACTACGGTATGTAAACACAGGAAATGCTGACAGACTCCTCTTAAGAGGCTTGTACCTCTTAGTACATTTGGGGCACCTTATTCTAAGACTGGGATATGAAATGCTGGTCTTAGATAACTGCGCCCCCATGTGTGTTGGAGCCGTAAAGTCCCCGCAGAAAGGTGCCCTCTTTAGCGGACACGTGGCATCTGCACGGCGCCCACATGTTCTTAGTGAAAGCATTACCACAGATGGAAGCAGACAAAGAGCGATTATTATCATCGGCATGTACATAGAATAAATTCTGTATACGGACATATTTCCCATGCAGTATTCATCTGTGGCTAACAGGATGGTTGATGATGATATGGTTACAATAGGCTGCCAGATGTGCAATGGAAACTGATGGAAAAAAGTTGACACAAGTGCACCACATTTAGTTTTCTTCATTAGAGCTTAGCTGTGTCCTTGTGGTCATCTAGATAAAAGTTAATAATGGTCTAATCTTACAGATGTAGGTGAATGAATCGACAACACAGAGTGTGCCTCCCTATCATCTTCCTGACTCCCATGGCACCACTATAAAGTTATGTTTTCCATAGAAGCCACCTGAAGGCAGAAGTAGGCGACGCCTTCTGCATTTTTTAAACACAACCCTTAAATTGAGTGCCATGATTAGTTTTCATCCAAAAATTTTTTTTCTAAAAATGAGCTGAATGAAAGGTAATGGAGCCCAGTGTTGTAAGGTTCAACAATTCAGAATATGACAGTAATGGATAAAAACCTAAATCAAAACAAGTCTAGGGATGGATTCATACCTGTATTCATCTTGATTCCTCGTGGTTAGAAAAAGCAGACTTCAGTTTGCCTATGGATAGAAAAATAACTATTTAAGTAACTCTGATCTATAAATAATGATTATAGCTTTAGGATGATGATAGTGCTTAACAATCCCCGTGCAACCAGCCTTCTGGCTACTTCTACACTGAACTCACAAATAAAACATTGTGCAGTAATCTCATTAAAGCCTGGTTTAGACACAATGATTAATTTATCGCCCAAAAAATCTATTGAGCAACTTTTGAGCGATAATCGTTGTGTCATTTACAGCGCAAGGTGATCACTCAAATGTTGAACGATCACCTTGCGTTCCAAATGGGGAATACAGAAGACAAACGGGGCCGCTTGTCTTCTGCATCCAGCTGTTCTCTTCTCAGACCGCCCGGCTGTTATACAGCTGTGCGCTCCAAGCGGGGTATGCAGAACATAGCGGGGCCACTCTGTTCTTCATACCCTGGCTGTTCACGGAGTGTTCAGCTGGTATACAGCTGTGCGCTCCGTGCGGAGTATGAAGAACACAGCTGGACAGCTGTGTTCTTCATACCCCAGCTGTGTTCAGGGAGCGGGATACAGCTGAAACAATAGTATCAGCTGTATCCCGCTGTGAATCCCTGATAAGGCTAATCGTTGTCTTTCAGCGACTGCTTAACGAAAGACGAATTTTGAGCGATAATCGTTGTGCCTAAATAGGCCTTAACCCTGTCTATGTCTGTTTTTAGTAAATAACTGTATTCCCCATAACAGAATCATTCTGGAGCATTTTATCTTATAATCCGGCATTGTGCAGTTCCTTTGTTATTCCTCCTAGACATTTATGAATAAGTTGACAACTGGATGTTACCATTCCCTTTGCCAGAAAGGCGTGTCCCTACACAGTGTAATACTGTCAGCAATGATTGGTCAGTTTATGAGTGTACAGGGGCACCCCAACACCCAGTTGCCAATTTGGTTATAGACTTCTAGCAGGAATAACAGAAGAAAAGCACAATGCAGAGTTCTAAAAAGAAGAAGTTTTAGAATTGTTATGTCATGAGGAATACAGTTATTTAGTAAAACAGACATGGGTGACAGCCCCTCTTTAAGCAGGTCATATGGCTTATTGTATGGTGAAGCCTATTTTCTCCAGTACTAAGCACAGACACACATGCAGTGGCTCCAACTTACATTTCCATTTTAATTCCATCATCTTTCCTTCAGATACATAAAATATAGGTATACAGATATCGAGCGCTCCGACCACACAGAGATTTTCATGGTATGGAGTAAAATGCTTGGTATTCAGTTTGAAAACTCATTTATACGCAGTTCACATATTTTAAGCCGTCTAAAACTAGAGCGAGTCCAATCATTTCTGTTCTGTTTTGATAAAGTTTCTTTGATTTTAACCGCAGCCGAGCAAAAGAGCTACAAATTATTATTAAGGATACCACATTCTTGGAGTGTTTGCAGGCTGCTAGTGGAGACGCACTTCTGCTATTCTTTGAGACAATGTAACTTAACCAGCAGTGGCCTCCGTGAAAAAAAAAAGCTTGTGGAACTCAACATAGCTCCAATTCATCCCAGTCAGTCATGATGATCTCTTCCATGTGCCAGAAGGCTTGCAGCTACTTACAGCATCCCCTCACCACAGCTACCGGGATTAGCAACAGCAATCTATGGCTTTTGGTGGTAAATCATATTAACGAGTGTTAAACATCCTGCCTATAGAGAACATGCCTTACTAATTAGAATACTTCTCATACATTCCTCTGATGAAGCAGTGGTTCCTGAACCATACCACATGTCATATACAATAACCTGTAACTACAGATTAGGTTTTTGGAATAAATCCTGTGCTGATTAATAACAAAGCATAAACTTGTTATAAGAGACATGTCTGTAGCTCAGAATACTGATATCAACATATTAGCAGCCAGAAGCGTAACTAGATGCTCTTGGGCCCTGATGCAAAATCTGTAACAAGGCCCCTACCTACCATGTGCTATTGATAATACTGGTGTCTTCTTATGTGGTGGAGGGGCCTTTGGGCCCCCTAAATCTCCAGGACTCGGTTACGACTGCTACTCCAGCAGCCCTTATAGTAAGGGCTCCTGTTCACGGGCAATGATTCGCTGGTGGTAAATCGCCGGCGAATGACGCTGTCTAAAGCTATCCATAGTGTTTCTATGGAAATCACAGCCCCCCTGTCCACGAGCGGAGAATCATTGCGATTCTTCGCTCGCGGCCGGCAATTCGCAGCATGCTGCGAATTGCCGCGATTCTCCGCTCGCAGCCTATCTGTCAGATAGGCTGACAGTGGAGATCCGTCTGCCGGCTCCTGCTCCCTGGCGGAAATCCGCCGTGGGATACCGCAATGCCCGTGGACAGGCAGCCTTAGGCCCCTGTTAGCAGCATTAACTGGGAAATAGAACTACAATCACAAGCTGCACCTCTGACCTAGGAAAAAGAAATTACAGACGGTTCCATTATCTTTATTATGGACGTTCATAAGTTCCTTACTTTTACAGTGCCCATGAATTTAATTGGCAAGCCTAGACTTTTTTTTTGATACTCCGCAGTAAATTCCCTAATTTCCTTCATACAAACATCTGTCGCCAGCTGTCGCCAGAAAATTAGTTTTAAAGTCACCACCATAGTGTAATGTAGCATAAGATTTTTTGCATGCCTATTATGCCAATGCACCGCCTCACTGTCACTGTGGAAAACGGCCCTCTTCCCCCTCTGGTTGCCTTTGCTTGTGTAAGGACATCAGTATGTCTCACTTAGGTGGCGTGCGTCCCTTCTGCCACATCTTCCACACTCATGTGCCATGAAGCAGGGTGTATACACCTCAACTTCACCAGCGCATTGCACATGTGTCGGAAAACACAGTAGGAGGGGCACACGCCACATCTGCGAGATTTCAGCACTTGGATCGCTTACATCCATACACAGGGGAAAGCAGCTAAGGGAGGAGAGGACGGTTTTCCACACTGACGTTTTGACTTGGAGAAATGATGGTGCCCCCTTTTTAAATCGAGGTGGTGCATTTGCATAATGACTGTGCAAAATCTAAAGTAGGAATTTAATTTACTAATGTTTTTTTGGGTGCAAGCATGTGTGAACTGCTTATATTATGCTACATTATGGTCCTTTTACACGGGCCAACAGTCATTTAAATGACCGCACAAGTGCTGACGTCACCGCTAAGGTAATCAGCGCTCGTACACAGCGTTTAGACTAAAAGACATCGCTGGTTTCTCAGTGCTTCACCTTTGGGAGTGTTTATATGCAACGGGAAACCAGTGATCCTGCGATAGTTTATTTGTTAACTGAAAGTCAGTGATAAAAAATTGTGAACAAATAGTGAGCGATTTGTTTTGCGTTTACACTGAATGATTATCGCTCAAATCCGTTCATTTGAATGAATTTTTAGCGATAAATGTTACATGTAGGGATGAGCGAGCGTACTCGCTAAGGCAAACTACTCGAGCGAGTAGTGCCTTATTCGAGTACCTGCCTGCTCGTCTCTAAAGATTCGGCTGCTGGCGGGGGGCGGGGAGCGGCGGGGGAAAGCGGGGAGGAACGGAGGGGAGATCTCTCTCTCCCACTCTTCCCCTCCCGCTCCCTCCTGCTCACCGCCGCAACTCACCGCTCACCCGCGCCGGCAGCCGAATCTTTAGAGACAAGCGGGCAAGTATTCGAATAAGGCACTACTCGCTCGAGTAGTTTGCCTTAGCGAGTATGCTCGCTCATCTCTAGTTACATGTAAATGGGCTATTATTCAACAGTGGTAGCTTTAAAACTAATTTTCTGGTGATATGTTCCCTTTAAACCGTAGATATAACAAACTATTCAATATATTTACATTATTACCTCCTGTCTTGTTCCCCACCTCCTAATGTTTACCAATGAGGCTGCTAGAGTGTTGCCCACATTGAAGACACATAAGATAACCGCTGATGTCAGTCACCAGCTGTAGCCATGATATTCCATTTATAGTGACATCACTGCTGCAGCCACTGATGACATAGCAGCAGCATGCATGGAGGGTCCATAGAGGAACCATTACAATGTTCATGGATATGTACAAAAATAGTACATATAAGTATAAACAGCATTTAAAATTAGCACCAAATCAGTGGATGAGGAATTACATAACCCAATTATATGATGGTAATTTTAACTGCGAAAGCAGTGTGACTTAAAATGTTGTACTACTGCTGTACAAATCTACTGTCCTTTTGATCTGATGAAGTGGGTTATCCCCAGAAGCATGTTATCTCTTGACCTTTGAATATATTTAAATGGATATTGTGCTAACTCAAAGCCCTTATGCTGGGACTTTTTTTTGCTTCATGTACATTTTGCCTATTGTATTGACACCTGAATTGATACCGTGTGCAACTGCAGATTCGGGAGAGTTGGATATTCTGTATGCTGTTACAGCTTGTCACGGATTGACTAATCCAAGTGCACTTGCCGCTGCTAACTTGTCACAGGAGAGCCTCGATCAATCACTCTAGCGAGATTGCAAGTGTGGATTTGCCAGACTACAGGTGGATTTGTAACCAGTTTTCACAGGGTCCTGCCACATGCAGACCAAAAGCACAAATCACCTCTGACTCGGTCTAACATACCCCAGCAGTCCACAATGAGGCTCGTACACACGCTACCATGACCAACTTTCCAACAAAAAGCCGGAACCCAGACTTATGAATTATGCACGAAAATTCGAAGTTATGGTTAGTTTTAAAACGGACAAGGCTTGACTAATAAATTGCAGATTTTTTCTAAAAAAAGATTAGCAAGGCAAATATATATAGACTTCACTGGGAATTAGCATTTGCAACCCTTAAAAAATTTCAAACGGGACTCAAGTTTCTACAAGCTGTCCGCGCCTTGTACTCTTCACCTTCTGCAAGGGTGTTAGTAGATGGCACTCAATCTTCGCCATTTATAATTACGATCGGGACGCGGCACGGATACCCTCCCTCTCCCCTGTTGTTCATTATGATAATGGAACCCTTGGTGAAATTAATAAGAATCACTCCTGAGATACTGGGAGTTCCTCTGGGTTCAGACAACATAAAAGTGGACTCTTCGAGGATGACGTTCTCCTGTCTTTGACTGATCCCTTAAACTCTCTGAGAAAACTAGCAGTAAATATAGAGATGTTTAGCAGAGCTTCTTATTATAAACTAAATGTAGATAAATCACAAATACTAACTATTAACGTAGATGAACAATTAAAGTTAGACATTCAGAGACAATTTCCCTTTCAATGGCAATCTGAAATCCCATATTTGGGCATAAAACTGTGTTACCCATTGTCCAAGATTGTTTCAATCAATCTAGGCCCTTTATTTTCCACTATTCAAAAAGAGTTAGTAGGATTGGGGAAAATGGCACACTCCTGGATGGGGAAAATAGTGCTCTACAAGATGTTAATATTGCCAAAAAATCTACACTTCTTCCGTACCCTTTCTTACCCAATTCCACAAGAGTCAAAAGCAGGGTTTCAAAAACAACTACTGAGCTATATATGGAATAATAAGAGACATAGGGTGGCAGCACAGATCCTATACCAACACCGTAGACAGGTGGGATTGGGTGTCCTAAATTTGCACTCATACTATCAAGCAACTATTCTTAGTCAGACTGGGGCCTGGCTGCGGGATTCGGAGGTGTCGTCATGGAGTCTTATGGAAAAGCAATTAAACAAAAATAGATCACTAGGTTCCCTCTTGGGGGTATATATGATTCGAACCTCATATCCGAAATGTCCAACTTTGGTGGATGTGGAAGAGGGGTCCCCTCCTATGCTCGCAACATTACAGGCCTGGAACCACTATGTATACAATTTTAAAGGTTCTCCAAGAGAATTAACCTTTCGGTTCCCTCTAGAGATCTTTACATATCTTGTTCAAGACTTGAACATTAGCGGTTGGAAAAGAAGACGAATTAAGCATTTATCAGACGCTCTGGGGGAGGGGGGGGGAGAGGAACTACTCGCCTTTGACATGCTTAGGGAGTGTTTTGCTGACTAGTATATATACTATCAAATCTAGTCTTTCCTAAAAAAGAATCGGACGGGATCCCTTAATTTCCCTGAGAGTCTGGGGTCCCTCTTCACAGCGCATAAATTTCTACATGGGTTTTAAACAAGGAAATTTTACAATGTCTTATCAGGAGATATAGGTGCCACGAAGGGAGTTCATCTAATAAATTGGGAGTCGGATCTCAAGCAGAGATTTTTTCAACTTCAGTGCTTGAAGTCCTTCGAGTGGGCTAATAGATCCACTCTCTCAGTGGCGATTTTGCAAATGGACTATAAGACACTAAAGAGGTGGTACTACACTCCAGCTAAAATAGCTAGAAGTTTCCTTTGCCTTAGTAGAGAGTGCTGGAGGAATTGTGGACAAGAGGGAACACTGTTTCACATCTTATGGGATTGTCAGATAATTCAAAATTTTTGTGGAGAGGTATTTGTCCTTTTTCCAAGGATTATGGGCACCTAAGTGAAAAAGAGTCCTCAGCTCTATTGTTAGACTGTGATGATATACTCAAATCACATAGGATGTGAATATGCTACTTCCTGTTGACGGCAAAACTTATTACTAGAAATTGGAGAACAAGTTCTCCTCCACACATTAAAGAACTTCTAGATACCTTTGGCAGATCATTATGAATATGAAAAAATGCACACTAAATCTAAAAATTCCATATATCATTTTAATTCCATCTGGAAACCTTGGTGCCCGTTTTGGTTATTAGTTAATCACGGTTAGGAACTATTTTAAAGTTAATTAACAGCATATGTAATTGCAATATGAGTGGAGATATATAATTCTGACAAACGCAAATATATAAGCCACTACATACATGTCATTTACATAAGTTTTATCTTGATGCTTGTTTTTGTGTTTCCAATGATGTGAGTGAAGCATGATGTTATTGCAATTGTAACGAGGATCATTTATTTTGCATATTATTTGTATGTTTTTCAAAATCAAATAAAAAATATTTTTTTTGGGGAAAAAAAAATGTCAGCCACAGCAAAACAGAAAGATGTTGATGCCTCTACCAAAGTGTGGCTACAGCCCTAATAGGCATCAGGACCATACATTTGCTAAAAAAATTCTCAAAGATGAGATAAGGTGATCTCAGGTGACAGGAAAGAAAAAAAATCAACCAGTCCCTACATTGGACATCCACATGTAGAGTGTTTACTTTTACTATGGATGAATTACAACAAGCGTACTCTTCAAGACTCAACTATTAGGAATAAGGGCTGCACAGGTTTACTGTCAGACATAGTAGTGGTAGTTGTGTTTACTTTATTTATTGTGTAAGAAAAGTCAAGGTAACTAGTAGCCAGCGGCGTGCATGAGACTGGGGATATATTTTTAAGCGCTGTGAGAGTATTAATACAACAAACTGGGCAGTAAACCAGCATTATCTGCCAGCTGTATTTATAGCCACTGCAATCTATTCATTAAAATTCCTACTCTTGAGTTATTTTGATACCGCACTTCTTCCTTGCTCAGTGCAACCCTCTCAGTGCAGACCCAGGCTGTGATACTTTTACATATTTTATGAAACACTCAGGTAACGGAGCATGGGCTTTATTCATTATTTAGGCGCTGGCTGGATTGCTCTGTTCTTTCTATGATATTCTTGTTAAACATAAAACATTTTAGCTTGACTGATTATGGATTTATTTAAAAAGACAAACATGTCAACATTTTCTAACCTCATGTTCTAAACAAATCAGTCTTGCAGAGTTAAACATGTAAGGTTTTCCACTGTGGTTCGATCCTAAATGGTCTAAATAAAGTTTATTTTCTTTATTACACAATGGCCTTTGATCTAAATGCAAAAAATAAGTTGACATAATTGTAAAGAATATTTGAAGTGTCCTATCATATCATTCTCTTGCTCTGGTGTGGTGAGAACAAAGAATGTAGGGCAGTACAGTTGTGCAGACATCCTATCCTAGTTAGGCCTCTTTCACCCGGGCAACAGAAATATCGCCGCGAGAAAATCACAGCGATATCGCAGCTGCGTTCTGTGCGATATTGCTGCGTTTTCTTGCGGTAATATATTGCAATTTTGTGTCGCTAAAAAATCGCACGACTTTGTAGTGCTCTTTTGCCGGGATTTTCGGGGAGCTTAAAAAATATGCCCTACCCCAAAAATAACCACTGGCTGCATTAAAAGAAATTATTAGATTACCTAACAGCCGCTGTCCGCTCCGCTGCACTTCTCCTCGCAGGTCCCCAGCACACTTGCTTGTAGTCTTCAACCAGCGCTTCCTGGTGAGGGGTTCAAAACCCCACCTCCAGGAAGCGCTGGCTCTGATTGGTTCTCGAGTGCCACGGCTCAGCCAATCACTGCAGCACCTGATGAGCCAATCACAGCCATCGCATTTAATGGCTGTGATTGGTTCATCGAGCGCTGCAGTGATTGGTACTCGAGCACTGCAGCTCAGCCATTCAGCCGACACTTCCTGGAGGCAGGGTTTTTGAACCTCTGACCAGGAAGCATTGGCTGAAAACTACAAGTGCGGCGGAGCGGACAGTGCCTGTTAGGTAATGTATTGTTTGTTTTGTTTTTAAAGGCAGTTAGGCGTTATTTTAGGACTCAACCAGTAGGACCTCCTACTGTAAACGATGCATTTTACTGCACGAAACACGCATTTTCATGCAATGCAACACAAAGGAAGACTCTATAGGGAAACATGGACTACAAAACATCGCACATTGCTGCAATATTTAGCATGCCATGATTTTTTTTTTCTCATAATGTAGCAGCCTACAAAAAATGGCTAATGTGAAGGAACCCATTGGAAAGCATGGGCTTCACATACATGTGTTTTGTAGAGATGTCGCATCACGAGAAAATAGCGCGATTTTGTCAGCCGCGTGAAAGCGGCCTTAAAGTGTTGTCGCTTCCTACTAATTTTACCTGCTGAAACTATGCAGCACTATCATACTTCTCTCTTCTAACAAGGTAAGAACCTGTTCCAATACTACTTCTACCTGACAGGTTGCCGATTAGTCATACCCCGCTTCTTAGAACTAATGATTATTATTTGGAAATTGTTAATTTGTATGGGACGGGCTCTCTCACCTGAAGTATTTAGTCTACGCTGGGCATGAATTGTACCCTGTATTGTCCTTGTATATTATACTTCTTTTTATGCTTCATCTAAACATTTTATATTGCAAATGATAACAACAAACCTGCAAAAAATCAAAGTTGCTCACATTTTATAGTCTCTTCATAGTTTTCAGGTGTCAAGTTACCACAGATAAAGGCCTCACGTTAACGGCCGTATCGGTAAAACACTGATTTTGTAAGCACCGGGTCTTTTGGCAGAGACCGCGTCTAGCCGCTAGTGTACTGCTCATGCCTGTATATCACACGCTCTGTTTCATAGTGCAGTTGTGTATGAAAACGCTGTCCATACGCAATGTGGAGTAAAGCGCCAAATTTACTTAGATGAGCATGCATTGAGAGGTAATAATAATAATCTTTACTTGTATAATGCTAACTTATTCCGCAGCGCTTTCAGGCATGGGAGAACACAGACAATACAACAATTACATGTGATATACAATCAGTTTGAAGTCAACGGGGTGGGGGTGATACAGGAGGTACAAGAAGGAGGGAGATAAGGCATGGGGGAAAACAGGCAGTATAGGAGTTACATGTGGAAACCAGTTATTAGGAAGCACACAGGGTGGGAGCGGTAAGGAGGTGCAGGTGTAGGGGTCGTATGTGATAGGCAAGGTGGAAGGTGTGGGGAGCCCTAGGGATACTGGTGTATATTAATGCCCCTGGAAGTGGTGGGTGTACACCAGGGCTAGGCTGCTTGATAGCCAGGTGATGCCCCCACTTCCTGATTGGCTGTTATCAGCGTCACCGGCCAGATTGACAGCAGGGGACGGAGAGCGTCGGAAGCAACAGGGGAGATGCCACAGCATCGCCCAAACACCAGAGGCTCCTGCGGCGCCGGGGACATTGAGCGGCGATTGACAGCAGGGGACGGAGAGTGGAGGAGCAGCAGGGGAGATGCCACAGCAGCGGCCGAAGTTACAGGTGGCGGGCAGCAACACAGCGCCCGGGTCGGCATCGGGAGCGCGGCTGGGTGCACATTACACTCACAGCGCCCTGTCCTCACTGGCGTAGTGCATGTTGGGAGGCTGGTGTCCTGCGACATATTGCAGCTCCCAACCCCACTCTTGTCACCTGGCAGCGTAGTATCTCCGGTACCGGCAGCCCCGCTCGCACAGTCCTGACGGGGGGTTGAGGGGCAGGCTTTCTCATATCTCCGCGGAAGGGCCAGTGCACAGTGTCCCCCCCGCCGCCGGCCTCCCTTCTGCGCTCCCGGCTGCCTCCATGCAGCCCCGCCGCTCACAAGGTACTGCTGTATCTTGTGACCAAATGTGAAGCTAGGGGCGCAACAGGGGTGTTAACTCCTGGTGACAGCTGTCACACCCCTAGCTTCCGATGCCGTGGACAGCTTTGTGGATGAGGAGCTTAAATTTAGTTCTGCAGTGGCTGGGCAGCCAATGCATTGACAGACATATTGCAGAGGCGTACGGCTGGATAGAAAAATGAGCCTAGCTGCCACGTTTACTATGGATTGGAGAGGAGAGAGTCTGGTGCGGGGAAGGCCAATGAATAGTGTTGCAGCAGTCAAGTCGGGAGTGGATGAGGACGATAACAAGTAATAATAAAGGAACGGTAATAAATTTGGTGCATCTTTGGCAGTTCCAAAGCCAGAAAATTAAATCTATTCATACCACGAGTGTCAATCTTTCATTCATTGTGTTATTACTCATAGAATGACTAGCGTGAAGAAAGTGGTACAAGCAAGAATAAGTATTTTACCATTGGAATGGCCAGAGCATATACGTAGTCATAATTCAGGGCTCCTATCATGAGCTGAGGCTTGAGAGGCACATGTAGCTCTCAAACCATTTGTTGGAAACCATTAGCATAATTTAGCGATGCTCAACCTTTTCTGGTCTGAGGGCCACAAAGTTAAATTGAGCCAATTCCAAGGGCCACAATAGAATTTAAAGGGATATTCCCAAGTAAGACATTTATGGCATATTGAAATAATATTCCATATTCCTGACAAACTCTGATTCTACTTCCAGGACTGACACCTATTGAAAAATGGGGGCCTCCTTCTTGCCCCCTTTGACACCTCAGAAAGGAATAGACCATGTATGGGGGCTCTCTACATTGTAATTTACTTCTCTCATAAAAATAAAGTTAGCTGCATACAAACACGTCCATCTCTACAAATCATCTACTTATTGCTGGAGTGCCATACAGGGGTCTGAGGTCCTACAAGTTGCCCCCAGGCTGACAAGAGATGCTGAGAGTCTATGGTTACAGCATCAATGTGTCCAACTTATATTTTTACACCAGCACACAACCAAGCTAATAAAAAACAACCTTCATAAATAAATACACATGAAAAAGGTTACATATAACGGCAAAAATTCATAGGTATTCAAAAGACAGAACTAAATAGCAGTAAATCAATTACACGTTAAGAAAAATGCCCATTCTTTCACACCCTTCCATAATACACATTTTTGGTCCTGCAATTTCTATATTTTGTCCAACTATTGAACATACCCGTAAATGGCAGAAATACCTATTGCCGTAGCTGATCTTCCTGGGACTATTCTGGCCTGATGATTCCCAGCAAGAAATAGCTGAGAACTATGTGATCGTTCCCCCTACTGCAGGCTAAAAAAGCATCTAATAAATTTAGCTTCATGCTGAACCATGATTAACAAAACATGTATTTCAGGCCGTCTAGGTTTATTTTCTCCCACATACATTGTGTACCCAGAGAAGTACGGAACGATTTGCTACACGCTTGGGACAAAAGCAATGTTATAGCTACTCACCGCATAGCCATTTATATACAGACATGCATAATATATTTATAATATGGAAACTGTAACCACAATGCAATAAATACTGGCTGCATTATCAGCATGAACCAAAATCACTGGGCTTCATTTGTACTCTGAGGGGTGTAGCTGGGGCACTCACTGGGCACTCCAGGTACTGTGGGGGTATTGAAAGGCTTTAGATAACTTTGGAGGGCAGATACGGTTTAATAAAACATTTTGCGCCATTTTTCTTCAGCAGCTTCTACATATCTAGTGTATGTAGACACTGGTCTCAACAAGATCTGTCAGTGAGGCTGGACTGACAGCTTAGAGCCCTTTTACATGGGTGCTTTCAGCAACAGTGTTGTGGAATATGCTGTTTTACGGAATATTAAGCACCAAAATCTGCACTGTTAAAGGTGAATGCACACAGGCAGAAACTCCTGTAAATTCCTGTACGCTGCCATAGGATTGCATTGGTTTATGCAATCCTATGCAGACAGCAGCGATTTGACTGCGTGAAAACTTGCGTGGTAAACAAATCGCAGTGTGTCTTATTTCTGTGCGAGCCTCACAGAGGCCCGCACAGAAACGTCACTGCTGACGCCCGGCTCTGTACTGCACATGCGCGCCAGCCGGCACATCACAGAGCAGGGGAGGTGAGCCACGGGTCACTGCAGGGGCACGGGTCACATCCCGCTGCGAGAATCCTTGCAGCAGGATCTGACCCGGCCGTCTGCATTCACCCTAATGTGGATTCTGATAAGGAATTGAAAATGGCAGAATTTTCCTGGCAATTAAATGATTTGGTTCAGGGTTGGAGTCTCTTTGTCGTAACAGGTGCAAATCGGTGGTGTGGTCAGTGGAAGCCAGAGGTCGGTACATGGGTAGTAACAGTTCGCGGTATGGGGGAGCAGGCGAGTGGTGCAGCTTGACTACCGGCTGGGAGCACAATAATCATGGATGGGAGGTGCTAGACCAGGTTATATAGAGTATGCAATTAGGGAAACAGTGACTGGATAAGAACTAGGAACAAGGGACAAGAACAAGGGTTAGCAGGGGAGCTTGTCAGAAGGATAGCTCAAGGTAGATCTTCCGCCTGGAACACAGGAGCTACTGGGTTTGAGCCCTGACCTTAGCAAAATCTGCATAACCCAGTGAGTCAGGAAGATTTTGCTGTGGAATTCCTGGACGGCATATTCTGCTAGCTGTTGCGGTATATTCCGTCCCATGTGAAAGCACCGTTCAGTTTATCACTGGATCACGCAAAACTGAATGATAACTTGTTCAGTATAAACAGTGTCAGCGACTGAATGATGAATGATAATTTGTTCGCTTATGGTTCATCCTACAGTTTATGCAGGCATAAAAATCAAATACTGTTCATGTATGAACGACTGCCTGCTTACTCTGAATGGAGGCGGGCGGCTGGAAGTGACATTTAGCGCACTCCGAATTCAGTGAGCGATTATCGCTGCTGTATGAAAGCACAGAAACGATAATTGTTAGGATGATTGTTGGGCGCGTAAGTACCAACCCGCTGTCCCACATGAAGGTACCATTAGCTTCCATCTACTCTCTCCTCCCCTAACAGTCTTATCAGCTAGTTTATCAGCATGGTATCTTTGTTGTGGTTAATATTAGCTGATAAAAAGTACAACGTGCTGGAGAGAAAAGATAAGGGCCGAAAACTAAAGGTCCATTTAGATGGGACGAATGTCGGGCAAACGATGCCCGACACTCGTTCCTGTGTGTCCTCGCAGCTGTGCTGTTGCAGGGCAGCTAGCGGAGCTGGCTTACCCGCAGAGCATCCAGCAGGGGGTGAGGAGGCTGTAGATTTCTCTCCTCGCGCTCCCCCGCCCCTCTTTATTGCCCTAACATAGCGGCCGTTCAGTCCTGAATGGCTGCTATTTAGACTAAGCGATCAGCTCATCGTCCATCATTTATGCAGCATAAACGATGAATGATGAGCTGATCGCTCAGTGTAAGTAGCAGCCATTCATTACTGAACGGCTGCTATGTTATGTCAATGGAGAGGAGCAGAGGAGAGAAATCTCCTCCAGCCTCCCGGCTGTGAGCCAGCAATACTAGCTCCCATGCAGCAGCACAAGAGCGAGTATGTGCGGGGACGAGTGTCAGGCATCGTTTGCCCAACATTCGTCCCGTCTAAATGGGCCTTAAGCTGGCAGTCCAGCCTCACTGATGAATTTCCTACTGAGATTTAGACTGCAGTGTCTATATATAGTGAAATGTAGAAGTTGCAGAAGACAAATGGTGCAATATTTTTCATTAAGTCCTATTGCAGAAGTGATTGTCAGCCCCAAATATATGCATGTAAGTGAAAAAAAAAATCCTCCCCACAAAAAAAGGTGACCTTAGCCTTTAAATACTCAGCTGAAATGAGATATTTCTTGCTCCATGTTAAGGAAAAAGTAACTGCAACTCTGTATACAGTTCCTATGTAGAAACTACGCTGACAGAGTTCAGCCATTGTGTCTAGTTAATAAATCATTTCTGTCAGACCTCTAACAATATATGCAATATTTGTTATTGTAACAAGCTTGTTATCAGGAAGTTAGGCAACCGTTAAGGCTGGGGTCACACGGGGCGGATTTGCCGTGGAATTTCCACACAATTTGAATTAGGCCTCCTGTACACAATAAACACTTTCCATAGGATAACTATGGAGAGCGCAGCCCGATGTACAAGAGCGGAAAATCGCCGCAACTTTCCACTCGCATATTAAAATCGCGGCATGCCGCGATTTTCCGCAATGAACCTATCATTAATGATAGGTTTATCGCGGTGACTTTAGTGTTCTCCCGTGGCGGAAATTGGTCAAGATGTTTCCTGCTCTATTCTGAAGTGTCCATCTGCCATAACACATGCCATGTGACAACGACGTGTCACATGTGTAAGCAACCTACTACTAGAGCTGCATTAACAGCCTCCCAAAATAAGCAGGTTAATTGAGCTCTGGTGTTCCTTCAGAATCTGATAAGTACAATTCCTAATGCAGAGGGAGGAGGACTTCTCTTTTCTTATAATGATTCTTGTATAAAAGTTTTCCCACTGTGTTTTCTTCTCTTCAGAATATTAATGCTGTGGAGAAATATATTTTCGGGCACAGTCAGCCAGGATTGGACGGGAAGTTAAATATGCACTTTATGTACTGTAGGTGCAGAGTAACCGCAGGAGCAATCAATGAACTCTGCGTGTAAATACACAGACGTGACAAGTCCTTCTAAGCGAGAATGTCCTTAATGGCCGACCCCCGCGTATTAACACATGGAACAGTAGAAAATGGGTTCTCTAGAGTAGATAACCATTTAAGTACTAAAAAAATTAGGAAAACCAGAGATATATACTGAATACAATATTAAGGTACAGTAAACCATATTTTTAAGCCCTGTGGGTTAAATGCTAAAAGTAATCTCTGTTAATGCTAAGCAATAGAATAAACATCCTTCAAAACACAAAATCAATGCACAGATCAAAGTAATAGTCATTTTCTGGCATGCCCAACAAGAACCTGATGCTGAACTTCCTGAGTTCCTGCCATCTATAAACAATTTCTATTTTGTAGTTTTATTCTAAAAATGCTTCCGGAATAAAAAGGAGAATGAGACTTACTGCGTACCTCTGCCAGCTGGTGTTATTTATATGGCGTTTTATTCTGAATACGGCAGCAATAAAGCCATCAGTAGGCTAGAGCCGATAGAAATGATGGCAGAAAGGATAAGAGCGGCGGCCGGCTTGTAGAACGAGAAAGCTATTTATTGTGGCTGCAAATTAAGGGGGAAAACAAGCTGCTGAATGGGAACTGTTGTGTTCAGTTACATGGTGTTCCTAATTAATAAGTGCAATAGGACAGTTATTCGATGAGGGAAGAACTTTGGGGAACGACATATCAGAACGAGAGAAGTGAACTATGGTATTTATAAAGTTCTGCAAGAAATGATAACTTGTTGAAGACAATTCCAAGTATGACCAAAAGTAAGGGACAATGGGGCAGATTTATAAAAAGGTCGAAAAGGATAACTGTCTAAATTACCCCTAGCAACCAATCACAGTGCAACTTTTATTTTGTATTCTGCTCTGGTAAAATGAAAGCTGAGCTTTGATTGGTTGCTGACAGTTTTATTAAATCTACCCAAATATTTTCAAATTTTGATTGTAAAGCTGGGTTGATTCATGAAGGCACTACCCTGCAAATACACCGACTCATTGTGGATCCACATTTGAAGCAATAACATAGTAACATAGTATGCTAGGCTGAAAAAAGACAAATGTCTTACAAAAATCACATAAAAATAGAACTGTGAATACAAGGCCTAACACAATTTAGCCTTCTTGCACTTTGTGATTGTCCCCTGTCATTATTAAACCTAATACAAAATTGCTATGTGAGATATATAAAGGGTTCTCTAGTCTTAATGCCTTCCTTGCTTAGGTTGTGTTCACTTTTCCTGGTCGCCTCATGGTCGAACTGTTGTAGCTCGGTGACCAAAACCGACACCACTTGTTAGTCTGCACATCCTTCTAATTCAACGCTGATGGAAGTGATTTGATTGTAAATGACTGGCTGGTATTGCAGGAATTGGGCTAGGGCTACATGGTGACGTGTCGTATGCAACATCACTCTTATGGTCCTAACACAACCTAGACACAAAGGTTGCATAAAATCCAATTTGGTTATATTCTGGTTGATGGTCACAAGTTGCCTGCAACTTTTTCCACCATAGCACTATAAGTGCTCCATTCCCTGTTCTGATCACCATACATATCAGCCTCCATGAAGATACATCTACATAACTATGGTAATTATTGTATGTTACCATTATGTATCTGAATCAACCTTAAATGGTCAGTAGAACCAGTATAGGAGATGGTGTATGGTGCTATAGTAGGGTCCGATAGACATCTAAATATATATGACACACAGGCTATAAATATATTTTACATAACAAAACATATACAGAAACCAATCAGTACTTGCAAAATTCTGCTGTGAGATAACGTCAGGTCATTATATTGACGTGCGATCATTTACTGCATCACATAAAAGGATTAAGGAGCAAGAAAGATAGATTGAGATGAAATCCTGAAAAGATTTGATGCCTTCAGCATTCAATAAACTTCGTGTCAGTTAGAAGATGTATTGTAATTGTGTGTAATGGCTTCACAGCCCCGGTGATACATTGATATAAAACAATTCTATTTTATGAAGCTCCAGGATTAAAATGTCTCATGCGAGCGTCTCTAATTTATCTTCCTGCTCTCCAGCAAAAAATAATGTCTCAGGTGCAGCGCATGAACTAGAATGATCTGCCCAAAATACGGTGCTAGCGGATGCCCAGATGCTACAGCCATAGGCAAGTGCATAGAGAACACCTTGCTCATAGGTCTAGCATGTCCAGGTTATCTGATATATAGAAATCATTCCCTTAGATGTAATTAAACAGCGGTGAGCAGAATACAGGCTGCCATTTACAGCAGCCTGCAAGTCTCTAAAAGCTATCATGATATGCCTATAGGATTTATGATAATCTGCTTCTGCAGCACATTGGGAGAGTCCATGGTGCCCAGAGGACCTGTAAGGCCACTCTCACACGGCACTTTTTTTTTTACAGTATTTAGAGTGGCGATAAACTCTACAAAAAGCCTCCATTGATTTAAATGCAGCTTCTCAGATGAACGTTACAGTGTGGCATTTCTAACGCTGCGATTTTCGAATGCTGTCTGCTCTATTATAGATTTTTAACGTACCTCATCATCCATTGCAATGATAAAGTGCATAAAAAAAAATTTGCTGAATGGGGTGCATTTGAAGACACTGTAAAACAGCGCGTTTAAAACATGGTGTTTTACAGACGCCTGTGTGAGAGCAGCCTAAGGGCGCCCACCCACTGGCGTTTTTGTTTTTCCTTTGCGTTTTGCGTTTTTTCTCAAGAGCAATTAGTTTTGAATGTGTTCCTGTCCACTGGCGTTTTTTTTTTCGGTCCGTTGCGTTTTTTAACATAGGAACTGTCAGTTGCATATGTGTCCTTATTTTTCTCGTAATGCACCCATGAATGTCAATGGAAATGGCGCAAAAAAGCCGCGAAAATGCCGCGAAAACGCCGCGAAAGACGCGCCGAAAACGCTGCGCTTTTCACGCACGGAAATCGCAAACGCCAGTGGGTGGGCGCCCTAAGGCAAATGCTGGGAATTTTAAACTCCCTGCCTAAAATTAATATTAAAGGGCCACTGTTTCCAGTAAAAACACATTTTCCATCCCTGCCCCTCACCTGATTGTGTGTCACACTCTGGAGGTCTCCTCAGTATATTGCAGCCACTTCCATGCAGTGCAGCCTCCTATCTGATGTTTAGAGTTTTGCTTTCACTTTAAAAATGAAAATTCTGAAAATGCTAAAATCTAGGAGGTACAGCTAAGGAGCAACTTGTACCTTTTAGGCCGGCTGTACATGGCCAGATTTGCATTGCGGAATATAGGGCGGGCGTCCGCCTCCGGGTTCCGCGGCAAATACCATCCATAGCATGCTATGAAAAGGGCTTTTTCCTGCACACGAGCAGAAATCAAGTGTGATTTTCTGCTTGTGGAGGAAAAATCGCAGCATGCTCTATTTTAGTGCGGTGTCCACACGGACGGCTTCTCCAACGGTGAGTCATATGGACCATCCACAGTACAGAAAAAAGAAGACGAATGACAGGTACATGGCATCACCGGCCGGGCATAGGGTCGGGATTCTGCATCCGGAATCTGACCCAGTCGTGTGCAGCCAGCCTTATCTGCCAGTCCAGATCCATTTGCAAACACCCATGCTTCTCTATGGGTGGCTTGATTTGCGACTCTCCTGCGTGGATTCCACAAATCAAATTTACCCGTGGACACTGGGCCTTACTGAGAGTCCGTGAGAAAGCCTGCTGATGCAGACAGAGCCATACAACACTCTGAGCTGCACATGAGCAACACAGCGCAGTGCTTCCGCTACTGTCCTCCCATCATGCACTGTTCACAGGATGTTGGAGATCATGGATGTGGAGGAAGTAGCAAATGCCAACAAGATCTCAGAGGAAGTGGAGATATTTTTCAGAGAGTCATGCGAATAGATAGAACATGAAGGAAGTAGCTACACCAGGTACAGTGAACCTATTACAAAATAAATTATGATGATGTACATTAGATTTTAAAATGTTAGTTTATGCCCGGAATACCCCTTTAAAAACTATATTTGTATATCTGCTATACCAGTTCGCCTTCTGTTACCCAGCCTTGTCTGGCCTGATACCTGCACAACTCTGCTACACCCTCCAGTGACCAGCACAGCTCTGCTACATCACCATCTCACCTATCCAGTTCTGCTACATTATCACTAGAGATGAGCGAGCGTACTCGGATAAGCACTACTCGCTCGAGTAATGTGCTTTATCCGAGTATCGCTGTACTCGGGGCTAAAGATTCGGGTGCCGCTGCGGCTGACAGGTGAGTCGCAGCGGGGAGCAGGGGAGAGCGGGCGGGAGAGAGGGAGAGAAAGATCTTACCTCCGTTCCTCCCCGCTCTCCCCTGCAGCTCCCCGCTCCGTGCCGGCACCCGAATCTTTAGCCCCGAGCACAGCGATACTCGGATAAAGCACATTACTCGAGCGAGTAGTGCTTATCCGAGTACGCTCGCTCATCTCTAATTATCACCATCAAGCCTTTCTTGACCATCTGCGCTGCTAGCCACACCGTGTTTATGGTTCCAGGGATCCATGAAACAACAGCACCTGGGGTAGGTAACATTGCAGCATAACATAATGTAGTTGTATTTAAAATAGACCATTTGCCAGCTTTCTACCAACACATCTAACTGGTGATGAAAACCTATTTTTGTAGTACAATTATCTATTCAGTAGGGTCAAATAACATCAGCAGGACATGAGACACTTTGTGCTTAGAGAAGTGATGGGATGACCATGTGCTCAGTCCACACTAGGTGACAAGTAAACTTTAACAGAAGCTTATCAAGTAAGAATGGCTTGCCAGCTAGTTGGCATAATGTCAGATGCCCACTACAAAACAAGTAACCTTTAGCGCTATCTTGCTCACGACAACAATCCTAAATTTTCAGGCAGCTTCAACTTTGTATGTGATGCAGATACTGCTGGAATGCAGAAAGCTTTCCTGCCTCTTTCTCCACTTTCCAATCAAGGGCAATACAAGGTCAGACATCTTTCTAAGGTTAAAACAGAAACCAGCACTCGAAACATGTCAATCAGAACCGCAAAAGCCAAACTGAAAATAGATTGTGGGTTTCTGTAATACAGCAGGGTGTGTTGCACAATAATATGCAAAGCTCAGAGCTGACCTATTGATTAAGAGGGATGACATAAGAATGAAGAATACAATTAGTTAAAATATATAAATAATTAAAGCCTCACTGTAGACTTTAGTGGCACGTCACCACAATGTGTCACCAAGTAGCGAGTAGTCCATGCCGTCACTTAGAAAAGGCTGACTAAAGATTAAATGACACTGCACATTTTTAACACTGCTGCCACTCCACTTTAGCAATTGGTGGGGGTCACCATGGATGAACCTCAGCCAACCGGACATAATGACGGCTCATTTTATTTCAACAGTAGTTAGACATGTCCGATATGTTTCAAGGAGGAGCCTTAATAAATCAAACCTGTTTTTCTAGCACATCCCATAAATGCTCAATCAGATCGAGATCTGGGGAGTTCAGAGGTAAAGTCATTGACTTGAACTTTTTGTCATGTTCCCCAAAACAAATCCTTAATAATTTTTGCAGTGTGAAACAGTAAGTTATCCTGCTGTAAGACGTCATTGCCATTAGGAAAAGTCAGAGCCATAAGAGTGTATTTGGTCTAACAATGCTTATGGAGATGGTGTCAGAGTAACATCCACATAAATGCCAAAACCCAAGGTCTCCCAGCAGAACATTTACCAGGGCATCACACAGCCCTGCTAGCTTTCCATCTAGTGCATCTTGGTGTCTCCTCTTCTATCTAACCATCCATCTGTGATTCATCAGACGAGGTCACCTACTTCTATTGCTTTATGTCCAGTTCTGATGCTCAAGAGTTCAGTGTAGGCACTGTGGGCGGAGGTCATCATGGGTATTGTGACCAGTCTGTGGATACACAGTCTCATTTACAGCAAGCTGCTACCAGTCACTGTTCTACCATACCCAGGAGTATATGCTTTAGTACAAGCTCTTCTGTGGACTCAGACCAGACGGTTTAGCCTTTATTCCCCCCGTGCATCAATAATTCGTAAAGGGGTCTAGTTTTCAAAATGGGGTCATTTGTGGGGGTTCTTCATCGTTTTGACCGCTCAAGGGCTCTACAAGTGGGCAATAGGGCCCAAAAAACCCTCCTTTAAGCAAAATTTCTGTTCTGTAAGCCACCGGCTGCTCCTTTTGGTTTGGGCCCCGTTGTGCATACAGACATAAGATTAAGGCCACAACGGGTATGTTTATGAACACAGTACAAATAGGGGTATCCATTTTGGGGTGCAAATCCTCACTTTCATGTGCACTATAGAAGAAAAAACTGTCTTTAAAATGAAATATTTGCAAAAATATTAAATTTTATTTTTTCTCATCTAAATTGCATTACTCCTAAAAAGAAACTGTGGAGTCAAAATACTATTGACCCCCTCAGTGAATACACTAAGATGTGTATTTTTTAAAATGGGGTCATTTGTGGGGGTATTTATCATTTTGATACCTATGAGCCTTTGCAATCTTGACTTGGTGCAGGAAAACAAAGTGTTCCCGATAATGTTGGTACTTAATGTTAAATTTGTACGTCTCCTAAATGGTTTAAAAAAACTAACGCTTTTCAAATGTGCATCCAGAATAAAGTAAAGAGATGGAAATATATACATCATATATATATATCCACACGTCATATACAAAGTTGTACAGTATTGTAATACGTTTGCACATATTTGCGATATTGCAGTTGAAAATGTGAAAAAATAAAAAATTTTCTAAATTTTCTCAATATTGCCACTTTTAATAAATATACACAATGTCTATTGGTTTATTTGTACCACCTAAATGAAGTACAATATGTAGCGAAAAATCAACGTCAGAATTACTTGCATAGGCAAAAAGGTTCACAGAGTTATTCTATGTTAAAGTGACACATGTCAGATTTCCAAAATTTGGTCTGGTCATTAAAGGGGTTGTCCCGCGAAACAAAGTTGGGGTATACACTTCTGTATGGCCATATTAATGCACTTTGTAATGTACATTGTGCATTAATTACGAGCCATACAGAAGTTATTCACTTACCTGTTCTGTTGCTGGCGTCCCCGTCTCCATGGTGCCGTCTAATCTTCAGCGTCTAATCGCCCAATTAGACGCGCTTGCGCAGTCCGGTCTTCTCCCTTCTGAATGGGGCCGCTCGTGCCGGAGAGCGGCTCCTCGTAGCTCCGCCCCGTCACGTGTGCCGATTCCAGCCAATCAGGAGGCTGGAATCGGCAATGGACCGCACAGAAGACCTGCGGTCCACCGAGGGTGAAGATCCCGGCGGCCATCTTCACAAGGTAAGTAAGAAGTCACCGGAGCGCGGGGATTCAGGTAAGCACTATCCGTTTCTTTTTTTAAACGTCTGCATCGGGTTTGTCTCGCGCCGAACGGGGGGGCTATTGAAAAAAAAAAAAAAAAACCCGTTTCGGCGCGGGACAACCCCTTTAAGGATTTTTTAAAATTTTATTTTTGAAATAAAGAGAGAGAAGGCTGGAGCTGGGCTGAAGATACACAATAAGCTACATCTTTCCTGCCTACCGCTACAAACGCCTCCTTGTAGCCCCCATTATGAATCTGCCAGTTACAATTTCACTCACCTCTTTACCTCCACGGATTCTCACTTTGTTTCTTCTTCAAATGATCCAACTCTTCCATGCCAAAACTGCTATGACAAAAACTCCAGCTCGCATTACTGAGTTATCACAATGGAGGGTTGGAAAGTTACACCATAATACCCCAGCTGGAAAGACCACCTATTCTAACCATCTACTTTACTACTAGCTAATACCTGACCCACCAGGGCCTATGAGTACTACCCACTGTCACATAACTTTATACTGTGTATATTTCCCTCACATTCATCATTTTTCTTGCATCTAGTCAAACTTTAAGGCAATGTACATCTTCGTGCCTTTTTTTAAAATAATCAATGTGTTTTTGAAAATGAAGAATTTGTGTAATTGATTTTCATTTAAAAATTCTGATTGTTTGATTTTTAATCTTGCATGTTTTTCCAAGGCACTGCAGACTGGAGGACTGAAATCTTAGCAGATTCTGTCAGTCAGAGTAAACTGATAGATCCTCCCCTAGCCTGCTCACCTGTAGTGAAGGTGCATTCACTGAGCTATTACAGAAGGCTGTATGACATTGCTATGGATGGTGCAGGAGATCACAACAGAGAAAGCTACTATTACAGAGGGCTGTAAACACCTCAGGTGGATTTTCTGCTCTTATCAGCAATGGGGGGAAATTGGACCAGCAGCTATTCAGACAGAGTAGAGATACTGTCTAGTAGAGAGTAAAGGCTCATTTACATGCAACAATTGTCATTCTAAATTCATTCAAACCAGTGAAAGTGAGCAACAATCGCTATTGGTAAACACGAAGCCATCGTGCACTATTCGTGCACTTGCCATTGGTCGCCGAGTTTCAGATTGCATAAAAATAGTCACTAGTTGCTCGCTTGTCGTTAAGTTTAAACAGCAGTTCAGTTATTCAAACAACTTGAGGGGAGGGGTGATTGTTTGCCCAGCTAAACGCAATGACTCATTCAAAAGCCAATCTACATAATGCCACAGTAGACAATGGCTTTTCATTTGCACTAATTAAAAACTTCCCACCTAGAGATTCTTTACATATACACACACTGACCTGAACAATCGTCCACTTATCTCTTCATATAAACACTACCAAACGACCCAGCAAACGAGGGAAATTGCGAGGGTTTTAAAAATTATCTTTACGCGTAAACACTCATCACTTGAAAGCAAAAAAGTCGTTTGTTAGTTCATCAAATGACAATCGTAGTGTATAAATGGATCTTAAGTGTGGTAATGCTAAACAGCCTTTGAAAAAAGGAGAGGGTTGGGGGATCTGGGATTGTATGCATTCATGAGAGACCCCAGCTGATAAGTGCTGTGAGCAACCCCAGCCAGAAACTTGAATGTAGGAGAGCCTCTAAAGCAAGTATGAGGCTTTCCAAATGCATGAGAAGGAAAACTCAATGCAAAAAACCACAGATAAGTGCATCATTTTTTTCTGCAGGGACATAGTAAGACATATGTCTATTAATTTTTCATGCACAAACATTTCCATAGCCATTAAGATCTACTCTAAAAGGTAAAAGTGATAAAAGCACACAAAATTATTCATAAAAACCTACATCTACTGATCAAACTTGTAGATGGTTCTTCCAAATCCACCATTTATTTTCTCCTACTTACGACAAATGGACAGGAAGAACATTCCAAGTTCAGCATGAGAGTGAAAACAAACTGACATCTAAGTGTTATTCTGACCTAAATGTACAGTGCTGCAGGCTAGAGGGAATGGTAAACCGAAACAAATTTGTGAGCCAAAGAGGCTGAAATGCAGCAAGCCTTGTGAGGAGCATGTTCTGGAGGTGTAAAGCTACATTGACAGCTCAATCACAACATAATGAGTAAGACTACCATCATTAGCTTTCCTCCGCTCCTAGTTAGAGGTACAAATCGTGATTGATTACACAAAAACCTGTTGATCTTGTTTCCAAGGAAATCTGCCGTATCTTTTATGTGGGATTAATCTAGTTTCATGAGCTGGTACTAGAGATGATTAAAGGGCTTAGAAGAATTGTGACTGCCCATTACATCTAAACAAAGGATGCTACATGTGCGTGGGTTGTTTGAAAAGACTCATCACTAGTGTTGTGAAGTATGTATATTTTTTGTCACTTCATGTCTTATGCAAATGAAATCAACAACAGCATAAATGACAAAATTAAATGCATTCTTCCGGTGATGCTATTACAGTGGCAGGAAACTAGCTAGAAAAGAAGGAGTAAAAGAAAGCTATGAAATCTGCTGTATAGGAAAGGCAACACACATACTTTACACCACACAAGTCAAACACAAGGCCCGCGGGCCGCATCCGGCCCGCCACCTCACTTTATGTGGCCCGCCGGCTGTGCAGCAAGTTCCCTCACCCTCCGTGCTGCTGTCAGTACCAGATCATCTATCGGCTTGTTTTGTCTAGCAGAGCAGACAAAAACAGATGAGTGCCGATAGCACACTGACAACGGCCACGGAGGAGGGAAGAACCCTGCAGATAACATGATCCCTGGTGCGAGGAAAGCGGGGCTGAGGAGTAGCAGCTGCAGGATGAGAGCTCTCACGGGCCCCCCCTCAGTTCATAGCAGCAGATTTGGGGAGACATCAGGGGCCCAAGTATGCAAGAGGGCCCCAAAAAGGACCGAGAGCAGCCTGTATACCTTGCATTGGGACCGCATTGGATGCAGGTGAGTATACAGATTGTTCTGTCTGTTATATAAACATATGTGTTTGCACTGTGTATAAAAATGCAAAAGTGTTTGTGTGTGTCTGGGCGTATATAAATACTTATATATAAAAGCGTGCGTATATAATATAAGTGTGCGCCTGTGTGTATATATATATAATGTATAATTGTGTACACCTGTGCGTGTATTTATATATGTATAATAGTGCGTGTCTGTGTATATGTATGTGTGTATGTGTATATATAATATATATTTGTGCGGGGGTCACTTTTTACTACTACGACCAATATTGGGGCCACCATGGGGGACCCTATTACTACTGGGGCCACCATGGGGGACCCTATTACTACCGAGACCACAATGGGGATCAATATTTCTACTGGAAGCACTATGGGACAACTATGACTTCTGGGGCCATTATGAGGGTTACTATTACTACTGGGACCACTATAGGAGCACTATGACTACTGGGGCCATTATGGGGGTTACTTACTACTGGGGCCACTATGGGTGACCCTATTACTACTAGGGACACTATGGGGGACCCTATTACCACTCGGGCCACTATGGGGTTCGCTATTACTATACAGTCTTACAATTTCAATCGGCCCTTTGAAGGCACCCATAAGGCTGATGTGGCCCTCTGTGAAAATGAGTTTGACACCCCAGCTTTACACTTTAACCAGAAGTTTCTTGTGGTACATGATGGTACCTCTGCATTGTTACTACGCCAGGGCCTCCAAATATTAAAGAATTTTACTTCTAAGTTTTTCTAAGTTTTATCTACTTAGGAACACTAGGTTTATTAAAAGGCTGTTAGTTTAAGAAGAGCTAATAGATTTCAGCTGGTGGTACATGTACAGCTAATAAATACATCTTATGTCCTTTGCAGCAAGTAACCTCATTTGGCAGAACACCCCCTCCCCTCCACTTGTGGTGGCCGATGAGCAGAATTTTTTGTAGTAGTACTGCCCTTTTACTAGCAAAATCCTCTAGCCATTGCCTATGAAGGGTGGGCAGGATTTTTGGTTGTATTTAGAAACTTTTCCCCTGGAAATATGGATGTGAGGAAATCTCGATTACGTTGAAGAACATGCCATGTCTCCTTGTATCAGGTACTCTCGTCCTTTGAGGGGCATTTCACAGCTCTGAGCCCCAATAATGTCAGGTACATTCTTTGAAGTGATATGGTCTTTTGCAAGTTCATCTTGATTTTTATGGGGTTTCCAGGGAAATACTACTGATAACCAATCCTGCTGCTCCGAACCCCGGCCTATCAGATGCTGCAATCACTATGTAGTGGCTGGCTCTTGGAACTGCAAGTGCAGCTCTCACTGACTTTAATAAGAGCTTGCAGTTACAAGCACCGGCCACTAGATAACGGTCAGAAGCAGCTTCCACTCCATACCCCTGTGTGTCGCAGGAAATGCAGTGGGTGCCCGATCAGCTGATTGGGCAGGGTCCTGAGCAATGGACCGCAGTTGATCAAGTATTGATGACCTATCCGGAGGATAGTTGTTCAATAGCATTTTCCTGGAAACCCCCTATTAAATCATTTGATTGCGCAAGTATGTAAGCACTGGGTCTGGCCCCTATATCAGATTCTATATCCTTTTATTTTTTTTTTTTAGATATGAGACCTTTTATTTAATATGTTTTTATTAAACATTTTCCAAATTAAACAGGATCTCCATTCACATACAGGGTTTGCAGTAATAATCATACATTTATATTAGGCTGTCTGTCAGATTGCATAGTACAAAAGTATTAGGATATACTTCCATCAGTAAATCCAGATTCTATATCCTTTTTATTGAGTTACCATCATCTAAGCCATGGACACACTGACACTTGGGATTAAAAAGGAATGAACATTTAATATTCCAGAGTAGCAGAGTCACACCTGTATTAGTAATGCAATGTAACCATGACACTTGAGATCTTGGAGAGGCATTCTGGCAATGTGGAGTGACATACTTCATAGATTTTGTTTATAGAAGGGTTGAAATTAAGCTTGTCAGTCCTTGCAGAATGATGCCCTAATATTGCAAGTGCCAAGTACCATTTAAGTGAATCTAACAGTGATCACATAGAAATGTCATAATTGCCAAAGGTTTTGCAATAACTTTGCTCAAAATGCTGTAATGACTTAAAGGGGTTGTCCGGCCATAAACATTAGGTCTCATTACTTCTGTTTGCCCAATACAATGCACTTTGTAATATACATTGTGCATTGTAAATTAGGCAAACAGAAGTTATTCACTTACCTTTTACGATGCCCCCCCCTGTGTTGCTCCTCGGTTGCCATGGGTTCCGACAAGTCTCTTGTCCTCTTCTTGTCGGATGATGGAGACACGCTTCTCCAGCACAGCTCTGCGCATGTGCAGAAGAACTTCAGCCGCTGGGAAGCTCAGTTCTACCTGCAGGGGAGGCGTGGCTGCTGGCTCTTCATCTCCAAGGTAAGAATGAGTGGAGGGGCGGGCTCTCGTGGGGGGGGTGGAGAGGGAGAGATGGATGGACGGATGTGTGCAAGGGGGGGTGCAGTGATGTGTGTGTGTGTTCGTGGTGTCTGGAGACCCGGCTGTCAGAAGTGTGTGGGGGGGGGGGTCATTGTAAGGGGGAGGGGCACTATGAGGGCATGTGTGTGTGGGGAAATGTTTTGTTTTACTTTACTTTAGCAGGGTGGGGGGGCAGTAGGTAGCCTTGCAGTGGGAGGCTGTAGGAGAGTTCTCTCTCGGCTCTCCCCAGCCCCTCTCCATTCACTATACACTCATGCCAGGATTTTATCGTGAACCATGAGTGTATAAGTGTCCCCTGGCTACAACCCCTCTGAGTATAGTATGCAGCAGGGGGCGGGGCCTGGGCGGGGAGAGACTGTAGAGCAGTTCAATAGAGGTGGGCGTGTTGTGGGCGGGGCTAGGACATGAGCTGAGGGAAATCCTGCCTTTTCATGTCTCTTACTGCCATCGGGAGCGCGCACACAGAAGAGGGAGAGTGCAGAGCATGTGAGAAGGCAGCACAGAGGCGCCATCTTTGAAAGCTGCAGTGAAGATCAGAATCTAAGGTAATAAACTGACATTGCAGCTGATCTGCCGGCCGGTTTGAGCCCCTGTATGCTGTCTGTTACTATCCTTACTGAAAGGGAAGTAGCAGCATTATAAAAATTTTTACCCTGTGAGGCCGGACAACCCCTTTAAGGGTACCCGTGTGGCTGTGAACTTTATGATAAATTTACTGGCAGCAAATGGTAATATCCCTACACACTTCAAATCTTCAATCATAACATATTTTTAAAATGTGTGTGTACTGCCGTTATTCACTTTTTATCTCATTTGTATTATTGTGATTGTTCTCAGCAGTTTAAACAGATGCCATTCAGTAGTGAACGGCGCCTGTGTTCTGTCAATGGAGAGGGGCGGGGGAGCAAGAGGAGAGAAATCTCCTGCACTGACCCACCCCCCTGCTGGCCGCTCCATGAACCAGCCTGCTCTGCTAGCGAGGAAACACAGTGTCGTTTGCCTGAAATTCGTCTCGTGTAAATGGACCTTTAGTGTTAGGGGGTCACCACGCTGGAGTGTTATCTCTTCTATAGAGTTCTCATACTTCCCAGTCTTGCATATATTATAGACATTTTAGAGCAAAAGCTTGCTGACTGATATAAGAGCGTGAGTATCACCTTCTCTTTACATATATCATTTTACAGCACTGGCCTTTCAGAGTATTAAGCCCTGATCTTTGGCTCTATTTGGAGGCCTGAATGTGGGCTATATACAATATACTATATGGACCATACAGAACTCTTTGGGGAAAGTCAAGGGGAGGTGAAGCCTATTTGTTTTAGGAATAAGTGGAGTTCTCAGGACACAGTCCTCACAAATCACAACTTTTTATATGTCTGATGTCTCATATATTTATTTTTAAAGGAGTATTCCCATATTGGAGTATTATGGCATATTGTTGGGATATATCATTACATTCTGATCATTAGGTATCTAATCTATGGGACCCCTGCCATTCCCAAAAAGAAGGGACAGAGGTAATTTGGCATTTCTCTTGTACAGTGGTGTTTTTCCCTCCCTGTTGAGCAAGGAACTGCAATACAGCTCCATTCAAGTGCAAATCTGTGTGAGGTAGCTTCCGCATTAACTAGTGTCATTGTGTTGTGGCACGCCTTTCACAAGCAGGAAGTGGAGCCAGGGTGACGTCATGATGTCAGCCCCAGACCACGTGACTACACCTTTGGCCTGTTTCTCGTCACTGCAGAAGTTCCCTTGGAAGTCGTTTGTGAGGAATCATTAAGTGTTTCCTGTCACTGCAGAAGTTTTCCAATGAGCCGTCTGTCAAGGTACAGGCCAAGTCCCCTATATTCGGGATGTGTGGCCATCTTACCCTTCTTTTAGGCGGGCCTTGTCACACCAAGAGTAGTTAGAGATAAAGTCCCGACTCCTGTATTTGTGTTTCCCACATGTTGTATATGTTGGTCCATTGTGGACATTAATGTTGTCTTAGTCTGACGTGTTGGTGTTAAGCTGCTGTATTTGCACCCAGGGTTGCCTGTCAACCATGGGCCCAAAATCAGAAATTCCCGAATAGTCTGTAAAACAAATAGGGCACTTTTTCCAAAATCCGTGAAAAAAAATAGATGTGTCTGATTTTTTTAGGCTGGTGGCACTTGTGCAGGTTATGATGACTGTAAATATCATGTTGGTAATGTAAATGTTGACCTCATATCTGTATCTGACCCATAGACATGTATTAGTTATAATCTTCATCATTCATTATAGTTTTACAATATGTTCGTAAAAAGAAAAGGGTGGCTGTCTGTGATTTTTGAATAAGTTGTCCAAGAAAACAAAGCATTGAGGTTGGCAATCCGGCTTGCGCCCTGCATGAACATAACACATTGGGGTCCTAACAGTAAGACCTCCATCAAAGAAGAAGTGATGGCTTATCGTAATAATATATCACCACTTATTATAACGAGAAAACCTCTCTAAGTTACAGCAGCCATTTCTAACAGCCATATATTGTTCTATCAGTCACACAATCTTCATAGAAGTTCCTAGTTCCTGTCTTCTCCTCCCTTTTTCCTCTCGGCGGCTTCTCTTATTATACACTGAAATAACGCAGTTCATGATCTATAGCTGATTAGAAAATAGACATACTTTGATAGCAAGAACTGAAGATGTGTTTTACCCAGGCAGCATACTTTTGGCAGAAAACTAAAGTGTCCAGATGGATCCTTCATGAAGACGGGGCTCGCGTACGAACTCCGTGCATCTGTTCCTACCGTTAGAATGGAACCATAACCCTGGCACTGCCATAATCCTGAGAACCATTTTAATTTTTGACAATTAAAATAGCATGATGCAAGAGTCAAACGAAGTCTTTTTCTCCAAGATGCCCTTGTATCAATGCAGGACTGCTGAGTGTACTGGTAGTACCCATCAGTAATATAAAATATGGATGGACAGTGCCGCACAGTGTGTCAGGGTAGAGATATGCAAAGAAACAAATCATCCTGGAGAAATGCTTAAAAATGATTCCCTCGGTATATAAAGGGATAACAACAAGACATCTGTACCACTTGCTGTGCTCACATTTATAGCATGTCGGGTGTGAAGGTCACTGGCCGCTGCTTCACCGTCTGTTCTAAACTCAACACTCTACGGCTGTGTATACATGGACCAGCACGATATTGGAGAAACTCAGGCTGATATCACGCTGGTAAAAATGTGATTTTCGTGACTGCGATGAGAGTTGTAAGAAAATCCCATTATTGAACATGTGATTTTCACAAGCGTTTTTCACACGCATAAAAATCGCATGTTGTTTCAAGGGTGAAATAAATTGTAGCATGTCCAAATCTTGTCCAGCAAGAAATGATGTGTTGGGGGCGCAAAGCAGGGTACCCAAAAACGTTGATGCATAGAATTAAAGGAGTTCCATCTTTATTGAAGCCACACGGGCATCAAGCCCTAAATCAGGCCCTGGTTACAATGTAGTTTTTTAATTAGTGGTTTATACAATATGCTATAGGATCCTTTGTATTACACTTGTAGCAATACTACAATTTATCCGGCTTTCTGATGATTCCAAGGCTTCAAATCACTCACACAAGCATGATTTCACTGTGTATTTCGCACACAATGTACACTCGCATAATACGAGGTGAATATAGTCAATGAAATTACATTGATTTCCACTGATCCAGTCACACTTGCGTATAATATGCGTGTAAAAAACAAAACACAGCATGTTATATTTTACCGTGTATTACGCGCGATAAAGCCGTATTATTCTCTATGGGTGTGCATGAAAACTATATACAGACACAATTACATATTGCATGTTTTATACGCATGTTACTAGTGAACAATACAAAGTAAGTAAAAAAGAAGAAACCAGGAAGCCAGTGTATGACAGAGCAGGTAAGGGTGAATGGGAGTGAATGGGTGTGAGGGTCAGCGGGGCTGCGGCTGCAGAGCTATGCATCCAGCCCCTATGCATTTAGGGTAGGACAGGTTCTCTTTACAAAGCATGTTATGTTCCAATATTATGCATAGATAAATATAAGACTGCAGACAAGTTTCTAGAACTTCTGTTTGCCTTCTTTTGGTTTTCTTATATGGTTCTGTGACATATTATGGTTGGCCCGGCCATCCAGGCTCTATGAGCTCTTACTTCTTGCCACACTACTTGTCCATAGAGTCACACAGTGTTATTCTTTTTAGTGCATTTGCTTCACAGATAGGTCTAGACCATAATGTAACAATATGCGCATGAAACTGGCCAAATTTTGGTGTATTTTACGACAAGGTCTAAGCACAACTGTGATTGTATTCAGGCTACACAACTCTCAGCATGGGGTATGTAGGTGGGGGTTCCAAATGGGTAGACCATTTTCCCATAAATACATATAAAAGAAGAGCGAACAGCACAGCAGGTAAATATGCTTGTGATTACAATTTATTTATTGTAATTGATTAAAAAACGCTGGTAAACAGACTCCGATTTGTGTGCATTTTGGGTAAGGATACCAGGCATGGAATGCAGTTGAAGACATAAAAACAAAGGCCGGGCCCAGGCTCACCCTTGCCAACTAACAGCTGAAAGCACGAGGTCTTGTGCTCGGCACCAGTGTTGGCATGATGACGGGAAGCCTTAACCAAAATGTTTTATACAAATTAGAGGAGTCAATTGAAACAAATAAATTGTCATCACAAACATATTTACCTGATGTAAAATTTATTAGTAAATTCCAGGAGGAATAACAAAGTTATATAGAGTTATAAGAAAAAATGCTCCAGAATTGTTACTTCATGAAGAATACAAGTATTTGCTGAAAACAGACATGTCAGGAGAGAGGACAGCTCCTCTGTACCAATATTGACATAGTTGAAATGCGTCTGAAAGTAAAATAAGGTCTTTGTAAGGCAGAGTAGCATGTGACACCTGAGAGAAGAGATTACCCTCTAGTCTGTGGTTGGAGACTATTTAGCGGTGTGCAGTTCTCCGTCTGACAGGTGAATAACATCACACACAGACGGCTGCGGCTGTAAAGCATGAAATGCAGCCAAGAAAAATGTCAGCATCAGTCTGCAGTCTGTGGATCTTCTCCAATCCCTGTGGTGTCCGGATGTGGCACCTTGCTGACGGTACACTGAGTTCTAAGCCCCTTGCTCTTCTCTACCTGCAGATTAATGGAGCTTTCCCTAGATGGGAATTTGCACTTTTAATGTGCTCCGAATTGTTCCTTCTTATGGCTGTGCGGGGAGAAGAGATGTGTGTTTTGTGAGTGACAAGAGAATTACTGTAAGAGAAGATGTATTGTGTGTAGGACCTGGGCTCAGCCTGCCATCCAGCAGTCAGGTAGGGAATGACTCTCAGGAGTTCTGCTGAGTGAAAACCACAACTTTAGGGGCTTATTTAATACAAAACGACTAAAACTAAATATTATGATTCTCAGCACATTTATGACTCTCAAATGATACATTTTGCCAGAATATTTTTCACTACCTTGTGATGTAAAATAAATGTACACCTTTTATGGCTTATGACGTCGGGCTCACACAAGCGTATAGTAAAATGCTGTGTATAAAACGCAGCCTGCTACCGGCGTGTGAAGCTGCATATCACCACGATTGTGGTTGCGTATGCCTGCGCATAACAGTGAGAAGCAGCGTGCTATCAGTAGAGCTCTACAGCTAAACCCCCTGACTTTACAGCAGGACACTTCCTCTTTAAATGTAAAATATATTTTTGATTTTATTATGATTTTGATGATTATTCTATTTTACAGTTATATAACTTAGCCAGCATATTAGGTAATACAGTATGTTTATGAATTTCTAATTTTTCTGATTAGGTAATATACAGTCTAATCACAATAATTCAAATTCATAAATTCAGTGTAATCACAATAATTCCATCTCAATTACACATAATTATACATTTCTAGAATTATTACTACTAAGTAATAGTATGTTTCAGACACATTGTGAGCCTTAACATTTCTGGGTGCAAATATAATTACATAAAAAAGAAGATAAAGGATTTCAATGACAAAAAATTATTATTTCATCGTAGTAGCTTTGCTGCTAATTTACTGCTAAAACGGGCTATTACAATATCTAATCATTTAGCTGATGTTCCGAGTAATGCATAAAGCTGTATTGTTCCATGAACAGTGAGATCACCTATAGGAAAATGTTCGGGCTCATTGTTTTCACCAGCCTACCCAAAAAAGTCAATAGTCTCTGAAGAACATCATTTGATGATCTTGAGAAAGACCGCTTATATGACAAACTAGCTGATATACCCGGCTTCGCCCGAGTTAATTTGGTACTGGTGTTTATCTGGTGTTCACACGGAAATCTTATGAAGTCGTGGTTACTTTAGAGATACCGGAAAAACATATGTTCACCATTTTGCATAGTTCTCTGTGTTACCCAGGAAACACCACGGGAGGTAACCATGTGACGTTTCCTTCATATAAAATGACATCAGGAAGTGAGAGAATTAGATTCCATACGTAAAATGTGTACGCTAATTCTTTTGCGCTTAGAATTGAACAATCGAGTTTGGACCCATTAGCTTTTCCTATTTATGACATAATCAATGCTCGTGCCAAATTTCACATTTCTATAACACCAGAAAGTGAGAAAATTACATTCCGTACGTAAAATTTGGACGCTAATTCTTTTGCGCTAGAATTGAATAATCGAGTTGGGACCAATTAGCTTTTCCTATTTATGACATAATCAATGCTCGTGCCACATTTCACGTTTCTATGACACTGGAAAGTGAGAAAAATACATTCCGTACGTAAAATTTGGACGCTAATTCTTTTGCGCATAGAATTGAATAATCGAGTTGGGACCCATTAGCTTTTCCTATTCATAACATAATCAATGCTCGTGCCAAATTTCACGTTTCTATGACACCGGGAAGTGAAAGAATTAGATTCCGTACGTAAAATTTGGACGCTAATTCTTTTGCGCATAGAACTGAATAATCAAGTTGGGACCTATTAGCTTTTCCTATTTATGACATAATCAATGCTCGTGCCAAATTTCACGTTTCTATGACACTGGAAAGTGAGAAAAATACATTCCGTACGTAAAATTTGGACACTAATTCTTTTGCGCATAAAATTGAATAATCGAGTTGGGACCCGTTAGTTTTTCCTATTTATGACATAATCAATGCCCGTGCCAAATTTTAAGTTTCTATGTGAGAAAATTAGATTCCGTACATAAAATTTGGACACTAATTCTTTTGCGCATAGAATTGAATAATGGAGTTGGGACCCATTAGCTTTTCCTATTTATGACATAATCAATGCCCGTGCCAAATTTCGAGTTTCTTTGACACCGGGAAGTGAAAGAATTAGATTCCGTATGTAAAATTTGGACGCTAATTCTTTTGCGCATAGAATTGAATAATCGAGTTGGGACCCATTAACTTTTCCTATTTATGACATAATCAATGCGCGTGCCAAGTTTTAATTCTATGACATCGGGAAGTGAGAGATTTAGATTATGTACGTTAAATTTCGACGCCAATTCTTTTGCGCTAGAATTGAATAATCGAGTTGGGACCCAATTACTTTTCCTATTTTGGAGATAATCTATGCTCGTGCCAAAATTCGTGTTTCTACGACATCGGGAAGTTGGAGAACTTTTGGCGAGTCAGTCAGTGAGTCAGTGATTCAGTGAGGGCTTTCAGCTTTATATATATAGATTGACTTGATGGCAATCATAATGATATGTTATGATAGATTTTCATCTGATGTCTATAAATGGTTTAAATCTATATAGTTGACAATTCGTAAATTCAGAAGAAAGCAGCCAAAAATCCTTATACATGCATATTGCATAACACTGTAAAATAAGCCATATTCCCCTTTCAATCCCTAGTCCTGCAAGGTAGCTGGACCATCATTTTGACCCTATTTAGACTTCAAGGGAATAAGGATCAATCAACTTAGTATCTTGCTACAAGCTACAGACCATATAAAAAGTCTACACGCCCCTGTTAAACCTTTGCAATCCAATTTTGGATTCAGGGTTTCCTAGGGGGCTTTCTCTTTCTGCCATTATACAATGGCGCCATCTGCTGGCTAGAGCCAGTACTGTGTTATGTGACATGCTGGAGAGGCTCCCAACAACAGAGCGGCTAGTAATCTACAGTAAGAATACCCTGCCGGACGTCTTCTGACATCGGAGCTGTACAGCCTTCAATCAGAATGTCTTTATACGTCAGACAGTGGATTGGAAAGGGTTAAAATGCTGTTTTTTTTGTCATGTTAAGAAATCCAACAGAGATGAATCATTTCAGATTTCTTTCCACCATCAATGTGACCCGTTATCTGTACAATTCCACTGGAAAACAATCTGAAATCTTTTAGGGTGGAAAAACAAAAACAGAACTAAAATAATGTGGTTGCATAAGTGTGAGCACCCTCTTATATGTGGGGGTGTGGTTGTGTTCAGAGTCAGCCAATCACATTTAATCTCATATTAAAGGGGTTGTCTCGCGGCAGCAAGTGGGGTTAAGCACTTCTGTATGGCCATATTAATGCACTTTGTAATATACATCGTGCATTAAATATGAGCCATACAGAAGTTATATACTCACCTTCCCTGCGCTGGCGACCTCGTCTCCATGGTGCCGTCTAATTTCAGCGTCTAATCGCCCGATTAGACGCGCTTGCGCAGAAGGGTCTTCTCCCTTCTGGTCGGTCCGGGCACGAGCGGCGTTCTGGCTCCGCCCATTCTACGCGTCATCGCGTAGCTCCGCCCCATCACATGTGCCGATTCCAGCCAATCAGGAGGCTGGAATCGGCAATGGACCGCACAGAGCCCACGGTGCACCATGGGAGAAGACCCACGGTGCATCGTGGGTGAAGATCCCGGCGGCCATCTTGGAGGAAAAGAAGAAAGAAGTTGCAGAGAGGGGATTCTGGTAAGTGAAATTTTTTGTAAAATTTCAACACATTCCTTGGGTTTGTCCTGCGCTGAATGGGGGGGCCTATGCAAAAAAAAAAAAAAACCCCGTTTCGGCGCGGGACAACCCCTTTAAGTAGTAGTCAGTACACGGCTGCCATTATTTCCCCCATATAAAGTTCAGCTCTTCTAGGAGGATTTTTCTGACATTTTCTTAGTAGCATTTTTCAGCAAAAGCCGTAAAGAGCTTACAGCACATCAAAGGGGTCTGATTGTTGAAAGGTATCAGTCAGGAGAAGGGAACTAAAAATGTCCAAGTCATTGCATATACTATAAAAGACAGTGAAGGCGATCATTAAGAAAGTGGATTACATTTTGCACAACAGTAACATCACCAAGAACTGTGCGTCCCTCAAAAATTGCTGAAAAAAACAGAAGACAATTGGTCTGGGAGGCTGCCAAGAGACCTGCAACAACATTAAAGGAGCTGCAGGAATTTCTGACAAGTACTGGTTGTGTAGTTCATGTGACAACCATTTCCCATATTCTTCATATGTCTGAGCTGTGAGGTAGGGGGGTAAGACGGAAGGAAGCCTTATCTAACAAAGAAAAACATCCAAGCCTAGCTATATTTTTCCAAAACCTACATCAACTTCTGCGAAGATTATGTGGGAGAACATGTTATGCTCTGCTGAGAACAAGGGTCAACTTTTTGGTCGTAATTTCAAAAGGTATGTTTGGTGCAAAGCCAACACTGTGCATCACCAAAAGAACACCATCAACCCGCAGTGAAGATGTGGAGGCAACACTATGCTTTGGGGCTATCTTTCTGCTGCTGGAACTGGGGCTCTAGTCAAGGTGGAGGGAATTATGAGCAGTTCCAAATATCAGTCCATCATGGCAGAAAACTCTCAGGTCTCTGCTAAAAAGCTGAAAATGAAGAGGAATTTCACCTGTCAGCACAACAACGACCCAAAGCATGCCTCCAAATCAACAAAAAAATAGCTTCATCAGAAGATCAAAGTTTTGGAATGCCCCACCAGAGCCTGGACCTGAATCCCATTGAAAATCTGTGGGCTGACCTGAAGAGGGCGCTACACACAAAATGCCTTCGCAATCTGACAGATTTGGAGCGCTTTTGCAATAAAGAGAGGGCAAAGATTGCCAAGTCAAGATGTGCCATGCCTAGAGACAGCTACCCAAAAAGACTGAATATTGTCATAAAGTCAAACGGTACATCAAGAAAGTATTAGTTTTAGAGTGTGCATATTTATGTAACCACATTATTTTACATTTTTCCACTTTAAAAGATTTTCATTTGTTTTTCAATGGAATTGTACAGATAACGGGTCACATCGAAGATGGAAATAAATCTGAATGATTCACTTTAGTCGGATCTTTTAGCATGACAAAAACATGGCATTTTAACAGGGGTGGGCAGACTTTTTATATCCACTGTATATATCAAATCGCCCATTCCATTCTCTTGTATATCAGGGCCTTCTGGTCGTGCGACATCCTGTGGTTACGGCATATATTTACTGGTGTAAAACATCAGGACATTTCTATTTTTTAGTCCTGCTGTTTAAGTCATTATGCTCATTGTTGCTCAGCACCCTCTCTTCTGAGTCAAAATGGAAAGACGCTCTAAACCAACTATTGCCATTCTGGCGGAGTCTAGTTATCCTTGTATTCCTACATTGGCTGTTTGAGTAAATGTAATACTACATTTCCCCTACAGTGGCCAATGCAAATAAAATGCCTGGCTGACTGAAGATTGACAAACTTAGCTGATTACACCAAAGAATGCAATTGGAAATGGGTTGTCTCTGATGACTCAACGCCTTTAAAAACTTAAAAGTACAACTAAGGTCCTTTTATACGCAAAGATATTATTTCAAACAGCTGAAAGATTGAAAGATTTAGCGATGTATTTGCATAAAGTACACCACTTCAAGTAGTGACGGACTACAGCTCACTGGCTTTGGCGATCGGTAGGGGTCTCAGCGATCGAATCTTTTAAAAAGTTAATTACCCTCTAAGAGGACAAACAGATGTACGGTTTTGTTGAGCAAATGTATTGGGATGCTTTGAGCAGTCATGTGAGATAAAATATCAAGAAGACATGGCATGACCACTACTGTCAGTTGATATTGAAGTTGTCACGTGACGAAATTCGGTTGATAGGCTCATCTCAGAATGCAAAATTGGTGTAAAGCAGAATTCTTATTTTCTCCCCTCAGTCTTGGCCGGACGCAGCACCTGGAGGCGGAAGGGAGGAAACAGGAATTCTGCTTGCAACTTTCTATGACCAGCACATGGCACAGGAGTATCCCGTGGTGGTGCAGGCTGAAGATATTACTTTGGAAGCTCACAGCAGTGTTTTTCCTGGTGCACAACTTGACCTGGTTAGTGCATGTAGACATATGCTTCGTTCACGCTTACAAATCAAGAGAATTTCTCATTGGCTCTCTATTTTTTCAGATCAGCTGTAAGTAAATGAAGCCTTATTGCTACACAATATTCTGTGTCATCTTGGATTGTAGTGTTCTTTAACTAAACATTATACATTACAGAAGATCAATTGGAATTGGTTTTCTGGTTCAGAAATTCAGTCTAATACTTGCTCGTTAGAGCTGTAATGGGGACATTAGCCATGGAAAATGACCACAGTAAATGAGAATGCCAGTAACATGCAACAAGCCAGTCTCCTCCACAAGCAAGTAGTTTTTGAGCTCACCAATAACTATTATTCAGCTGTAATGAGATTACATTTTAGATCCCTGTAAACAGATATTACATAATTGCATATGCTACAATTCCCTGTCGAGCTCGGATGTCGCTAACATGATGTCCAGCATTAGGGAACCAGTACGCAGAAAGAAATAATTAGTGCATCAGATTAAATCGCTGTAAACACCTTAGCAGGAATACATAATTTCAGATAATTTCAGTATTTAGCCGTCCCCATGGTATATTTTGTAGATGAGGACAAGCAGATGTTTCTGAGTCACCGGGGACTGAAGAGAGAACTTCCTTTCCTTTTCATGTGTGCTAAACCTATTCAGTAAATGCAGATAAAAAGCATATCTGTGGGTATTTTGTACCAGTATGAACAATCTTGTCTATTCTGACAAATCACTTAGGTCACATCTGCATTATAGGATCAGGTCTTATATGCTGGGAAAAACAGTGCAGGATGCAGTGCTATTTTATCCGTTGTAAATGGACATTACAATGGAAACCAGATTAAGCCCACGGTAGCTAATGGGGTCCGTTAAGTACCCCTGTTGATTGTCATGTGACAAATCTTGCTATTATTTCCGTTTTTGTTTTCCTTTAATGTAACAGAAAAAAGGGAAATGCAGATGTAAATCTAGCCTCATGCCTTTATTTTTTAGGTGAATGATTTCTAAATACTGCGTTTCCCCGAAAATAAGACACCCCCTGAAAATAAGGCACTCCCTGAAATTTGCAGAAGTCCCAAATATAAGGCACCCCCGATAGTAAGGCATAGTAACGTGTGCAGGCAAGTCAAGAGGCCTGTCTCCTGCTGCCATCCCCGTTGTCTCCTACCTCCAGATGTATAGGTAGATCTGCAGACAGTCTGCTGTTATCCTGTCCCTGCTGTGCTGTACGAGTGTGCTGTTGTGAGCTCCCCTTGCTGGCTGGAAAAGTCCATACTGTACGTTCTGTTCCTGCTGTACATGTCTGCTGTGATGAGCTCCCCCTAATGGCCGGAAGCTGCAATACCATCCCTGCTTACAAGTGGTACAGGAACTTCTGTCTGCAGACAGGTACCTTACTTTACAGCCCTTATTTTTTTATGGCTCTGTGTGTGAGTCAGACAACCTGTGTGTGATTCTTAAGGCTGGGTTCTCACAAAGCGTATTTCCAGCGGAAATCTCGCAGTTTGGCCACAGCGATAAACAGCGAGAATTCCGCCGGGAAAGCGCTGCTTCAAAACCCACGGCACTCAGCCGCTTGTTTTGAAGCGACCTGGCTGCATGCTTTTCAGTTTCTGTGGCCGGTGAATCCGCACCACAACACCGGCTTCTCCCAGCTTTGCCGTGACAGATTTGCTGTCCCATGTGGACGAGATTTCTGAGAAATTTCATCCACAAAGCTGGCCAATTGAGGGATTAGCGGCCACAGACGGATTTACCGCGGCAAAATAAGACACCCCCTGAAAATAAGACGCGTCTTATTTTCGGGGAAACAGGGTACCAATAATGGATTAAAGTTTAACCTATCACTACCACTAGCCAAATACTAGTTGTTTTTTGTTTTACATTATCCCTCCAATTAAATTTCACCATTTGATCTGACATCGGGCATGTGGAGAAATTGAGAGCATGCTGGAGGTACAGTTGTTGGGGTAACCCTACAATGTGTTATGTCTGCTACAGTGACTAAGGAGTTGAAAGACAGAATCAGTGTGCCATGCTTCATCCCCTCAGGTCCTACATGGACACATTTGTCAACCTATTTACGCTAGGTTTCTGGCATAAATACATTGCACATTGCAAAATAAGGCTTTCAGCTGAATATTTATGAAGTCGCTGGGTCACAGAGCTTCAGAATCGCACTAGTCTTTATTTATGAGGATTTCCTATACTGTTCTACAAAGAACAACGTCTCAAGCAGAAGCATTAAAGTTAGAGATTGGGCTATGTCCATATCAGCGTTCAGTTTTCTTTTTTTTTCTTCCATCTTAAGAGCAGGAAATCAGAAAAAAAATATTTCAATGCACCTTATTTCTCCTCAGTTTCCCTTGATTTCTGTCTTTTTCATGGAATAAAAGACAACTGCAGAACATTTTTTCCATCCAAAATAACAGAATCCAAATGGAATGGAGCTTTCAGGTTTTTCTTTTAATGTTGCTATCAATGGGGTAGGAAATAAATGGCAACTATTCAGTTTGTATCAATTTATGCTTCTGTTTGGCGGATCTGTTTAATAGAACTGCGTGTGTGCAATTGTTTGGTTTTATTCTCCCAACTGTGAACAGTTTAAGCTATGTTCTCATCCACATCGGAGGCTCCGTTTGAAGATCTGGCATAATCTCCGTTGGGAGATCCCGGCCTGAAATCCTGGACAAAATAGTGCAGCAAGCCTCCTGCAGGTCAGTGTAGGCCAAGTCACTAGTGACGTAGTGTTCACTGCCTATCAGGGAATGCCGAATCCTATGCCGGGCTATTGACGAGACTGTGCATGCACGCTGTCTCACTGTCAGTGTTCATATACTATTGCCGCGAGACAGCGTGCATGCTCAGTGGCGGCAGTAGCCTGTCATAGGATTCAACATTCCCTGCTAGGCAGTGAACTCTAGATCACTAGTGACGTAGCCTACACTGACCTGCTGGAAGCAGGATGCCTGTGAATGTACGCTACATGACAGGAAAAGAGGATTCAGATAGCTGATGGTGGGATGACCCGGGAGACTGGAGGAGCCAGAAGATCCATGAGGAGAAGATGCGGTAAGAAGACTGAATGGGGAGGAATAGGGAAGTATTGATTTTTTTTTCTAATGACAGAGCCCCTATAAGTATAATTAAGGAATAATATATCACTGTGTTATTGCCCATGTGTCAGCAAAGGGCTCTCATGACAAAACTCACACAACAAAGCTACCCACATGTATCCTTAGACTGGGTTCACACAGGGCGGAATGGTCAGTGGAAAGTCTGCAGCGGACGTCCCACTGCCCATCAGCCGCAGAATGCCTGCCTCCATTTGGTGCGGGTTTTGAAGCAGGTTTCATCGCGGATTCCTGTGCGGTATTCACCCCCTCATTAAGAGAGGGTGAGTTCTGCAGTGGACACGGCGATACAATTGACATGTCAAGTTTCCGCACAAGTTTTGTGGGGTTATTTCCTCAGCATGTGGAAAAAGCTTTTCAAAATCTCGTCCACTTTACTGCTTATGTAAATGCAGCAGAATTTCCGTGTTCGCCCAGCCTCAGAGATAGCCTAAAAGCATAACTGGAATAGATGTGACTAGCTGTTAATGTTTTATCCACCTGCCATGTTTGTGTTGTTAAAACCCAAAATTCCTTTCCCAAGTCAAAATCACATTTAAAAATGCCAGTCACAGCATTCAACTCTCTCCAATAGTAATTATAGCATGCCAAGGTTATCTGACTGGGAAAACATACCACACGGAACTGGCATTGTTGCTGAAATCCATACCTGATTAGCTTTGCTTGCTATTGTGTGGGTTTTCAAGTCATGATCAGATAAGGTTTTGGGTTGTTTTTTTTTCCCCTTTTTTGTGTCCGATTTGTTTTCTCTAGGACAATCGTTTTGAGCATACTTTGTAACAAGGACAATCTAAACTGTTGTAACTTGCACTATGACTTCCTGTCTGCCTCCAGCATACTTTCCATGCAATTTGCATGCAGTAACAAAATTGATGGAAAATATAAAACATTCCCAGATTAGACAAATGGAAAATGTTTCACTATCTAGTTTTAGTTAATACAAATTTTTTTTTGGGTGATATAGTCCCTTTAAATATCTACCTACTGGCTAATGCGCCATTTATACAAGAGAATTATTGCTCAAAATTTGTTCAAATGAACGAACTTGAGTGATAATCATGCAGTGTTAAAGCAAAACAAAACACTCGCTATTCGTTCACAAGTCGTTATCGCTGACTTTCAGTCAGCATAAAACCTATCGCTGGATCGGGGGCTATTTGTTCCGCCCAGGACCTCGACTGATCAGCTGTCTGCCAGGTCAATGCAATTGTTCACAGAGCTGATATGTGCAGTGGCTAGACTTTATTTGTAATAGCACGCCAAACCACTGCAATGAGAACGGAGCTGTCAGCAGCCTGCAGAAATCAGCTCCCGTGTACAAGCGCACTAGACTGGCCAGCAGCTGATCAGCAAGTGTCTCAGGTGGCGAAAACCCAATGATCTATTATTGATGACCTATCCTGAGGATAAATCATCAGTACTTTAAAGCTGGACCACCCCTTCAACATGTCCTGTGATATGGGATCCAAATGTTGGGAAGTATAACACATATAAGGAATGTTACGTCACCGAGGAAGCAAAATAATGAGAGAAGATAATTCAAATTCTTCTGTTCATGTAAGCCAATGGGCTATGCAGCCTGGTGTATCAGAACTTGAAAAAGGGCAAGGCAAAGATTTCTTAAAGCTTTAGAAACAATTAGAGTAAGTCCTCATGTAACAGACCTTATACCATGAATGACATAACAAATCCACAGCAACAAGAGTTATATGTGGATTTTGCTGCAGACCTGCCATAGGTTTCAATTTATAAATTGTACAGGGTGAAACCTACAGTAAAAATCCACAGTATTTCCACAAAAGGACCAGCATGCTGCAGATTCGAAAATTCCATTCAGAGGGCTGTCCTAATTATTTATGATGGAGGTAAAAAAAAAAAGCATAGACTCTTCTGGTCATACAATCATATACAAATCCAACATTCCTTGTATTGAGTTATTCCCATATTTTCAAATTTGTCATATACTGATAAAAAGGTGTTTACCATTTTTTTCTTATTATCTCAGTTTGTTAATTCGTTAAACAACCTGTCCCACAAATTAAAGAGCGTTTCAACAAGTTGCCATATCTTATTGAAGCAAAAGTATCTTTTCCATTTCCAACTTTACAAAGATGAGAAATCAGTCTGGGTCTTACAAACTCAGCAAACTGTCACCATGTAGCCTTTTCCATCATTTCTAACTTTTCATAATGCATTAATAATCTAGAGAATTCTAGAAAATTGATTGCTACATAAGACTTCATTCCCCAAAAGCTGGCAAAATGTTTGAAACATATTTGGTGGGATGGCACAGAAGTCAAACCGTGCTGGTAAGATCTATTGTCAGTGATACTGTATGTAGTTGTATAGTTAACCTATGAATATACAATGATATTGTTAGCAACAAGTTCAAAAATATCTAAATATTGGAAAACCCCCAAAACACCACCTATATTAGAAATACTTACTCGTGCTAATGAAAATGGTCTTTCCAAAAACAAATGATAGCATTTAGCCATTAAGTTGAAATCTGCGTATAAGGTCACTTTCTCTTCTTACAAATGTCCTTCTTTACCTTTAATAATACATACAGAAATTCCAGTTTTCCATTGGGGGAATGCAAGTAGAATTGTATGTGTAGAAGAAATGTTACACTAGGATAAAGCATACCTTTCTTTGTACATTGTGCCTCATGTGTCTTCCCGGTATGAGAACCTCTACACTCTTGTGATTTTTGTGTCCCCTCTACAATATAGCTTAAAAATGAGTTTTCTTAATTGTTATAAAAACCCTTTACAAAAAATGCTCTAATTGCACTTTGTCTCTCCATGGACTTAGATGTCGGGCTGTGATTCACGACAACCTGCATTTTACTTAAATAGAACGGACAACGCATCTCTAGACAGAAAGCGACACACTTGGCTGTAAATTGTTTTTTGGCTCTGGTACAAAACTTCTGCATTATTTAAGTCTGGAGAATAATTTGGGATCAACCAGCATAACAGAAATTAAATATTTATTAGCAAAAACAAAATCTGTTATCACAGGCTTCCTTAAGTTGTAAAGTGCTGCGGGTGAAATGTGTTTTGGTTCTCGCTGTAATCACAATACACTGATAATTAGGCTACAGCCTTGGGTTTTCCCATGTACTCCTGCAACTTCTACTGAATGCATTAGCCTTCGGCCAGATGTTTACTGTATTTTCTTACTATGTTAAACAGCTCCCTCAAACTGTATCTAAGGCAAAGTGGAACTCAATGATCATCTCTCCAGTGAAGCTGCTTTTAGCCATACACCCAGTATATATTCATGAGCTTATGACCTCTACATACGTTTTATGACTAGCGTTCAGCAAACTTTTGAAAAGTTTGGTTATAGTGGTTCATCTATTTGAGGCAAAAAGGTTGATTTGGTACAATCCAAGTTCATTTGAGTCCCCAAACTGATCAGCAAGTTATCTGGTAATCTTGGTATAACCCCGTTAACCCGATAAAGACCTCGTGCCGTAAATCTACAGTGCTTTGTCCTGGGCTTTAATCCCAGACGATAGTAAAAATACAGTGCGGAACTAAAGCTCCTGCTCCTGCAATGGTCAGGTCCTTGGCGGTTAGTTACAGCTGAGGACACAGAGGAGAAGGCAGAAGCAGTTTTTAATTAGCACTATGTAATGCATAAAGAAAGCGGAAGTGTTTCTTTCACTATTCGACCTGGCAATCACATGATTGCCAGGTGCCCCCTGCCACAGCAGAGCTGCACAGTCTTACCAGACCCAGGCCAGCTCTGCCAGTGACTACTGTCATAACAGGGACACGTTTTCCCCTGTAACTAGGGTTCCTATGGATTTACAGTGGAAAAGTGTAAAATAAATAAAAAGACAATGTGAATCACTGCCAGAGGTTTCATATGATGTCATGGAGGACATATATGTTAAAAAAGAATTTACAGAAAATATATGTAAAAAAGAAACCGCCAACACCAACCTAAACCTTCGCCATATACGGCCTGTAATTCAAGATTCAACAAATTATTCATTAAAATGTCTTTTACCCCAATAAAACTAAAAAAGGAAGAAAAAAAAGATTTAAAAAAAAATAGCCTTATATGTCAAGGAAAATAATGCAGCAAAAATGAAAGAAAAAAAATAAGCAGTAAAACTACCACATGGGAAAAATGCCTAAAAATTGTCTAGTCCTTTTGGACCAAAACACCCTGATCCGTAAGGAGTTAAGTATTGTGTCCTGTGAATCAGCAGTCAGAGTGCATGTCATGGCAGGTAGATGTGGCCACAAGTAAAATGCATGTGTTAAGTATCTGCCTTGTCCATTATATCTTTAAGCTGCCTCTATTTAGTATTCATCATGTCCGCTGCCTCTCCTATTCATCCTACTCTCAGCATTTTGTAATGCTGATGCCTTCTTTCTGAGATCCAATAGGATCTAACACATATTGAGAGATAATGACACTTCTTAATAGAATGACTTAAGAAGAACAAAAAGCTTTCCAATTTTCTACGGTAGGGCTCTGCATAGAAGTAACATTGCCCTAATTAACACAAATGTTATTCATAAATTATCTTTTTCTGGCAAATGCAAGCAAGAATAAATCAAATAAATCTACACATTTGTAGCAAAAGGCAAATCTGTATTATAGTTTAGGGCCAGGATATATACTGTATGCTACTCAATTCAGAATCTGCCGTAATTGAGCTGATTTGCCTCTTGGACATTGTTCAATCAGGCATCCATAAAATTATACCATTATGCAAGAGAGGGGATTTAAAGCGCAGACTAAGAACCCAAATCCCCTTTCTTTCAAATGGATCCAGCACGTGCGGTTGAGCGATAACCGCGCAAACACCAATAATGTGCCAATCAATTAGTATTGGATTATTATTGAGTGCTCTGTGATATCATTCCAAACACACAATCACCGCTAATGCTTCATCTTGTGTGGACAGCTTTATACAGTTCTATTTGGATAATATATTTATCGCTAATTTGCCATAAATATGCCTTTTTATAGTCTTTAGTTCTAATAAAAACTGTAATATTGTCATTGTTTAATGGTCCCCGGTGGCGTCTGTATGCTGAAACCACTATGACTGTAACTCCTAACTAACAAGCCAAGCTATGTTTGCCAAGCTTCTCTGGAAATTAACAGAATTAGTACATATAACAGTCTCTAACCAGTTAATGTGAAGGCAGAAAATGCCTGAAACAGAAAAAAATATTGAGCCTCAATCTAAGGGACTCGAACCCACTAGCGATATGTTTTCTAGCGATGCGAGACTGAGTGAGAACACATGATTATGAAACCAATGATTTTCAATGTTTTCATACTCATTTGCCATGTGCTCACTGAAGGCTTGCAGCACTAAGAAAAACCTGTGCTATCGCCTATTGTTTTCAATGGGGCCGGCGGGCCGAAAATCACCCCTAGCTGTAAAAAAAAAGTAAAAAAAATAAAAAATAACTCACTTAGAAAAGCTGCCCTGCTCTTCTTTTCGTCCCCAGCAGTGTTCTTCTGTCTTCTGGTGGCCAGGGATTGAAAAATCCTCGCCTCCAGAAAGCGCTGCTTCTGATTGGTTGAGCGCTGCCTCTTATTGGCTTAGCGCTGTGACCAATCACAGGCAGCGCTCAGCTGTCATTCAAGGACACAGGGGTTTGCCCAAACTGCAACTCAAAACCCACTTATTCATCGCAAAGTGCCAACATGTCAGGGGGCGGGCTTATCACGACATATGAATTTTACCTCCGTTGTTATAAAAAGATTTTGACTGCTTTTTGGATGCAGAAATGCTGCAGAATTTGCCACAGAAATTTCCGCTGAGGGCATTCTGCAACATTTCCGCCACGTGTAAACATACCCCAGCGGTAATAGTGACCTCCCACGTTGGCCCCAGCTGTAACAGTGACCCCCCACGGCGGCCTCAGCGGTAATAGTGCGCCCCCACGGCGGCCCCAGCGGTAACAGTGACCCGCCCCCACACGGCGGCCCCAGCAGTAACAGTGACCCCCCCCCCCAACAGTGGTAATAATAACCCACCCACAGCAGCCTCAGTGGTAATATTGACCCCAGCGGTAATAGTGACACCCACACACACCCACAGCGGCCCCGGCGCTAATAGCGACATCCTACAGCGGCCCCAGCAGAAATAGTGACATCTCACAGTGGCCCTGACGGTAATAGTGACATCCCACATCGGCTCCAGGGGTAATAGTGACACCCCACAGCAGCCCCAGTAGTAATAGTCACACCCCACAGTGGACCCAGCAGTAGTAGTGACCCTCTGAGACCCATATTCTCCTTATAGAAGCACGGCACTGCTAGCAGCAATGATCTTAGATTAGAGATGAGCGAACGTACTCGTCCGAGCTTGATGCTCGGGCGAATATTAGCGTGTTCGGGATGCTCGTTACTCGTAACGAGTACCACGCGATGTTCGGGTTACTTTCAGTTTCCTCTCTGAGACGTTAGCGCGCTTTTCTGGCCAATTGAAAGACAGGGAAGGCATTACAACTTCCCCCTGTGATGTTCCAGCCCTATACCACCCCCCTGCTGTGAGTGGCTGGGGAGATCAGATGTCACCCGAGTATAAAAGTCGGCCCCTCCCGCGGCTCGCCTCAGATGCCTTGTGAGATAGCTGAGGGACAGTGCTGCTGGTGCCGGAGCTGCTGTAGGGAGAGCGTTAGGCGTTAGTGTAGGCTTCAAGAACCCCAACGGTCCTTCTTAGGGCCACATCTAACAGTGTGCAGTACTGTGGAGGCTGCCTTTTGCAGTGGTGCACATTTTTTTTTTTTTCCAAATCGGCCGTGCAGAGCATTGCGCCCTGCAGTAATACTACAGGGACAGAAGTGGTGGTTAGGCAGGGAGAGTGTTAGGAGTTAGTGTAGGCTTCAAGAACCCCAACGGTCCTTCTTAGAGCCACATCTAACAGTGTGCAGTAGTGTGGAGGCTGCAGTTAGCAGTGTTGCACATTTTTTTTTTTCCAAATCGGCCGTGCAGAGCATTGCGCCCTGCAGTAATACTACAGGGACAGAATTGTGTAGGCAGGGCCAGAAGACATATTTTATTGATTGAATATACGCAGTGGGCCTTTCCTTGAAAAAAAAGGGAAACATTCTATTTGGCCTGCCTCTGACAGTCCTCAGCGTTCTGGGTACGTGTGTGGTGGGTGGAGAACGTAAAAAAAATCATACGCAGCCAGCTAAGTTTAACAGCAGGCTTGCGCCAATTTATTTCCTGCCTGGGAAATCACCGCTCTGCTGTAGTTAATAACTCTGCAACACTGCAGTTCTGTGACACATTTGCAGGGCCAGAAGACATATTTATTATTGATTGAATATACGCAGTGGGCCTTTCCTTGAAAAAAAAGGGAAAACATTCTATTTGGCCTGCCTCTGACAGTCCTCAGCGTTCTGGGTACGTGTGTGGTAGGTGGAGAACGTAAACAAAAATCATACGCAGCCAGCTAAGTTTAACAGCAGGCTTGCGCCAATTTATTTCCTGCCTGGGAAATCACCGCTCTGCTGTAGTTAATAACTCTGCAACACTGCAGTTCTGTGACACATTTGCAGGGCCAGAAGACATATTTATTATTGATTGAATATACGCAGTGGGCCTTTCCTTGAAAAAAAAGGGAAAACATTCTATTTGGCCTGCAGGCTTGCGCCAATTTATTTCCTGCCTGGGAAATCAAATCACTGGTAATACAGCATGCTGAGGGGTAGGGGTAGGCCTAGAGGACGTGGACGCGGCCGAGGACGCGGAGGGCCAAGTGAGGGTGTGGGCACAGGCCGAACTCCTGATCCAGGTGTATCGCAGCCGACTGCTGCGCGATTACGAGAGAGGCACGTTTCTGGCGTCCCCACATTCATCGCACAATTAATGGGTCCACGCGGGAGACCTTTATTAGAAAATGAGCAGTGTGAGCAGGTCCTGTCGTGGATGGCAGAAAGTGCTTCGAGCAACCTATCGTCCACCCACAGTTCTGCGCCGTCCACTGCTGCAAATCCGAATCCTCTGTCTGCTGCTCCTCCTTCCTCCCAGCCTCCTCACTCCACTACAATGACACATGCTCAGGAGCGGGAACACTCCCAGGAACTGTTCTCGGGCCCCTGCTCAGATTGGGCAGCAGTGGTTCCTCTCCCACCAGAGGAGTTTATCGTCACTGATGCCCAACCATTGGAAAGTTCCCGGGGTCCGGGGGATGAGGCTGGGGACTTCCGGCAACTGTCTCAAGACCTTTCAGTGGGTGAGGAGGATGATGACGATGAGACACAGTTGTCTATCGGTGAGGTAGTAGTAAGGGCAGTAAGTCCGAGGGAGGAGCGCACAGAGGATTCTGAGGAAGAGCAGCAACACGATGAGGTGACTGACCCCACCTGGTTTGCAACGCTTACTCAGGACAGGTCTTCAGAGGGGGAGACAAGGGCAGCAGCAGGGCAGGTTGCAAGAGGCAGTGCGGTGGCCAGGGGTAGAGGCAGGGCCAGACCGAATAATCCACCAACTGTTTCCCAAAGCGCCCCCTCACGCCATGCCAACCTGCAGAGGCCAAGGTGCTCTAAGGTCTGGCAGTTTTTCACAGAGACGCCTGACGACCGACGAACAGTGGTGTGCAACCTTTGTCGCGCCAAGATCAGCCGGGGAGCCACCACCAACAGCCTCACCACCACCAGCATGCGCAGACATATGATGGCCAAGCACCCCACAAGGTGGGACGAAGGCCGTTCACCGCCTCCGGTTTGCACCGCTGCCTCTCCCCCTGTGCCCCAACCTGCCACTGAGATCCAACCCCGCTCTGAGGACACAGGCACTACCGTCTCCTGGCCTGCACCCACACCCTCACCTCCGCTGTCCTCGGCCCCATCCACCAATGTCTCGCACCGCACCGTCCTGCCGTCGCTAGCGCAAGTGTTTGAGCGCAAGCACAAGTACGCCGCCACGCACCCGCACGCTCAAGCGTAAACCGTCCACATAGCCAAATTTATCAGCCTTGAGATGCTGCCGTATAGGTATGTGGAAACGGAGTCCTTCAAAAGTATCATGGAGGCGGCGGCCCCGCGCTACTCAGTTCCCAGTCGCCACTACTTTTCCCGATGTGCCGTCCCAGCCCTGCATGACCATGTCTCCCGCAACATTGTACGCGCCCTCACCAACGCGGTTACTGCCAAGGTCCACTTAACAACGGACACGTGGACAAGCACAGGCGGGCAGGGCTACTACATCTCCCTGACGGCACATTGGGTGAATTTAGTGGAGGCTGGGACAGAGTCAGAGCCTGGGACCGCTCACGTCCTACCCACCCCCAGAATTTCGGGCCCCAGCTCGGTGGTGGTATCTGCGGCGGTGTATGCTTCCTCCACTAAAGCACCCTCCTCCTCCTCCAACGCAACCTCTGTCTCGCAATCAAGATGTGTCAGCAGCACGTCGCCAGCAGTCGGTGTCGCGCGTCGTGGCAGCACAGTGGTGGGCAAGCGTCAGCAGGCCGTGCTGAAACTACTCAGCTTAGGAGATAAGAGGCACACGGCCCATGAACTGCTGCAGGGTCTGACAGAGCAGACCGACCGCTGGCTTGCGCCGCTGAGCCTCCAACCGGGCATGGTCGTGTGTGACAACGGCCGTAACCTGGTGGCGGCTCTGCAGCTCGGCAGCCTCACGCACGTGCCATGCCTGGCCCACGTCTTTAATTTGGTGGTTCAGCGCTTTCTGAAAAGCTACCCACGCTTGTCAGACCTGCTCGTAAAGGTGCGCCGGCTCTGCGCACATTTCCGCAAGTCCCACACGGACGCTGCCACCCTGCGGACCCTGCAACATCGGTTTAATCTGCCAGTGCACCGACTGCTGTGCGACGTGCCCACACGGTGGAACTCTACGCTCCACATGTTGGCCAGGCTCTATGAGCAGCGTAGAGCTATAGTGGAATACCAACTCCAACATGGGCGGCGCAGTGGGAGGCAGCCTCCTCAATTATTTTCAGAAGAGTGGGCCTGGTTGGCAGACATCTGCCAGGTCCTTCGAAACTTTGAGCAGTCTACCCAGGTGGTGAGCGGCGATGCTGCAATCATTAGCGTCACCATTCCCCTGCTATGCATCTTGAGAAGTTCCCTACAAAGCATAAAGGCAGACGCTTTGCGCTCGGAAACAGAGCCGGGGGAAGACAGTATGTCGCTGGATAGTCAGAGCACCCTCCTGTCTATATCTCAGCGCGTTCAGGAGGAGGAGGAGGAGCATGAGGAGGATGAGGAGGAGGGGGAAGAGACAGCTTGGCCCACTGCTGACGGTACCCATGCTGCTTGCCTGTCATCCTTTCAGCGTGTATGGCCTGAGGAGGAGGATCCTGAAAGTGATCTTCCTAGTGAAGACAGCCATGTGTTGCGTACAGGTACCCTGGCACACATGGCTGACTTCATGTTAGGATGCCTTTCTCGTGACCCTCGCGTTACACGCATTCTGGCCACTACGGATTACTGGGTGTACACACTGCTCGACCCACGGTATAAGGAGAACCTTTCCACTCTCATTCCCGAAGAGGAAAGGGGTTCGAGAGTGTTGCTATACCACAGGACCCTGGCGGACAAGCTGATGGTAAAATTCCCATCCGACAGCGCTAGTGGCAGAAGGCGCAGTTCCGAGGGCCAGGTAGCAGGGGAGGTGCGGAGATCGAGCAGCATGTACAGCACAGGCAGTGCAACAGTCTTTAAGGCCCTGGACAGCTTTATGGCTCCCCAGCAAGACTGTGTCACAGCTCCCCAGTCAAGGCTGAGTCGGCGGGAGCACTGTAAAAGGATGGTGAGGGAGTACGTAGCCGATCGCACGACCGTCCTCCCTGACGCCTCTGCCACCTACAACTACTGGGTGTCGAAGCTGGACACGTGGCCTGAACTCGCGCTGTATGCCCTAGAGGTGCTTGCTTGTCCTGCGGCTAGCGTCTTGTCAGAGAGGGTGTTTAGTGCGGCTGGGGGAATCATCACAGATAAGCGTACCCGCCTGTCAACCGACAGTGCCGACAGGCTTACACTCATCAAGATGAACAAAGCCTGGATTTCCCCAGACTTCTCTTCTCCACCAGCGGACAGCAGCGATACCTAAGCAATACGTAGGCTGCACCCGCGGATGGAAGCATCGTTCTCTCTCACCATCCAAAACGGGGACATTTCTGCTTCATCAATCTGTGTATAATATTCCTCCTCCTCCTCCTGCTCCTCCTCCTGAAACTTCACGTAATCACGCCGAACGGGCAATTTTTCTTAGGGCCACAAGGCTCACTCATATAATTTTTCTAAACAATTTTTATACATTTCAATGCTCTTAAAAGCGTTGAAACTTTAACTTGAACCAATTTTTCGTTAAACTGGGCTGCCTCCAGGCCTAGTTACCACTTAAGCCACATTAACCAAAGCGATTAAAGGGTTTCACCTGCCATCTTGGTTGGGCATGGCCAATTTTTTCTGAGTTACATTACTACTGTTGGTACACCAATTTTTTTGGGCCCTCACCTACAGTGTAATCATAGTAATTTCTATGTTCTTCGCCTGCACTCATGGTACAGAAAGGTGTGTGGCCTACACTTTAGCTACATAAATGTAACTGGGTCCTTGTCTATACTGCAGCTACTGAAATGTGAAAGAGACTGTTATCTCCCTAAACTGCTGCAATGGGAATGTTACTGGGGCCTGTCTTGAGTGCTACTATTACTGAAATGGAACTAAGACTGCGCTCCCCCTATACTGCTGCTAGTGATATGTTAGTGGGGCCTGTCCTTAATGCTACCGCTGAAATGTTAATAATTCTGGGCTCTGCCTATACCGCTGCTAATGGTATGTCACTGGGGTGTGGAAACAGAGGCTTCACAAAGACATGATGGCGGCGAGGCCATTTCCCACCAACGCTGTTACTGTTAAGGTGCATATAACCACGGACACGTGTAGAGGACACATAGTGCCTCCAAAACATCCCCCTCCTCCTCCAACAATGAAAACATTCTTGGCAAATACCTTTGCATTGGTCCGTCTGGTGGCAGTCCAAGAATTTCACCTTTAACGACACAACAAGAGAGCACCACCACCATCCCCCCGCCACGGCCCACTTAATCCTGGCCCCATTCCGAAAACCAACTACATAAAACCGCGCTACCAGGTCCGCAGTCACCACCACATTACCACCAACGAGGTTACTGTTAAGGTACATATTACCAGTCTGACTGGGGCATGCAGTGTGGGCCGAAGCCCACCTGTATTAAGCACGACATTACCTCAGTTGTGATGGGCAATGCAATGGGATATTTTTATGTACCGCCGGTGGGTTCCAGGGAGCCACCCATGCTGTCGGTCCACAGGGACTTCACAATAGGGAGTTGTACCTGCCTGTGTCTATGAATTAAAAACCGCGGTCTGACTGGGGCATGCAGACACCTTGACAGAATGAATAGTGTGTGGCACATAGGTTCCCCATTGCTATGCCCACGTGTGCAGCTCCTGATGGCGGTGGCACAGGATTATATTTCTCATTGCTTCTGTACAGCATTGTGGGCTATCGCCCCGCCCCTTTTAAAGAGGGTCGCTGCCTAGCCGTGCCAACCCTCTGCAGTGTGTGCCTGCGGTTCCTCCTCATGGCAGACGCACTTATAAATAGACATGAGGGTGGTGTGGCATGAGGGCAGCTGAAGGCTGCGCAGGGACACTTTGGTGTGCGCTGTGTGTGTGTGTGGGGGGGGGGGGTTGGGCAGCATGTAACCCAGGAGAAGTGGCAGCGGACTGTCATGCAGGCAGTGATTGTGCTTTGTTGGAGGTAGTGTGGTGCTTAGCTAAGGTATGCATTGCTAATGAGGGCTTTTCAGAAGTAAAAGTTGTTGTGAGGGGGGGGGGGCACTCTTGCCGCTATTGTGGCTAAATAGTGGGACCTGTGAACTTGAGATGCAGCCCAACATGTAGCCCCTCGCCTGCCCTATCCGTTGCTGTGTCGTTCCCATCACTTTCTTGAATTGCCCAGATTTTCACACATGAAAACCTTAGCGAGCATCGGCGAAATACAAAAATGCTCGGGTCGCCCATTGACTTCAATGGGGTTCGTTACCCGAAACGAACCCTCGAGCATCGCAATAATTTCGTCCCGAGTAACGAGCACCCGAGCATTTTGGTGCTCGCTCATCTCTATCTCAGATGTACACTGTGACGTCGCTGTGCCGCCGGACGCCTCCCCCCCTGCTTTCGCGGAACCTAAAAGGAGCGGGGAGGAGGATCCCGGCTGCACAAGTCCTAATTGCACTACTGCACAACTGCAGAACAAGTTTCTGTTACATAAATGTAAAAATAAATAATTAATATATAGCCTGTAATATATATTAAGGCATACTGCATTTTATAATGTTAACTGCATACTACATAAAATGTAAAGGCGATTTCATGAAAACATTCCCATCCATAAATTGAGCTCAGATGTAATGTACTCACCCTGTGAACCTGGTAACTTGGCCCAGAAGCTGTAGTTCAATGCCCAAACTTTTGCTCTACCCTTTTCCTTAGACTGTCAAGATTGTTAAGGTTATTTCCTGTAAAAAAAGAAAGCGAGAAACTGATGGATCACATTATCATGTCTGTTTAAAAACATTCATCTCAAAAGAGCAGCATGGTGGACATATCATCATTGGATAGAACTATTGATTACACCATTTATTTTCATTTCCTTATCATGGAGCTACCAAAATTGGGAATATTCACCCTGGAAAAAAGACGGTTAAGGGGTGACCAAATAACTATGTATAAATACATGAGGGGACAATACAAGGATCTCTCATGATCTGTTTATACCCAGGACTGCAACGGTAACAAGAGGGCATCCTCTACATTTAGAGGAAATAAGGTTTCATCACCAGCAAAGAAGGGGGTTCTTTACTGTAAGAGCAGTGAGACGGTGGAATTCTCTGCCTGAGGACTTTGTGAAGGCAAAATTGATAGAGGAGTTTAAGAGGGGACTAGATGCTTTTCTAGATCGCTATGATATTACAGGATATAGACATTAAATAACCAGTGGGGTTGTTGATCTGGGGCTTGTAGTCAGGTGGGAGCTTTCAAAACGTTGATCCAGGGATTATTCTGAATGCCATTATAGAGTCAGGAAGGAATTTTTTCCCCCACATGGGCTAAATTGGCTTCTGCCTCATTGGAGGTTATTTGCCTTACTCTGAATCAACAAGGGGGAGGGAAGTGGAAACAGGCGGAACTAGATGACCATTGTCTCCTTTCAGCCTAACATACCTTATTACTATGTTATCCACCACAATTACATTTGTTTAAGGTTTTAAAGGGCTTTCCAACTGTTTTTACTATTCCACCCTACTCCAACTCCATCGTGAGATATCCAAAAAAAATTTTTTTGGAGCACCAATCCAGTACAATGTCATGTGACCAGTGGCATCAATGATCTTCTTGCCTTAATGACATCCTGTAAACAGGTCACATGGGGTGTTAGTGTAGAGGCCGAGGTCTGTTCACAGGATGTCTCTGATGACCTCCTGTTCCAGGTTCCTACTGGCTGCAGTGGCTATGGGGGCTAACAATCAAGTGACTGCTGCAGCAAATTGTAAACAGATTGGCTGTAGGATGTGAGCAGCGGCAGGGAAGCAATGGGTGAGCGGCGAGATATTAGGGTTTTTATGTTCTCTTTTTTTTGTTAAGATTCTAGCTACTATAAATACGGACCTGTAACTATGATATACTGCTCTTACATAGGAATCCACATAGTGGACCGCTTCTACATCCGTCTCATTTCAATAGTAACATTTGTTTTATAAGCACATCATCCAAATGCTTTGAAAATATTCCTATAACACAGTTTTGTCTCCTTTCACATCATGTTCAGGAGATCTGCTTTCCCATATGCATTTTTTTTTATCAAAAGGAGAATCAGATAGGAAATGTTAGGGAACGTGCCCCTCTCCCTGTATTAATGATCAGATATCTATAATTTGTCCCTGGACTCGGAATGTTATCACAGAAGGCCGATATAATTACCATTCTATGTTCTGCACATAGCCACACTGACCACTTGCTTTGGTAAAATGTGTTGCACAAAGGTTATGCAAATATATCTGTAGTACCCCAGAGTTGGGTACTCCAGCGCTTTCTGTACCAATCGGAGCCTTACAATCAGGTCTTAATGTGATGTAAAAAGTTATGATATTATGATCATATTTCTCTACTGTAATGTATGTTCTGGCAATATTCTCCAGCCCTGGGTGCTATAGGTCCCCTATCAACAGTCAGGGGAGTGTTAGCCAGGCTCAGCAAAGAGTAGATAGTCTGAAATTGGTAGTTTAGATCCCCATCACAGGCTGTGCTAGTGTGTGGCAGTATAAGAGATAGAGAGTGAGCAGAGTTAACTAGCCTTGTCCAGGGAAGCCTGAGAGAAAGAGACCGGGGAGGAAAAAGGAGAAAGGCCAGTGCGGTGGGAAGCTGAACATCAAGTGTGAGTACTCAAGAGCAATAACATTTACTAACAGAAGAGAGAGAGATAAGAGGAGAGTAGAAGGATATCTAAGTCAGCCATTTCTAGGCACCAAGCAGAAAAGAAAGCACGTCTGTCAGAGACAGGCCCAGCCAGGGAAAAGAGATAAAATGCAACACACAGAGTAAAAATGTATTTCCCTGTATCACGTCCCTGAGGATCTGGAGAAGTAATTAACACCTGTAGCTGTAACTGTTTCTACTAAAGTCTGTCAATGTAAACTGTATGCAACAAGTCAAGTTTATCTCTCATCTGCTCTTGAAGAATAAAACAGTTTTGGTTTACTTTATGACCCTATTCCTGGAGTCACTTCCCACCACCTATTCCATCATCAACATCATGAGGTACTCGAAGCAAGACAGAGGTTGATCCCCCATTTTTGTTTAGTTCTCCATTTTTTATATTAATTTATTTTGTGCGGAATGGGTCCCTACTTGTAAACGGACTGGCATCATGACAAAGCATGTTCCCCTACTCGACTCTGCAGGTAGCGCTCCAGTGGGGTATCACCATCTTACACTGCCCAACCCTGCAGGCAGCACACAGTGAGAACTGCCAAATTATGCCATTGTGTAGCACCACGTCCAGACCACCTCTACCACCTTGCCAGGAGGAGCAGTACAGCCACCGCGACCACCATCTTAATTTCCCTCGCTGCTTAAGCCCTCCCAGGTCTCCCCCGGTTGCTGCATATCTATGGTACTAGCGCAGTTTCTCTCTATACAATGTGAAAATGCCATCTGTTTATTAGTTAAACTAATTTACTATGAATAAGTGAGATTAGGGAGGTAAACAAGTGGCTCCAGAGTTAGTGTAGGAAGGAGGGGTTTGGGTTCCTGGAGAACTGGGCTGACTTTGCTGTTGGCTACAGGTTCTACCGTAGGGATGGACTGCATCTCAATGGGGAGGGTGCAGTTGTGCTGGGGAGAAGATGGCTAGAAGGCTTAGGAGTGTTTAAACTAGAGACTAGGGGAGGAGAACTAGAGAGATAGAGGAGAAGACAGTGTAGACTGTGACCTTGGACTAAGTAATAGAATAGGGGTAGTACAGTTAGAACTGACAGAATAGTTAATATGGATACACTTAAAATAAAAACAACCAAAACCTAAACTGTATGGTGACTAATGCTAGAAGTCTGTCCAATAAAGTTGACAAACTAGAAGTAATGATGTCTGAGGAAAACTACAACATAGCAGGAATAACTGAGACCTGGTAGAATAAAAGGTGTGACTGGGTGGTGAATTTACAGGGTTATAGTCTGTTCAGAAGAGATCATAAAACCCTGACAGAGAAGAGGTTTGTCTTTATGTAAATCCCATTTAAAGCCCACACTAGGGGAAGATATATGTGAGAGAGATGAACATGTGGAGTCTCTATGTATAGAAATACACGGAAGGAAAAACAATAATAAAACCCTTGGAGAAATTTTCTACAGACTACCAAATATTACAGAAGCCACTAAAAATCTCTTACCGAGGCAAATGGATGAAGCAGCAAATCAAAATGAGGTAATTATTATGGGAAACTTTAACTATCCGGACATAAGCTAGAAAGCTGAAACCTGGGGATCTCATAAAAGTAATACGTTTTTGTCAATTAGACCGGACATAAAAAGAAAAGAAATGGTCAGCTAACCTCCTCTATAACGGGAAAATCCAGGGTCATGCGTGCATATATGTTCAAAATATGCTTTATTTCCTTTATAAACAGGACATCACATAGCACAGAAGGTACGTTTCTACCGACAAGCGATCCTGATCATGATGTCAATAGAGTGTGAAAAAGAAAAGTTTGATGATAAAAGAAAGGTTTCCCTTATTACTCAGAAGTGCTTTAAATGTCCTAATAAGTGGGTGATGCAAGACTGCTTGTCGGTATAAACGCGTCTTCTGTGCTATGTCCTGTCTATAAAGGAAATGCATATTTTGTACATAGAGCTGACACTTTGTCGTGTTTGATGTCACCAGACCTGACACCTCCTGATTCCTTCCTGTGGGGTTTACTGAAGGGCTGTGCATACAGCAACAAGCCATGAACTAGTAATGCCCTCAAATTCTCGATACAGCGGGAGATTGCTGCCATTACCATTAGCAGATGTCTTTGCTAATAATAAGCATACAAAAGTGGATGCTGGAGGTGACATTTTCAGGATATGCTCTATGCAGATGTTGTTTTGCAAACAGGTGGTAATTTTCACGGGGAACCACACAAAAATTAAAGTTATTAAAAGTTTTATTTTTCTGGGCTATTTTTATTGATGACCTATTCTCACAATAAAATATGAATAGTTGATCGTCCGGCGTATGTTGCCCGGGATCCCAACTGATCAGCTATTCAGGCACCCACTGTTACCGGCAGATGGCTCTGACCCTGTGCAGCGGCTGGCGCTGGTAATTGCTGGGCCTACAATCACTAGCAATGGCCACTACACAGGGGTCAGAGTGATCTGCTTCTGCTCCATACCCTGTGTGTTTTGCCACTGATAGTGGGCATCTGAACGGTCCTGAGCAGTGAACCCAAGCTGATTAGCTATTGATGACCCATCCTGAGGATTGGTCATCAATACTAAATACTTGGAAAACCCCTTTAAAGAATGTTTGGGGTTCCTAGCGAGAGAATGACCCTGTATAATTTTTCACACTACACAGCAACTATCCACATCCTTCATACAGGGGTACCTGCATGTGAATTTGTTCACTACCAACACAAAGTCATGTAATCCCATATTAATAGAAGGATATAACTAAATCATAAGGCCCTGTAAAGACCATTTGCCTTGTGGCACATTACAGAGTGCAGGCAGGACTTCTTTATTTCCACATAAATCATTATGTGACCTGCGTGCGAAGGGAGGCCCTGATCACATAAGATTAAATTACACGTGCTTCCAATAGGCCTCCATGTCAGTTCAGTTCATTAATGTGAGAGTGGTGGGAATCAAGCAATTTACTGAGGAGATAAAGGATCCTCCAGGATAAAAGACATTCCATGGAGGAAAACCTATTTGCCTGTGAAGTGATATATCGGTGAGTTCAAGCTTCAAACGGAAGAATGCAGAAACATAGCTACGGAGACATGTTTAGCGGGAAGCTGTTCTGTGCCTCTCTTATGTCTGCTGAGACTAAATCTACAATTCCCATTGAAGTATTAAGCCTTGGGAAAGGCGGATTAATAGCAAGCAGAGTTTTGTTTGTACACTATAACAAGATGTTTTAAGGCTGTTGTCACAAGTCTTCATCAAAGCTCATCAGAAGAATACATGAGAAGCACATGTCAAATTATTTTGGCCCTGAAGGAAATTGTGAGTTTTTTTCTGATATCTTAGCTACAAATCTCAGCATGTTTTCCCTTGTGCAGGATCTTAAGTTGAAGGTGCTCCCCGGCGGACTCTGCCATTATATTGTATATTGTGCAGAATTAAGAAAGAAGACATTAGGGACACGCAGAGGAGCATGTAATTCACCTGTAATGCGAAGAGGAGAATGCTAGCAAAATGTGAAAGCTCAATCTGCTCTGAGTCAGGTGCAGCTTAAATCGGGGTGTTTGGTCCTACAGTATTTACTACAGGCTGTCTTGGTCATTGTGTTACATGGCAACTTCAGCCATAACACAGGTGCAAAAATAGTAGCCTAGCCCTGCTACATCACAATGTAATATAAGTGAATGCAGTCGCCACAACCCGACAATTGCAAAAAATCCAAACCTAATACATTTTTTGGGATCATCGGAGCAGAGTTGTGGCAAATTGCAAGCTGCAATATGACTGCATTCACATCGATTAGTCTATGATGTTCCAGGGCTATGCTGCAATTTTTGACTATGTACAGTGCATCACGGTTAAAGCTACTGTGTAGCCCTAGCCTTAGAGGGGCATTCTCATCTCAGGAATCCTATTTCAATGCATTCGAAAATTGCAAAACTATGCGCTCACCCATAGGATGTATATTTCCAAAATGCTCCGTTCTCCAGATATTGTAGATATTGATTCTTCTGTCCTCTGGCTGCTTACTGCTTGTTGCCAGACTACCCCTTCTATAGCCCCCGTCTGGTGGCCAGGATCTCAGGAGCACATGAACACTAACTTTCCTAACTTTTGGTTCAGCCACCAGCTACTACTGTACTCGAATATTTCTTTCTATAAAGAGGTGGTCTGTTTCATTGGCAACAAGCAGTAAACAACCCGAAGGCAAAGGAATCAATACCTGGAGAACGGAGCATTTTGGAAATAAACATTTTATGAGAGAGTGCATTGTTTTGTGATTTACGACACTTTGAAATAGAATTCCTGAGATGGGAATACCTCTTTTAGCCTGTGTAACGGCATACTTGAGATGCAATTGGCAGTTTGAGTAAAGCCAAATATTAACACGAGCGTTTTACAGGTACATTTATGCACCTGTAATACAGACTGGCATCCTGGTCCGATCATGACCCTACTGACCCGAGCTTAGAAAATCACAAGTTCCTCTAATGCTGTAAGCTCGGGTCAGTAGATCCACAGTGAAGCTGGGACAGTAAGATACCCAGGAGAGTGGGCAGCAGCATTTATTCTCATATGAAGTGATGAATGAGTGCTGGCATTGCCTCAACTAGTCCCGATTACACCGTGGCTGGTATGCCAGCAAAAAGAGGATGTTTCCGGGTCTAAGTAGACTAGGCAAAACCCTAATATTGACAATTAATACTGTAACTCAGCCGATGTGTCCTATAGATATGACAGTATAGTGTACAAATAATAGCAAATATCACTTTAATAGTCCAACCTTAACCAATAAACCAGTAAGGACTCAACTTCCCTCCAATCTGAGGTGATGTAACCTACCCTGCTAAAAGTGTCACAGAATGCAATCATAAGTGGTACAATAAAAGGTTTCACCTCCTGGATCTAAGTTGTTACCTAGTAATTGATCTGGAAACAGTGTTCTCTTATGTGCTGTAACAACCCTCAGACAAAGGCTGAATTTATGTCTGATACAGGTTTGTTCTAAAAATGTTCTGACACATATTTCTTAGTAAGTTGCTACATTTCCCATTAGCTATATTAAAAAAAAAATGAAAATCACTGATTGTTTGTTGCTAAAAATTTGAATCATAAATTAAACTCATGTCAGACTGTTTGCATCTGCATCAGAGACTCTGTTTGGGTCATCTGGCAGAGATCTGGCCCAAAATCCCTGAAGAAATAGCGTAACACACTATTTAACCGGGAAAATGCCGACGGACATGATGGAAGCCAGACAAACCCCATTATAGTCGATGAGCTCTGTCCAGTGCCATCTGGTTCCATCATGAGACACATCCATTCTCTGCAAGGCTTAAAAGGATTCTGTCACCAGGTTCATGACGTTTGACTCGGAGCTGAGCTCTGAGTCACAGAGGCGGGCTGTGCTGGCCTCTCCCCACCCACAGCGTGCAGGGTACAGAGTGGTTAGTCTGCATGGACTTGATGACAGAATCCCTTTAAGTTTCCCTGCTCCCATAACAGGAAAAGGGAAACCTAAATGCAGATGTGAACATAGCCTTAACCCTTTGCAATCCAATTTTGGATTTAGGGTTTCCTAAGGGGCTCTCTCTTTCTGCCATTATACAATTGCGCCATCTGCTGGCTAGAGCCAGTACTGCATTATGTGACATGCTGGAGAGGTCTCAGACAACAGAGCAGCCAGTAATACACAGAAAGAATACCCTGCCGGACGTCTTCAGACATCGGAGCTGTACAGCTTTCAATCAGAATGTTGGAAGACATCAGACAGTGGATTGGAAAGGGTTAATCCATTTTTTCTTCAGGCTAAAACTCATCATCAAATGCAAAGAACTATGAGGCCCCCTTCACATGGGCATATTTGAATGCGTATTTGATTTTAATAGGTTTGTTCACATGCATAGATTTTTCCTGCACATGTCGGTTGCACAAAAAGCAATATGTTCTATTTTCCTGTGTATCTGCACACCACAGATCCCCATAGAAGTCAATAGGGGGGTGCATAAATGCACGTGCAATATGCAAGAAGATGCATAGTATTAAAAATTGTGTAAAAACAGCACTAAAAATTTGTGAGATTTTTCAGGACTGAGAAAAAAAGCCCATGTGAATATATTCTAGTTATTAATTTCTTTGCATTTTTACTGCATTTCTATCTAACCTACTTTGGGGATTTATTCGGGTTAGTCACAGACAGATGACTGTATTTTATTTTTAAGTTTCCTTATCTAGTTTTTGAGAGGCTGGAAGGAACGCTTAAAATACTTAGTAAGAAACTGAATACAATGTTAAGGTTAGTTTCACACCCAGGTTTTTTATAGTCACAGTTTTTGTGGAAGTTTTTCAATGCAGATTTTATTAGCCAAGGCCTGAAATGGATTGAAAAGAACTGGGAAATGTAAAACAAGGACTTCTCCTTCTCCTTCCTGCTGAATCCACTTCTGGTTTTGGGTAACAAAAAAGCTGGCACAAAAAACGTGATTTAAAAAAACAAACAAAAACCAAACATGCATGTAAAACCACCCTCTGATCCCCCATTACTTGAGTGTACGCGCATTTGCGTACGCATCAGCACAACTTTTTTGCGCACTGAGCGAGCCTTTTTTTGTGCACGTCTTGGCGTATTTTACTGTACTGCTTCCGCCTCCCGGGCATGTCTATTTGTTTGCGGCAAACAAAGACACACTGATTAAAATGGCTAATTTGTTTAATAAGTTCCAGATGCATTCTTTCTCCAGCAGAAAGGGTGGGAGGGAGTTAAGCAGCGGCTCGTGCTACTAAACTCCCTCCCCCTTTCTTTGCCGGCAGCTCCCAGCAATAGAAGCTCCCATAGAAGCCTATGGGAGCTGCTGGAAAAGGGAGAGGGAGGGAGTTTAGCAGCATGAGCCGCTGCTTAACTCCCTCCCACTCCCTTTTCTGACGTCTCTCATAGGAGTCTATGGGAGCCGACAGCATATTCCGGCCAAAAGATAGGGCAATACCTATCTTTGCTCACCGATTTTACACAGCTAAAAATTTGCAATCTGAAGGAATGCACTGGAATCCAATACTTGAGTTGGTCGTGACTTTCAGAAATATTTTATTGCGCAAAACAGCCGCGATAAAAGGCTTGTGTGAATAAGGCCTAAAACAGCCTTGTAATCTGCAGCTGCCTCCTTGTATGGCCCCAATCTCATCTTCATGTTCTGTTGGAAAAATGACAATACATTCTAGGATCTCCTCAGCCTCACATAGTCAGTGTAGTTTGACCTTTATTATAATGAATTACTTTTTTCTCATTTCCCCTCTTTTGTATTGTACTAATGTGAACCTACCCTCAGCCTCCTTCTTGGCTTGTAGTATAAACCATTAATAGACCTTCACACTTGAATTACAATGACTATTTCAGGCATATAATGCTCTGCCAACATAATAATCTGTTAAAAAAATACTCAATTCAATATCTGCATAGACATACTGAGCAGTGATATACGGTAGGAGCATCTGATTCAACCAATATGACTTCATCTGACTGCACTGCAGAGAAACTTCTTGGATGAAGCGAGTTGGCAGAATACTGATACATGGCACAGAGAGGGGCTCCAAGAAACCATTCAGTACTTCTTACAGGGGAAGGAAGCCAAGCTTTACTTCTGCATGAGAAAGTCTCCATCATATCAGATGTGTTATAAAGGGAAATGGAAGGCTTTATCCAGTAACTTCACACAATGGCTATAAAAACATTCCACCATGGAGGTGATAGAACAGATTGAATATTAACTGTGCTAAGTCCTGTGTGCCTCTCCGAACAGCTGACAGCATGGTGCTTGGTTTAGTTTTCACTGATCTCAGTACATGCACCAAAGTGTCACTTAGGCCCCCCTTCACATGGGTGTATCTGCGCCAATATGCAGTGAATATAAGACATTGATTTCAACCTGTTTGTTCACATGCACATATTTTTCCTGGCATTTGAGCAAATACAGCCACATGAATTTGGCGTAACTCAACATTTCTTGGAATCAAAGGCCTCCTAGTGGACTTGGGGCTCACATGAGCCTATGTGGCGCACGCATTTTCCACAGGTGTAAAATACACAGTTCACTGCAAGTACGCATGTACATGTGTATTTTATGATTCTGTTAAATCTCCATAGCCTATAATACAGGTGCATATTGCGCACGTAATACACACCAAAATAGTATATGCGCTTGAAAAAAAAGCAGCTCTCAGTGGCCCAATAAAAATCAATTGGCTTTTAGCACTGCATATTATGCCCGTGAAAAATACACCCGTAAGACACGGGCAGCATCCACCTGTGAGCTCCTAAATATCCAAGTCCAAACCAGGAGCAAGCATCTCCAGTGAGAACATAAGAGAACAAGTCGTAGTAGAAACCAACTTGTTATCCATTCCAGTGACTGAAGTAGTGATGAGACCGGTGACAAAGGTTGTCATCAGCTGCCTCAGTTTCCCCCTCATTATCCCATTCCTGGCAATGCATGGGGGAAAACAGTCAGATTATCCGGTATTCCAGCCACTGGCACCATTCTGTCATCCTTCAGATCAGAACTTCCATTTGTTGCATACGTCGTCCCAATTGTTTCAATGTTTGAAAAAGAGTTTGAGAAAGAGGTTTGAAGAGGATTATAATCTGCGTGTCGCACGTCTGCACATATTGTGTAATTTTTGCGCACACAAGGCCAGGTCGCACACGCGTGACACACCCTTTGGGCTTATTCACAGAAGCGTATATCGGCCGCCGTTTTCACGGCTGGCCTATATGCGCTACCATCTGAGCTGTCTTCCCCCTTCCCTCCCCATCGCTGGCTCACCTTCTCTCTCCTCCCCTCCGGATGTTTGCAATGGGAGGGGACGGGGCTAAGCTCCCGCCCCTTGTTTGCAGCCAGCAATGGGAGGGGGAGGACAAGGCAGAGCTTAGCTCCACCCCCACCCCACCCCCTCCTACTGCAAACAGCCGGAGGGGAGGATAGAGGAGGTGAACCAGCGAGGGGGAGACAGCAGAGATGGTAGCGAATATCAGCCAGCCGTGAAAACGGCGGCCGATATACGCTCCTCTTAATAAGCCCTTTCCGTGGAGCTTAATGGCATGCGCATAGAGGAGCCGGCCGGTCGCCACTGACATCTCTGTGTGGGTCTCGCAGAGAAATAGAACATTCCGCGATTTGTTTTCCGCGTGTGTTTTCACGTGAACAAATCTTAGCCATCTGCCTAGGATTGTGTTTTGCAATGCAATCCTATGCAGGCGGGCACAGGCGGAAATTCTGCGGGAAATCCCGCCGCAGAATTTCCGCCTGTGTGCAGGGGGCCTAAAGGGGGTAAGCAAAAAAGTGTTGTTTTTTTAAATAAACTTTAACTTTATTGAACTTTTCTTTTTAAACATTTTTTGTCCCTCAAAAAAACAAAAGAGCATTTAGTGCTGCAGACTTTGTTTAATATTACCTTACAAACTTTTTACTTTAATTAGGAACTATCACTTTGGATGCACGAGAGATATTCAGGTTAGACCTGCGCAGCTGCAGGATCTGGATCACAAGACTATTAGACAAGATGAAGACAAGAGTGCATGCATGACAGGGAGATTGAAGTTAGCGCTAAATGGAGAGTAGCTAGAAAAAGAGTTGCCAACTGCAGCGGTACATGGAGCGATAGACTGCCCATAGAGGCACGAGCTGCACAGATCAGGAAGCGGGGAGGACAGAAGATCCGGACAGGGAGAGAATCAGCCTTTATTATCCTTCTCTTGTGCACTGAGCTGTTGAGAGGGGATCACATCCCACCTCCACGGGTTCACTCACACAAAGATGGAATCAGACATCATTGTGTTTGTCTGTGAGAGCAAAGACATTCTGTATTTGGTATAGATTTCACATGGGGGATAAATCAGGCTACTTCTTCACTCTGAATACATGTGCGCAATTTAGCCAAAAGAAGTATTCCTGAGGGATTCCACAGACGACCGTGTGCGCAAATTCATTCGCTGCAACGGAGAGCATTTGCACATGAACAAGGTTGTCAGATGGCAATACTCAGGATGATACCTGCATGTCAGCGCGTAGTACTGTAATTTTCGCGCTCGAAATGCCAGTTTACACACGTTACTACCTTTCTGTGCAATAGAATGGCTATTTAAAGCCTAATAAGGGCCGGTTGTCCGCAAGGTCACAACCTTCCCCTTGTTTTTTTTTTTCACCTGCCATAGACTTCCATGGTAGCTTTCTGCATAACACACAGGAAGATAGTGAGTGGAGTAAAAACAGTGGTGATTAGGCGCTGCTCTCCAATAAATTCAGACAGACAGTAAGATAAAACTATCCAACATTTCTTTTATTATATCAATTAAAACCAGCAGAATATGCGTTTTGGGGTAGGCCCCTTTATCAGTCAGGCTGGGTAGGACATCACTCTTGGGAATAGAGGATATGGGCCCAAAAGCTGGTGGAACCAGGAACGTTGGAAGCCAAAACTGGGAGCACCAGCAGAAGTGATAATAGGACCTGTGCAGTACCCCAGAGGAGTACCCCGGACACCTGACATACGTGGGGAGCTGGGAGGGTTAAGTGTTGGCTAAGTCACAGCGGCACTTACCAGACTCTGTTCCCGGAAGGATAACACGCAGCCAAGGCCAGAGTGTAGCTGCAAGACACCCCTAGGACAGGGAATGACAATAAACAGGAGGATGGTGGTAGTAGTTGTCACGGGTGACACCACCGTTCCTACACACCGGTATTCTGCATGCCGGAGAATAATGACAGACACAGGTTTTCAGTACCTTGGGTCCCAAGGAACTGTTAGGGCCCAGTATAAACTTTACTTGGATAAAACGGTAGAGAACAATTTTACAGGACAAATAAGGTACAGTCTTCACAGTGCAGGCAACTCAAAATATCAGAGGTCAGGGGGAAAACACAGAATGAACCAGTCCTACAGTCCACGTCATCGGTCAGGTACCACTCCTGGACAGGGAGCACTCCGGAGGAGGAAAGGGGTAGGGCTCACTCCACAGATAATCTGGCAGGATTTAATTGGCTTTTAAGATTTGTACCCCGCACTGGAGACGCGTGAGTGACACTTAGTAGCGTAGTTCTACGTGGGGATCCTGGATTTGGACGGCCGCGTAGGAAACTTAAATTAGTATCTCTGCACAGATCTCTCTCACAGAATTACTTACGAGTGCTTTCTCTCTAAGGCTGCCTGTCCACGGGCGATGATCGTTCGTAAAGCTTTCCATAGGGTTGCTATGGAAAGCGCAGCGCTAGCGTCGACGATTGGAGAAGCTTAGTGATTCTATGCTCGCAGGATTTAAATCGCGGTATGCTGTGATTCACTACGGTGAGCCTACTAATCAGATAGGCTCACCTCAGAGACCTGTCAGCACTCCCCCCCTCCTCCTCCCCCGCAGTGGAATATCGCTAGCGATATTCTGCCTCGGCTGTGGACAGGGGACATAAGGCTTGGGACTCACTCCACTCACATCCAGTTTTCATCCACTACGGGATATCTCTCCCCTTCCTCAATTTTCACCACAAGGAAGCTGAAGGTGCTTCATGTGGCTCTGTGTTGCAGACCTCAGGTAGCAGACACGGTGGAGCCCTCTGAACACAGATTGCACTCGTATTTATAACCTCACTCACACCACATGACATGAAAGACTGGATACATATATAAGCAGAGTTTGATTTTATGAAAGTTTACCTCTCAAGCGCCGCAGCTCTGCAACACACACACTGGATATAACAGGACAGGCTTGCATAGTGCATCTACATAGGACAAACATGTATGACATTTATGGAGGGGACCAGAATGATGTACTGGGCCACTACACCTGTCCTATCTTTTCTTGCGCGCAGAAATTGTGTGTGTGAAACACTCTCATGAGAGTGAACTCATTGAAATCAATGAGTTTGCTTTGTTACATTTTGTGAGCGTGAGTTTAATGTGCGCAAAAACATTCATCTTTTAGGCCCCCCGAACACGGGCAGAAATTCCGCAGCGGGATTTCCAGCAGAATTTCCGCCCATAGAAACTGCCATAGGATTGCGTTAGAAAACACAATCCTAGGCAGACGGACGCGATTTGTCTGTGTGAAATCACGCACAGAAAACAAATCGCGGCATGCTCTATTTCTGTGTGGGGCTCTGCGAGCCCCGCACAGAAATGTCGCTCCCCGGGCTCCGGTCTGCGCATGCGCCGGCTGCTCGGCAGCCAGCACATCAAAGAGTTGGAGCTGCGGGAGCAGGTGAGTGCCGCGCTGGTCTCTGCAGTGGCTCGGGTCGGGTCTCGCTGCCAGAATTCACAGCCAGATCCAACCCGGCCATCTGCAGGTAGTATAAAGTAGAATTCTGCATCAGTGAAAATATTAAAAGATAAATTGGGACCACATTTCCACCTATAAAATAAATCTAGTGGGACCTATGAATTATAGAGGTCACTTTAAGGGCGCCTTCACATGGCCGTGTTTGTACACAGGTTTTGTGCATGCAAAATCTGTGCACGCTAAAGACAAAGAATAGAACCCATCGGTTTCAATGGGTTCGTTCACAGAAGCACATTTTGCACACGCCTTTTCAGCGTGCACAAAAAATAGCGGGACCTGCTCTACTTTCCTATGTTTTGTGCAGCAAAACTGCCATATAATAATATGTGAAGATGCAAGTACAACAGGCTGATTACCTCGCTCTTCAAACCTTGTTCATGCGCTAACGCCCGTGTGTCTTTGCCCTTAAGAGCCAGTGATTAAATGCAGCGGTCACATGTCCTGCTGTACAAAGACCACTAAGGTTGAAACGCTGCGGATTTTATCATGAAGAAATAAAAATACTTTTATATTTTTTGCACCATATAGACTGCCACTCTTTCTTGATGATTATGAGGCACTTTCTTTGGAGGTATTGGTTCTGACTTCTGAGTGGCATTTGGCATAGAGATATATGGCCTCAGCCAAAGTTCTGCTTTATATTTGAGTGTGCTGCTGACTACACCTATTTGAATGTCCTGCTGTACAGACACCATTGCTTTTGCAGCAGGAAGTGGACAACAGAAGGGAACCAGGAACTGGCGGAACGGCTACGGTGAGAGATCGGATAAGGGAGTATGGCTTTTTAATGTTTTGCCAACACTCTAAACTGCTTGCAAACAGTGTTAAACTCCCTCCATTTGCCGGCTGGCTCACATAGTCTCCCATAAGAGTCTATGGAGCCAACGGAATGTCTTTTGATGGAGAGAAATCTTGTCATCAAAAATTTTTTAGCAGCTTTAAAAAAATAATTTGTCTGGAAGAACCTATAGGTTCTTCTAGTTGCGATTTTTTGACGCACCTGCTCTTCGTGAACATTACGCTCATTTGAAAGAGGCCTTAAAAGGATGGACCAATGGAAAAAAAAATGCCCGGAAATACTTTTAAATTAGTAGCTCCATTTGTAGATGTAATTTTATTAGCAAAAAAATGATTTTTAGTGCATTCCTGAACCCTGATTTTGCTGCACACCCGCCCTTCTTTATTCTTCTTGTGTCAGGTGTAATGTGTATTGTCAGCCTATGCTGAGAAACTACAAATTGTGTCACTGCAAGGAACTACACAGTTTACAGGACCGCATGACTGTGTAATGAAACAGAGGATCTGTGGAGCTTTGAAAATATAAGTATATTAGTCAGCGCTCTTAAGTTATAACAAGAGTTGTCAATACCAGGATGCTTTTCAACCAATCACAGAACAAATACTTAACCATGTTTAACTATAAAGCGTGGCATGCCACGTTTTTAATATTGTGGACTCCTTCATGCATAATTTATACTGGCAGCAGAAAAGATTCTGCACAGATTACTCCCATGTAGGTGTCCGCTGACACAGATTAGACTGGAGAACACAATAAAGCATTCCTAAACTTCCCTTACTTATTGTAATCAAGCATGACTCAACATCAACCATCCGATTTTCTTTATGTCATAGAAGTACATCATGGGACAACCCCTTTCCAAGAGGATTTGCCCTCCTAAGACCATGGCGTGTTTATAACAATAGACAGGAAGGCCCCCAGTTTCCCGCACGGACTATATAGCACCCTGTTTATATCCGTATCCCGCGTTGTACTCAGCAGCACATGCAGATAATGAGCCTCGGGAGCTTTACTTTCCCTGCTGCCCAGACTGCTTTATTGTTGCTCTAAATACTCAGCCAAAATTGCAGTGGTGTAATGAAGGAGAATTAATTTGGAGTATTGACAAGAAATGTGACAGCGGAGGCATTTGCACTGTTGACTGCACAGTTATTCCTCTTAATGATTATGATTCATGGGAAACAAATGCAGGAAAAGCCCAGCTGCTTTCCACAATGATTCCAGTTATTGTTGCTCCGGCATGGATTGTGCACAGGACACTCCATTATTTAGTACTGAAAACCACTTAGGACAACATAACGTATGAAATGTACATTCATCTTAATTACTGAAGAGCCCGTGTTATATCACTACAGTACGCAGAATTACATTACAATATCTCACCGCTCTGACGAGGGATATAAGGGGGAAGCGGACGATCCAAGGATTCCTCCTAATTCACACTATGCAGAATTGTGTCCATTGCGTCCATGCTAGCACATCATCCAGCTGGTGGTTTCAATCTCCACAGGACGCAGATTTCCAATCGGATCACACATAATGCAGTATGTTCCAAACCTGCTTTCGCAATTTACCAATCATACTCACGAATGTGAATTAAAAGGCAGTTCTGGAAAACAGGCGTCACGCCAACAAGTTCTGCCTAACAAAGGCTCTCTTCTGGGGCCTCCAGGTGGTATTGGTGGCGTAAAACCTGCCTTTCTGAAGTGTCCTTTAATTCACTTGTTTGTGAGTATGAATAATAAATTTATGTGAAAGCAAGTTTGGACTATACTGCACTATATGTGATCTTCCCTCTAGCATTTCATGCCGGTTGGAAACCTGCATCCTGTGGAGATTGGAACCACCAGCTGGATTATGTGCTAGCAACCACATGGATGCGATTCTGCAGTGTGAATTAGGAGGAATCCTTAGATTGGCTGCCTCCTCTTTATTTCCCTCATCAGAGCGGTGAAATTGTAATGTGCTGCAGATAATATGACTACTTTCTGTTAATCACTTGCTACAAAATCATTGCTACAATGTGAAGCCCATGGTTTCCAATGGGGTCTTTCACATGAGTGATGTTCTGTAGCAAGATTGTGTGGCCCGTGTGGATGCAGCCTCAAGGCCATGTTCACACGAGGCGGATTTACTGTGAATTTTACCGTGCAGACCCTCTGCACAGAAAATCTGGAGCATAATACAATAGCAGCAAAGTGTAAAAGAAATTGAAAATCTCGTCCATATGCTGCGGGAAAAAATCCTCACAAAACTCATGCAGAAATTAACATGCGGTGCAAAATTCAAATCGCCGTTTAAATCACCTCTTCTTGATGAGGGAGTGAATTCCACACCAAAATCCGAGTTAAAAACTGCAACAAAATTTGCACCAAATGCAGCAGGTTTTGATGCAGACTTTCAGCTGTGGAACTGAAGCTGTATGTCCGCTAGGTTCCTAGAAAAAATGATGTAATTATCTTTTTTACATTGAGATTTCCTTTTCATGCATTTAGAAAGCCTTATACTTGGTTTGCAGGTTCTCCTATATTCAAGTTTCTGTCTCGGAGGCGTTCACAGCACTGGTCAGCTGGTCTCTCTCATGAAAGTACACAAGCTCAGCTCCCTGCTCCACACCGACAGAGCATTGCTTTCTGGATGCGGGGCTTGGATGACATCATTTAATGTCTGTGATTGTTTAACGCAGCGCCGGCTTTCATTGGCTGACGCCGTGCTGAGTTAGCCAATCAGAGCCTTCTGGAGGCGGGGCATTCAAGCCCTGAATCGAGAAAGCAATGCTCTGCCGGCGTGGAGGACGGAGCGACAGCCTGCAGCAGCGCTGCAGATCATCGCAGAACGCTGCGGGAGGTGAGTATTGATTTTTTTTTCTACAGGTAGTTAGTCCGGCGTATGAGACGACAGGTAGTTCGTTTCCCCATTGAAATGCATTGGAACGCATTAATGCCTTACAAGCTCCGTCTCAGAACAGATTAAACTCGTATGTCAAGGCACCACTGTATATCCCAAACTCTATATTTTAACTGGAAAAATTGTGGGCCGTCTTATATGCCGGAAAATACGGTACTTAGAAAAAGTCCTCATTTCCAAAAACACATTGATGAAAAAAAGATTGTAAAAGGTGTGCATAGCATTTAAAGTGAATGTGGTTGATTAGGATTATGCTTAAATTTTAATCCATATCCATATCAGAGTTCAGATCATCATTCATCGTTTAGGCTGCATAGAATCCTGAACGATGATCGTTCAGTGTAAACAGCAGCTGTTCAGAACTGAACAGCCGCTGTGTTAAGTGAATGGAGAGGGACAGGGGTGAGCGAGGAGTAAAATCTCCTCCAGCCATCCCGGCCCCCTGCTGGCCGCTCTATCAGAGAGCCAGCGATACTCGCTCCTGTGTAACAGAAGGGGAGCAATAATGTGCAGGGATTTGTATCGGGCATTGTTTGCCTGACATTCATCCCGTGTCAATGGGGCTTTAGTTGCATTCATTATCTTCACAATCCCCCCCTTTCGTTGCTTCTGAAATCTTGAGGTGCTGCAGAAACAAACTAAGGGTATGAAGAGGGAGTGGGTAATTGAGGCCAAATTAAGGCCTTGCTACTATATATCCTGCCTAGTTGTAGGTTCATTGAGAACTGTATGAAGTCCTGCATCTGGTGAAGTAACTGCTAGGCCGCTGTGCCTCAGACATGGCACTTCCTACAGAACCTGACTTGACCTTGTACAAATCTTTACATGGTGTGAACAAATTATCCTTGGCTTGTGACAATGTCACATGAAATAAACCCAAACTTCAAATTAATATCCTATAAGTAGCCATTTCCTATCTTACACGGTATCAAAAGATTATGTTCTAAAAGAGCAACTTGTATTGGGAAGCACGACAAAGAGGTTTAGCAGAAGAATGAAACCATTCGTAATTGTTACCTTACAATATCAGCATTTGTGTGATAGGAATAACAAGTCATTAAACAGATGGTGTTTAATTGCTATTAGTTGGGATTAACATACCAGAAAGCCTTAGTCAACTGCAAATCTTCACACGGTGAAAGAAGGAACAAGAAGCATTTCTTCGAAAAAGATGGCAGCCTGGTTCTTTTTGGGAATACGCTGCCGCACAGAGAAATGCCCCGCCATGCATACAGGATGATTTTGTTGCAAAATTATGCACTTTTCTGGGTATATTAGAAGCAAGATATGCAGCTTTTGGTGTGATATGAAAGCCTGGTAAAAGCGGAAAACCAGTATGTGAAGCTAATTTTTAAGACGTTATCACGTGCACAGAAACTGCTTTGTGTCGTTGTTGTTTGTGTTCTCGCTGCAGCCTTTTTTATCATTTAACTTTTTTCCTCCTGACTTTTAAAAAATCATAACATTTTCATTTTTCTGGTGGCATGAAACCTTTTTTGTAGAACGAGTTGCATTTCTCATTTAAAGTACCTTACAATGTGATTATGCTGATACCAAATGTGTAGAGTTTTATTACGTAGTATTGCTTAAAAAAAATAAATTACCATTTCAAAAATTTTTTGCTTGCTATCACTATCTTTTTTTCTATTTCGTTGTTCATGGGGTTGTGTGAGGGCTCATTTTTTGTTGTGTGACCTGTGCTTTTTAATGATATCATTTTAGCGTACATTTGGCTCTTTAATCACTTTTCATTAAATTTTTTCTTGGAGATGGGGGGGATCAAAAAAAAAAAAAACTTCTGTCACTGACTGGACTATTTACTCCATTAAAAAAAATGTAATGAAAAGGAATGAAACTTTCTGATTATTGAAAACCCACTGAAGTCAATGGGGAAAAATGAATCTGTTTTTTTGTGCTCCAAAAATGGAACAGACAGGTAGACGTGAACGAGCCGGTATACTACCGTGCAGCTAAGCTGCAGTCACTGATAGACAGCTGAGCTAAAAAGGAGCCAAGATAATTATTAGCTGGTAAGCTTTACCTATCAGCGGCACTACTCTTTACCTGGGCCAGAGTGAACTGCTTCTTTGCACACCAGGTGAAAAAGGCTGTTCTGTACAGACCCTAATGAAGCTCCTGTCCTCACCACAGGAAGTGATTTACATCTTCTAGCAGCTCTTTTTATATATAAGGACTTGCTTTATCTGTATTAGTTATCTGCTTTATTTCCTTTGATCTTGATTTTGTATTACTTTCGGTTGACATTTTGGGGGTTTTGGAACCAATTACCAGTTTTCCAGAGTTATAGTTTCAACATATGATATTTTCAGCATACAATGGTCAACACGGAAACAATTAATATTGTACGGAGAGATCACTGTACTCTCAAAATCAGGGATATACTGGAAGTTTCATTAAATTACCCTTTCTGGAAGAAACCTGAACACATAGTACAGTAGCTACCCCACTCATCAGGGATTTCAAATCATGCAGTAACCTCTTTTATGTTCCTATGTAGGTTATATTCCGGCAGCTAACCCAAGCACTATTGTTTTAATGAGAATGTAATAAAAACAAAATTAATTACATTTACATCTGGGAAGTTTTGCCCTAATTAACAGATTTATATAAAAGAATTACTCTGCCAGCCAGAATGGTACCAATTACCAAGAGATTTTTCCAACATAATAACTATTAACCTTTTCATGTAAAATATTAAAAAATCTTTAGCAAATTTTTGTCACTGAAAGTTTTCATATATGCTGTATATGCACCGCTGAACTAAAACATTAAAACCATGTGCCTAATATTGTGTAGGACAAAACAGCTCAGACCTTGTGAGACATGGATTCCATCATATTTCTGAAGGTAGCAGCTGCTTTAAGTCCTGTAGGTTGTGAGACGGGTCTTTCATGGCTTGGACTTGTTTGAGATCTGGGGAATGTGAAGGCCAAGCCATCACCTCGAACACTTTATCATGTTCCTCAAACTATCCCTGCACATTTTTTGTACTGTGGCTGCTCCCAGGAAGAAATACCGCTCCCATGAAGGAGTTTTCTCAGTCTGTAATTACTTAGGTAGGTAGAGGTGGTAAGTCTCAAAGTAAACATCCACATGAATGCTACGACCCAAGATATCACACATCCTCTTGATTTCATGATGTGAAAGAAAATGTGATTCATTAGACCCGTCCATTGCTCAATGGTCCAGTTCTGATGCTCGTGTGCTTATTGAAGGCGTGGACAGGGATCCCTGACCAGTCTGCAGCTACACAGCAATCTGCCGTGCTCTGTGTGTTCTTAAACCCATCATAAGCAGCATTAATTGTTTTCAGCATTTATGGGATCAGACCAGACAGGCTAGGTTTCGCTCCTCATGCACATCAATGAACCTTGGATGCCCATGACCAGTTGCCAGTTCACCAGTTGTCCTCCCTTGGACCACTTTTGGTAGGTACTAACCCCCGCACACTGGTACTACCTCACAAGACCCGCATTTTCTGGAGACGCTCTGACACAGTCGTCTTGCCAATACAAATTGGTTCTTGTCAAAGTCGCTCAGATCATTACACTTACACATAATTGCTATCTTCAACATTTCAACTTCAAGAACTGACTTCACTTGTATCTGACTCCTTGACTTGTGCCATTGTCGCAAGATAATGTAATTCACTTCACCTGTCAGTGGTTTTAATGTTATGGCTAATCGGCATGTGTATGTGATGTAAACACACAAGAAAAATGCTTGGTTACAAGTGTGTAAATATTTATCCAATATCCAGCAAACTTGCTTGTCCAGTATTTGCTACAATGTTTCCGTAACACACTGGAACGGAGAGAGCTACACAGATGCAAACTCCATTCACTCTCTGTCAGAATGTGGTGACCATCTTACCAGGTGGAACTGCAGTCAGGGAACTTTCTTCTCTCTGGGCATATTTATATGTAGCAAATCAGTTCCATCCATCTGAATGTCTAGAAGCCTCTTTCATATGAACAAGACAGTCACAGAAACTTCTCCAAAAAATCTGCTGCGCGTAAATTCGCCATTATTGTATTTCACGTATTAGGACAGCCGTTCCCACTCCATAGTTCTTCTTTTCTAGTGCCCTACCACTTGTGCCTTCTGTGCCCACTTGGATCACTACTCAGAAGAAACACAATTTTGTGCCTATAGAACTTTGTTATTAGTCAACATCCTCCATGGAACAAACAGGTGTGCAGGTGACTCATTAAAGGGGTTGTCTCGCGGCAAACATCAAAATTTTACCTTACCCCATTCCCCCTGTCACCCCCCTGGCATAAAATAGCAAATTAAAGCGGTTTTTAAACCGCTTGCTACTCACCGATCCGACGAAATAAGGAGTTATAAAAATCTTCTCCCAAAGACGGCCGCCGGTCCTTTCCCAGGGATGCACTGCGGTTTTCTCCCATGGTGCACCGCGGGTCTTCTCCCATGGTGCACCATGGGCTCTGTGCGTTCCATTGCCGATTCCAGCCTCCTGATTGGCTGGAATCGGCAAACGTGACGGGGCGGAGCTACGATGACAACGTGGTGACCAGCTCTCCGGCACGAGCGGCCCCATTCACCAGCCAGAAGACCGCACAGCGCAAGCGCGTCTAAAAATGCCAGAAGACATTATAATTAGATGGATCCATGGCGACGGGGACGCCAGCAACGGAGCAGGTAAGTGAATAACTTCTGTATGGCTCATATTTAATGCACGATGTACATTACAAAGTGCATTAATATGGCCATACAGAAGTGCTGAACCCCACTTGCTGCCGTGAGACAACCCCTTTAAGCACATGATGTCCAGAATTTTGCAGATTCTTAATTTGTGCAATGTCATGTTTAAGGGAATTTGTCAGCTTTAACCTAACCACAATAAAGAACCTCATTAATTAAAGGGAGTCGGTCAGCTCGAATATGTGGCCCAAACTGCAGGCATCATCTTATAGAGCAGGAGGAGCTGAGCAGATTGAAATATGTGATTCATTATAACTTGTGTTCTATTCATTTATATCTCTGCTCATTCTGAACTGAACAGTCCAATGAGCGGCCCTAGCAGTGATTGACAGCAATCTGCGTATGACTGTACAGACAGCTGCAGCTGTCAGTCACTGATAGCTCCGCCCATTGGACTGTTCAGTTCAGAATAAGCAGAGATATAAATGACTATTATACAAGTTATAATGAATCTTTCCCCATCAAACTATATATTAATCTGCTCGGCTCCTCCGGCTCTATAACAGGATGCCTGCAGTTTGGACAACATGTTTGAGTTGACAGATTCCCTTTAATTCATGATGTTCTTTATTGTGGTCTCCGTTTCTAACAACAGAAAAGTGTGAAGACAATTCTCAATGCTGCATACTAAGAAACAGTCGGCTATGTAAGTACGTTAAGGTGTAAAGTTTTATTTTTATAATTTATAAATGAAATAAAACAAGAACTTATTTTACAGCAAACATAATCCACATATAATTATCAGAATAATAGCTGTGGATTTTCTTGAAATTTAAACAAATCACACAGAGAAAAGCTGTAAATCTGCTAAAAGAGCTGAAAATAGCAGCGCGCCAATCTAACCTCTGATCTCAAATCATGGTTATTAAACACTTGCTATAACAATACATTTTATGACTGACCGTTATGAGGTAGCTGTTTTGGTAATAAGAGGTTCTCTTATATGTTGGATTGGTATTGGTATTGTGTTAAAACATTCATTTTTTACTTTTGCAGCCATGAATGTATTATACTGACAAAGGGTGATTATTTGATTTCATATGATTCTATTGCATTTTTGTAGAATTTGACAGCTCCAGAAATAAATTAGGGGTTTCCAAAACTACACAAAGAAGACGCTTTTTGTCGCAGCACACTTCTGGGGTTTGGGTCGTATTTCGGAATGCGGAGGTAAAAGAAATGAAAACAAAACTTCTACATCCTTAGGGCTCGGTCAGATATTAAAAAGAATGCATGTTTCTATTTAGCCACGTAATAAACAGAGTGAGTAATAAACCACGCTTCTATAGAAACTAATAGGTTGCTATGGAAGCGCTCACATGGACCCTTTTTAGAAGCGCAGAATCTGCGCTTCTGAAAAAAAACAGCGAGTACCGACTTGCCTGTCATCTCCGTAGTGCGCGCTGTCCAGGGTGCTTACCATAGGCTCCTATGGGAGCCGTGAAAGCAGGCTGCCCGCACCATGGACGTGTGACTGGGCTGCTCCACGAAGTTAGAGACAGCCCGGGCATGCGATCTCTTCCTGCATGTCAGGAGCGTGGTATTACACGTTGCTTACAAGCGTGTAAACCACACTCGTCTGACCGTGGCCTTACAGAGGTTGTCTCACAAAATATAGGTTTTATCATATCAGCAGAATAGGTGACAACTAACTGATCACTCGGGTTCTGACCAATTGGGGAGATGGGGGCCTGGAGTGTACTCAACTGAATAGAGTGATAGTCACACATGCACACCACTGCACTATTAATTTCAATGTGACGTATAATAGCCGAGTTCAAACACTCGGCTATCGTCAGGGTCCTACTGAATGCTCTGGGCCCTCATTCTCGTGATTAGCAGGGTTCCCAACAGTCATACCCTTAATGATCAGCTAAGGTACAACCCCTTTAAGGCCAACCCAACCTCTGGGAACACAGTCTTATGGTATGCCAAACTTTTGCTTATATTCCTTTTCAGTGTGCCTCCAGTTTATAATACTTCTGATATGCCATGAAAATACGTCAGCTAGAGATTAGCTAGAATTCCATCTGGAGTATACTTGGGAAGAACCTCCAGGTTGGATATCTGAAGCTAAAGCCAGTGGGGAAAGTACTAGACTGTTATAGCGATTGGTGAGGCAATTTTCCTTGGATCCCCAGTGCAGTGAACGTGACATCAGCTGTATTTGTCACAAACATAACTTAGAGGGTTAACTTGTGTTCACACCGGTGTCATAACTTCTGTTCATAAAGGCAAGCTCACATGAGCGTAATTTAACAACGTGTTAAGAACATGTAATACTCAGTGAATGGAGTCAATGAAAGTACATTAATTTTTATTGATCCATTCACACTTTCATATATACATTGCATATAATACACGCGTTAAAAAGAACACATGTTCTATATTGCCCCATAATAAACAGAGTGGGTAATAAAAAAAGCAACAAAGCGCATGACAGCATGTGTGAATTACGCTGTCATGCGCAGTCCAAAATCACTGCCATACGTGGCGATAGGCCGCCTCACATTATGGTAAAATGCTGCATTTACTGCACACTCATTGTGAGCCTGGCCTAAGGGAAGCCATAATACTGTGCCAGATCTCTCATACGTATAATGGGGTCTGCCAGGGTTATGTTGAAGTTTTCATTTTGATGCTAGCTGAAGCAAGATGGAAACCCCAAAGGACCCCTTGTTGGCAAGCCCAAACACAAGTGTAAACATTGTAGGCTGTGCATCAAAATATGCTGTTAAAAAGTTGCAAATTGTGTATATGACAGCTGAGCAATAAGTAACGAGGGGGCGTATGGCCTCTTGCAGCCTGACGCATTTACTGTCATTTATACTAGAAACTGGCAGACATTATAGTGCAAATCTACAAGGAAGCTGCCTCATTACTGCAGGGGTGCCTTTCATCTCTGCCGCGGCTGTCACAGCCGGGGCAGGAGATTGCGTGTTCTCCCAATGTTTTTAATAGGGTTGGCGCCACTGCCACCGGCCACATTCACAACATGTGGAACAGGGCTGAAGAATTCCGCTGCCACAGCTGTCACAGTCGAGGCAGGAGATCGCATTGTTCTCCGCTGTTTTCAAGGGGGCCAGGGGCAGAAGTGTCGGCTCCACCGAAATCAATGGGAGACGATTGCTGATGGAATACCCTGATGCAGCTGTCACAGCCACATAAGGGGATCGTGATGGTTTTCCATTGGTTGTTGAAAACAATGGGGGATATCGCTAAAAGAAAGAACATGCTGCGATTTGCTTTCTGCATCGCAACGCAGTGCTATGCAGGAAAACATCACAGATGTGAATGAACACATTCAAAAGAATGGGTTTTATATTTCTTGCAACACACAAATCTCACACGCTTTTACCGCCAGTGTGAAGGCACTCTAAGGCCTCGTTCATGCGAGCGTTTTTACACAGCTATTTAGGCGCAATAAAACGTGGTCCGAAAATCGCAACCATGTAAAGCATTAGAGTCCAATGCATTCATTCACATGGCCGAAAAAAAATTGCACCATCAAAACGTAAAATCGGTCGCCGATTTTTCAAGCTGCATCAAAAGATAGGTCTTTTGACCTATCTTTTGATGAAAACCGCAGGAAGCTCCCATAGACTCCTATGGGAGCTGAAAAAAAGAGAGGGAGTTTACCTGCGTCTGGCGCTCGGAAAAAAAAATGGCTGGCTCTATTTAAGCATTAGAAGTCATGACAAGCATTCCTGCTGACCGACAGAATTCCGCGCTGCAATGTATTTTTCACACGATACGCCCATGTGATTGGACGAGAAAACGCTAATTAATCTCAGGACTCGATCACGGCTATTCTTCATTTATGTGATTTTCAGCCGCAATGCGGCTGACATAAAGACGCATCGCCCCCGTGAATGACTGCTTGAGGTGCTTTTAGACAGAACAATTATCGTTCAAACAAGCGAAAGCAAATGATTATCGTTTGGTCTAAATGCGAGCCAACGGTGAACTATAATTATTCACTTTTCGGTCGTCGTTCCTTTTATGCAGGCATAAAAATCATGGTTGGCTCGTTCACTTATTGTTCGATTTAAACAGCGCTCGTTCAGTCCCTATATTCGCTTATACAGTGTGAAAAGATGTGAAAGACTGAACGAATCTCGTTTGTACGAGCTAACGATGTATCTGCCTGTCTAAGCTGGCTGCGTGAGAGAGAAAGAGTTAGCGATGACGTCACTTGCTCATTCGCTCGTTCAATCATCGTCTCGTCTACAAGGACCCTTACAGTGCTAATGACATTTGGTCTGTAGAGGTAGGGAACTTACTGACTCCTCATGAACTCATGCTTACAGTATGCTCTCACTTTCAGCGTAATACAGTTATAAGAGGCAGGTAAATGTAACTTTCTACATTAGGTTACCATGCTGTACACACTGCCAAATCCAACAAAAACAGAAAACTGCGAATACACCGGTAACCCACTTGTGTATACATGCGTCACTGGGTTGATGAAGGCTTGTACTGTTCTGTGGCAGTGGATCTTATTAAGGAAGGGTAAGGAGAACTGGCTATGTTTTTTTAAGTTATTTTCCCAATCTATTTGACACCACCTTTGGAAAGTTTACAAAGGCATCACTGTGTCGCCAAAACCTGCACAAAATGTTACTGTTTGCTGATCTGAGCCCAGAGGTAAATTGAAGCAAATAAAAGGCATTCCAGTTTTCCCATGAGACTCTTTTCTTGTAGCTGAATATGGGCAGCTATGAATGGCCTGTGTCTACCTTCCATGACCTTCACTGTACTCGACTTATTAAGCAACGGTCAGCTGGGAAAACAAGAAGCGTCTTGAGCCAAGCTTCGCAGAAGGCACCAAATAAAGTCTGGCCAATCATGTGAAAATCTTAAAAACTATTTGCAGAGGGAATTACATAAAATCATGTCTCGCTGCCATCAGCATGTAATGTAACCATTTTCCAGGCATACATAGTGTCAGTTATGAGCGGCTAAAAATATATAAAGGAGTCAATGTTGTTCTTTAATTTGTTATACTGCTAATGTCACGGGGATTTGTTTTATCTACACTTACAGAGCGAAGTACGGTGCAGTACTACTGATAAGCTGGCGGGCACAATGGCGTACCTCTTACGGCTTGTTTTGTATGCTATGGCATATTCCCCGCTGTTCAGAAGGTGGATTGAGGACTGTGACTCGCCGAAACAGAGCATATTTGCGCATGAACAAGGTTTGCAGAGGGCAACAAACAGGCTATTGCGTGCGTGTCAGCGCATAGTACTGTAATTTATGCGATTGCCGGCTAGTTCACACGCGTGCGATCCTCCTTTCCTGTGAAATAGAATGGCTATTTAAAGCCTAATAAGGGCCCGGCTGTCTTCTTTGCCCTGCGTTTTCCGCCAGTCACACCCTTCTCCTTGCTTTTTTGACCCTGCCATAGACTCCTATGATAGCTTGCTGCATAAAGATAGGGCAGGTCCTATCTTTTATTGCGTGTAGTAATTGAAATCAATGGATTCTATTGTCACATTTTGCAAACAGTTTAGTCTATTGAAGCCGTAAACCATGACTCTGATGCAGAATTCACGCCTTAGGCCATTTTCACAAGGCTGAGAAAATCGCGCAAGATTTGTACCTTGCAACACGCGATATCGGGTCTAGTTTCATAGCCTGGTATCGCATTTGCCCGTGTTAAATTTGCCTTAGGGCTTACACAGGTGACCGTGATTTTGTCCCATCTTACTGGCGTGAAAATCATGCCTGCAAAATGGAATGTGGCAAAACCATTAGTTTCAATGGTTTTCCTTTAGCTAGCATGATTCTCATGTGTTAATACTACACGCAAGAAAAGATAGGACTTGCCCTATCTCTCTTCCACATGTGAGAAAAGATAGGGCAGGACCCATCTTCTTGCTTTTTTTTTTTTTTTTACCCGCGCAATAGCGTGAAATTTGAACTGTCAAAACCAAAAAGGATTTTGACTGGTTCATGTGCTAATACGCTCCATAGCACAGCGTGTATTTGCACATGTACCCTTCTGTTTAAGGCCTTAACCTATATAGTGCGGATTTTTACTGTGCGTGGAAAAAGCAGCAACACACTGCTTCTTCACCCAAAATCCACATCAGGATATCCGTACTCAGATTAGCTGCATGGAAAAAGGCCTATGCACTTGTGGATCTGCATCAACTGCATGTGCAAATGTGTGGCAGAAAGCGGTGGCATCATTTGCATATACATATCACACAGGAGTGTCTGAGCGCTGTATACTTACCTCGGCAACTGGACTGCCCTGTCTGATGCCTTTCAGCAGTAATCAGTAATTTTTGCAGGAGATGATGCTCAATGACACTTTTTAGGGATTTTACCCATGTGATGGTTTTATTGCCCTATTTTTTTTCCTTTAGCTACCAAAATTATTTTGGCTGCTTTTTTTTTACCGAGCTATTTTTTTTAAATCTTATTTTTGCTTACATTTTTTTCAATTTTTTAGTTTTATTGGGGTTAAAATACCCAAAAATATTTTTACTACTTTTATAGTTTTTTTTTTTAAATTAGATTAGATAAAGTACAGGCACGGGTTCCTCGTTTTGTTTCGGATGTTTTGATATAAAATATGTATAGTTTTAGATTATAGGGCGCATACGGCAACGGTTTTGGTTGGCATCGGCGATGGGTCATTTTCTTTTTTATGTATATCTTTTTAATTTTATTCGGTTATTTTTTTACTTACTTTTTAACTATATTTTTTACCATCTATCGATGTCATATAAGGGGTTTATTCACATGGTCTTTAGTTTTTTTTATTTTACACTTTTGCACTGTAGCTGGGGCATCCATAGGAGAACCAGTTACAGGGGGAAAATATCCCCCTGTAGTGACAATAGTCACTACCAGAGCTGATCAGGGTCTACTAGGACCCTACAATCCTACTGTAACAGAGGAGCACCCAGCAGTCATGTGATCGCCAGGTTGCATAGTGGAAGTTATACTTCCACTTTCTATTAAACAGTGCTATGTACCCGGGGAGGAGTGCTATGTACCCGGGAAAGGAGAAGGCAGAAGTAGTTAAAAACCACTTCTCCCTTCTCTTCTGGGTACTCTGCTGTGTCTGGTTTTAATCCCACGCTGTACCTCTGTTTAAATCGGTGGGGGTTAAAGCTCAGATCTTGGTGATTGATCGCTCGGTGCTGCCATTGGCTGCAGTGTCTGTAATGTCCCATAAACCAAGCGCGACTGCAGCCTGTAAACACACACAGGCACGGAACACGGGTGCGGGACACAGCGGGAGTGCATGGAGAACTAGTTGTACTGAACCTAGAACTCGGACAACCTTTGCAATAATAACGATTATACTGCATCACAAAGACAATGAGCCTTAGTAAGGAAAGCCGTGAGATCACTTTAAAGAGGACTTGTCATGGCATCAAGTCATAACTCTGCAGTCACAGCTCAGCTGACACTAACCCCATTCTTTTTTCTGCTCACCTACTGTTGCTTGGACCGGCTCTTCCGGTCTGACTTCTGGCACTGTTAATGTGTCAAGAGGACGATCCCCACCACTCACTTTCAGTGGGTGTCATTGGACTGGCAACCAGATATGTTTACACACATTTTATATACCGCACATTTCCTGCTGCAGATGTATTATCCTACAGGCCAAGTGGATGAGATTTAGGTCTCCTTCACACTGGCGAGGGCGGTATCAGGCCGTGATTCATGCCCCAATATCGCCCTCGCAATCCTTTTGAAAACCCCTGGGTGCAAAACGTTTTCACATGGAAACAGTTTTGCATTCCTGAGGGGGGTCCCTACAGCCGCGGCAGGAGATCTCCTACTGTTTTCAATGGGGCCGGCCCCATTGAGAACATGTGGAAACCCCTGGATGCGACAGCCTCATATCCCTGCAGGGCTAAAGAAATCCCCCCGCTGCAGCTGTCACAGCCGCGGCACGGAATCGCGATCTTGTCCCAGTGATTTAAATGGGGCTGACGCTGTTGACGCCGGCCCCATTGAAATAAATGGGCTAAGATGCTGCTAATTTTTTTTTCACGCAGCATTGCAGGAGTGAAAACATCACTAACGAAAATGAAGCCATTAAAAAAATCATTTGTTTCCTAATCATGTGCTTTCACTTACCTCTCGCATTGCACACTTTTTTTGCCAGTGTGATGCTGGCCTTAAAGATTTTCTATTTTATTTACATGCAGTAGAAAAAACTGCAGTGTAAACTGAGCCGCTGCGCGGATTTTAAATCTGCAGAGTCAATTTATGCAGAAGTTTTTCAGCATGGATTTTACCTCTGCAAGGGAGGGAATGAAATCAGCAGCAAATGTGCACCAAAAGCCATGACACGTGTAACACACGAGGATTTAGCCTCAGATTTTTTGCAGATTTTCCGCTGCAGACAATATGCCCCTTGTGGATGTACCTCTTCTGTTTAAGTAGCTGTTGGATGCAGAGAATATATTCCTGCGGTATCGGAGCCTCCCACTGATATTACATACAAAGCATCGCTTCAAAATGATCACTATTCACAGGACGTTTTCCATCAATACATTGAACTAGTCTACTGCACATCCCAGGCAGCAGGAAAACCTGTCACCTCACATTGTTATGCCAGTGAAGTGAAGCTCCACCTTTGTAGTCATTTATTTTCTAAACGCAGCATGTAAATATAGTTGGAAACATTCCATTTAGCTGTGGAAAGATTCTTTTACTCCTTCACATTCCTGGCGGCCTGTCAGCAGACTCAGGACACTTCACCACCATGTACTGTATAATCTGGGTAGGTTTGCAAATTGCCTTACAGTTTCGGTTATAGTTTATTCTGTTAAGCTTTAAAGGGAACCAGTCATGTCCACACAGCACCATAAACTATGTTATTGGTGCTATTAGGGGACATGACAGGGAATCGGGGATGTATATTTTTATACTCGCCTGCTCCTGCGATCCAGCGCGCTCACCCACTAAAGTTGGTGCGCTGCATGAAAATCTGCCTCTTTTCAGGGTCCTATCAAGATGTCTAGAGGAGAGCATATGTTGTTCTAAAACCTCTACATACTGCTCAGCATTGATAGTGCCATACCATAGTCACCAATGTAACCCCATAATACCAGAGATGCAGGTTGTTCACCTACATGCTGATAACAAGCTGGATGGTCCCTCTCCTCGAGTCTGCAGGTCCCATACCAATGATGTATTTATTAATGAACTTGGAGAAGGATTGCACAGTAAAATATCTGTATTTGCAGAAGATACAAAACTATGTAAAGTAATTAACACAACAGAGGACAGAATGCAGTTGCAAATTAATCTGGATAAATTGAGGGCTAGGTTAGAAAAGTGGCAAATGAGGTATAACACTGATAAATGTAAGGTTCTGTACATGGGCAGGGGAAATATATGTCACCATTACTCACTAAATGGGAAACCACTGGGAAACACTGACAGGGAAAAGGATTTTAGTAAACTGTAAGCTTAACTGGAGCAAACAGTGCCAGGCAGCTGCTGACAAAGCAAATAGGGATCATGGGGTGCATTAAGAGAGGTCTAGGGGCACATCATGAGAACATTGCTTTTCCTCTTTACAAGTCACTGGTCAGACCACACATGGAATATTGTGGACAGTTTTGGGCAGCGGTTTTCAAGAAGGACAATGAGAGGCAACTAAATAAATCGAATGGGCGGCCTACAATACCTTGAAAGGTTACCAAAATTAGGGGTATTTAGTTTAGAAAAAAGCCGACTGAGGGGCAAACTAATAACTATGTGTAAATATATCAGGGGACAGTAAGGCTGGGTTCACACAGGGCGGATTTGCTGCAGAAATTTCGTCCGGAATTTTGCTGCAGCATATCCGCCTGCGGCCGCTAATCCCGTGCTTAGCCAGCGATGTGGACGAGATTTGTCAAAAATCTCGTCCACATGGGACGAGCCAATCTGTCGCAGCAAAGCCGGCGATGCAGTCACAGATTCCCCGGCCGCAGCATGTCTATTTTGTTTTTTTCATTGCGGCCGGCGCTCCCATAGAGAGCAGCTTGGGCGGCAACGAAAAAAAAAAATAGACATGCTACGGCTGGGGAATCCGCGCTGCAGCGACGTCATCTGCCGGCTTTGCTGCGATGGATTGACCGTCCCGTGTGGACAAGACTTCAAGCCAAGCCGCTCCAAAACCTGCAGCAAAGTGCCACGGATTTTGAAGCTGCGCTTTCCCGGTGGAAATCTCGCGGGTTTTTTTGCTGTGGCAAAACCGCGAGATTTCCGGCGGATTCCGCCCTGTGAGAACCCAGCCCATAGGGATCTCTCCCACTATCTATTTATACCCAGGACTGTGACTGTAACAAGGCATCGCCCTCTACGTCTAGAGGAAAGAAAGTTTCTACACCAACATAGAAGGGCTTCTTCACTGTAAGAGCAGTAAGACTGTGGAACTCTCTGCCTGAGCACGTGGTGATGGCGAACACACTAAAAGAGTACAAGTGGGGCCTAGACGTCTTTTTTGAGTGTAACAATATCACATGTTACAGTCACTAATTTTTTAAGATGGGTTGTTGGTCCGGGGATTATTCTGTTTACCAGATTGGAGTCGGGAAGATTTTTTTCCCTTAAATGAGGAAAATTGGCTTCTGAGGTTTGTTTTGCCTTTCACTGGATCAACATTGGGAGGTAATAGGCTGAACTTGATGGTCATACGTCTTTTTTCAGCCTAAAATACTATGGTACCAATTAGTACAACAGTGAAATACATTAATTTCTAATATTGCTTTGTATCCTAAAGAATAGCAGCAGTATTTGTGAGGGCTTTTATATAGTGAATAATAATAAAACTTAAGATGTGGACAACGGGACTCATGCAAGAATTGTAAATCATCCTTCAGTTCAGTTTATTTCTAATTTTTATTACACTTCCTATATTCCAGAGGAAATTGAAGGTGGACAGGTGGCTAAATAAGGAAGCCATCCTAAATGAGGCCTGGCGTCTCCTGTCCTGGGGATTCCAACCTATAATAATTTGGGATGACTCAAGCAGTTAGTGATACTAGATAGCGCTGTGCACTGAAGAAGCTTTGATTAACAAGACAAGACCAAGGAGCTCTACGTCTGACAATGCAGATAACAATTTCTACTATAGTATACAGAAGTGTGCAAAATAATTGCATTGCACGCTCCATTCATTGTGTCATACTGAAAACAATAAGCAAGCAGCATAAAACCTCCATGAAATGTTATAAATGTTTGTTTAAATTAAATTCATTTTTTTCAACTTTTTGCATTATTTACAATGGTTGACGGAGGTTTCATTCAGCTTGCTCACTGTTTTCGGTGCCAAATACCGAATAGAGCATGTGATGCATTTTTGCACATCTCTGTATATGATGAGGATCGAAGGGTTAGAATGTAATGTTGCAGAAAAATGATACAAGGGTTTCTCTTTTCTCAAGAAAGAGTCTAGGTTCCTTCTTGTAAGTGATTAAATTAGGAATATTAATGCATGCAAGCACCGAAATCCTACCTTTGTGGGATACTATAAAATGTTCATGGGGGCAGGCACTGCACCCAACTATGCCATATCTGTGCCCAAACACAATTACTACTATTATCTAACTTTAACAAACTAATGTTTTTTGGGCCCGCCCGACAATTCCGCAATGACAGGCGTCAGAGAAAATACTATATTTCAACATACCAGATCCTTCTTTTGTGCCAGGTGGTTAGTTGCTGTCTACCTTTCTCTTCCTCTAATCATATGCCGTAAATGAGTGGAATAAACCCTTTTTATGACAAGGTGATCCAAACACTGAATTTCTATTTAAGCGTTTCCACTAAAGGGGTATTCCGGCCAAAATCATTTATCAGCTATCCATCTGAAAAGTGATGTTAGATTGTGGAGGTCCAAGCACTGGGATCCCTACTGATCGTCAGGTCTTCCATCTCCTCAGCCATACGCAGCAGCTCCAATGCAGTGATGATCCAGCATGCACGCTGCTGCTGTCTCCCAATGACAAGAACAGTCTGGCGCTGCAGTAATACTTGCAATGTGCTTTACATATCGCACTTTGACTTTCTCTTGCAAAAGTCATGTTAGATGACGTGAATATGGAGATCGTCAGTTTCCTCCAATTTAAACCTAGTGCTAGACTAAATTTCAATTACAACATAAGGCAGATTTATCAATGTACTGATGCCTCTTTTCTGTTTGGTTCGAGTGCCATATTTATGAAGCAATTGCATATTTTCTAGATTCTAAATCCTATGACTCTTTGAATAAGGCCGCTTTTACACGAGTGCTGTTAATGCTTGTGTAATTACCGGGCAGCACCCGCAAGCCTGCAGGTTCAACCTGGCAACTCTTGGGAAAACGCAAGCGCCAATGGCCACCACTAGCACTTCTGTAGGACTGGCCTCAGCAAAAATGGACCAATCAGCTGGCTTCATGAGACAATCCCTTTAATGGGGTGCTACCAAAAATACAGAGTCATCGCAACCCTTAGGGCTAATGCCCATGGCCAAATTTCCGCCGTGTGAAACCTAATAGCTCAATGTACACGCTGCGGAATTCGGCAGCATGAAATTACGCACAGCATGTCCTATTTGCCGCGGGCATACGCGCAGACGGCTTCCATGGTAGTCAATGGAAGCCGCCCATCATGCTACACTTCTGCTGTAGCACAGCGGAAGTATAGTGTGAATACGCGCCCAGCCTACTGCGTCATGTGATGCTGCCAGCGTGTCATGTGACACCGCTGATGCGTCATGCGCTGTACTGCGCATGCGCGCCAACAGTGTCATGCGGGAGCTACGCAGCTGATCTGGAAGAGAGTATGTTTTTTTTTGCGGGGGGCACCGTGATGGACTCAGCTGCGGAGCCCATCACGGACGTGGGCATTAGGCCCTAATGCAAATATCAACAGAGCCTTAGAGGGGTTGTCCAGTTGTAAACTATTTATGGCCTATTCTCAGGATATGTCATCATTTCATCAATAGTCGATCTTCAGAGATCTATCACTCAAAAACCTGTCTGAGTAGATGTTTGCAGAGATTGGCTCATTGAACTGATTTCTACAGGAAGCAGACAGCCTCATTCTTACTGCAATGGTCAGGCCTGGTATCACAAGCAAAGTTCCCATTCATTTCAGTGGTAACTTTGCCTGTAATACCATTTCAAGCCACTGCAGTTAGAACAGAGCTGTGTACTTAAGCAGAAATCAGCTATATGCATGAGTACACCAGACCAGGAAACAGTTCATTCTGGGTGATCAGTAGGAATGAAAAGGTTAATTAAGAGGGATGTGTTTGGGTGGATACAAACATGGCATAAAAATCAACCACAAATTTAACAACATCAATTAGGGCAGCAAAAAACGCAATTAGTGGATTTGTGGCGTCTTTGTTGCAGAATTGTTTCACAGTTTTCTATGCGGAATCTCACATAGCATTCAAGTCTATGATTAAATTCTGCGTGCAATATCCACGAAAATTGTAGAAAACGTTGTGGAAAGTATTTCCAGGTCATAAAAAAATACATTGCGGAAATAGTTTTCATAAAAGCTTGACAATACAGATGGAAACGGGACAGGAAATATATAAATTTGCAGTCTTTGCATTACGAACATTTACAGTTGCCATGATATGATGGACATAATTATACTACATTATTTGGGGTGAATTCACCTCCGTTAGGGCTGGCAGTTAGAGTAGAGACACTGAATTAAAACGGAAATAAAGCATGGAAACGTATACTTTTGTAAACTTACAGTCAATGGAAAACGTATGGAAATACATGGCTGTATGAATCCTTCCGCTTAAAGGAGTTGTGGGAGTTAAGAATGTCCCTGTCATCGGGCCCCCATACCATAAGTTAAAAAATCAGCAGTTACTCCCCTCTCCCCAATTTGTCCTCCGCCGCCAACTTCGGTCACTTTAGATGCTGAGCCCATCTACAAACAGGCTTCAGCAGTCAATGACAGCGCTGGGCGATCGTGGCTGAGCACTGTCATTGGCTGCTACAGCAGGTTTACTGGATGTCACAACTACCTGTAAACACACAGCAGGGATGACAGCTGTCGGCGGGGAACGAGCAGGAGAGCAGGGAGAGGTAAGTAACCGCTGATTTTTTATTTTAAGGCATAAGAGACCCGGTGGCAGGGGTTTCCATAACTCAGACAACCCCTTTAACATATGTTTTTTTGTGATCAAATGCTTTAAAACAGACTCTGTCACCTACTTTTAACCCCGTAAGCTAAGCATATGGTCAGAAAGTAGGTGAACCGCTGAGTCTGGGGATGTACGTGTTATACTTACCTCCCCAGTCGTTCCCCCGGTGTCAACGCTGAAAGCTGCCACTCAATGCATTGAGCTGCACTGACAAGTAGTCCGCCTGTTATAAAATTAGAACGGGCGGACTACTTAATGTGTCACTCAATGCACTGAGTGGCGGCTTTCAGCGCTGACACCGGGGGACAATGGGGGAGGTAAGTATAACACTTACATCCCCCAACTCAGCGGGTCACCTACTTTCAGCCCGTAAGCTTAGCTTAAAGGGGTAAATGTAGCTGACAGATTCCCTGCAAAGGAAAAAAAATAGGTTAAACTTTATTAAGAAAAGAGAAAACATAAGTTTTTCATATCAAAAAGGATGAAAACCTGTACCGCACATGGGATGTAAAGACGTAAGCGAATGCTTAAAAATGCACGCTTTTTTACACGGCTTTTCCTGTACATTTCTCACGTACGTGAAACATACTTGAAAGTGCGGACAGCCCCTTATAGATCATAGCCGTAACTGAAGTGTGAAGATGCAGGAACGCAGGGATGTAATAAATGAGCTCTCCTAAATGTTACATGCCTGCGGGGCAGCACTCGAATGCTACAGATGCCATCAAAACTGATAACATCCCCCTGCAAAGAAGCCGAGCATCCCTATGGTCCCTTGTGTCACCGGCCTGCATACAGTGGTCACTATGACAGGTACAGTAGCCGCTGTCACTGACAAGCGTCACACTACCTGTCGCCATATAGCCTATATAACCTTGGCCTTACAGAGCGGTCGGTAGGTGTCTCTAATGCAGGGTGCAACTAATCTGCTACAAGTCACAGACATGGCAACATGTGTCAACACACTAATAACAGTAAATAGAAATATTCAGCAATGTGCCACAGCTTATACCCACCTGGCAGGGGCATCCAGGATGGCAGGACAAGTGCGCCTCAGGTACTGCGGTGCTCGGTCTCCACAGCAATCCTCAGGTACTGCGGTGCTCAGTCTCCACAGCAATCCTCAGGTACTGCGGTGCTCGGTCTCCACAGCAATCCTCAGGTACTGCGGTGCTCGGTCTCCACAGCAATCCTCAGGTACTGCAGTGCTCAGTCTCCACAGCAATCCTCAGGTACTGCGGTGCTCAGTCTCCACAGCAATCCTCAGGTACTGCGGTGCTCGGTCTCCACAGCAATCCTCAGGTACTGTGGTTCTCGGTCTCCACAGCAATCCTCAGGTACTGCGGTGCTCAGTCTCCACAGCAATCCTCAGGTACTGTGGTTCTCTGTCTCCACAGCAATCCTCAGGTACTGCGGTGCTCGGTCTCCACAGCAATCCTCAGGTACTGCGGTGCTCAGTCTCCACAGCAATCCTCAGGTACTGTGGTTCTCTGTCTCCACAGCAATCCTCAGGTACTGCGGTGCTGGGTCTCCACAGCAATCCTCAGGTACCTGTATGGCTGTCAGCTCCAAGAGTTGCCCTCAGGTACCTGTATGTTGTTGCTGACCATGCAGCTGTCAGGCACCGGTGCTGCCCTCACATTTACAGTCCCAGGGCTGCCTTTGGCCGTGCAGCCATGTACAAGTCCTGGTGTTGTCCTCCTGCTAGGACTTTTACCTCACAGTATTGCTCCCAGCTATGGAGCTCAGGTGCTCCCAGAACTTCCAGCTCCCAGTGATGCTGTAGCCACTAGTCCGGCTCTCACTGCTGCTGTAGCCGCTAGTCCGGCTCTCACTGCTGCTGTAGCCACTAGTCCGGCTCTCACTGCTGCTGTAGCCGCTAGTCCGGCTGTCAGTGCTGCTGCAGCCACTAGTCCGGCTGTCAGTGTCGTCCCCTCAGGACCCGTCGCCGTCCTCCTCAGGTGCCGCCGTGTTTACCTCAGTGCAGCGGCAGAGCGGGAGTCTCGTCTCCTCCGCGCTGTGTGCAGCCCCGTCAGTGTGTGGCGTGCAGGCAGACTGCACAGAGACCTCCCTTTCTTCCTCTCTCTCCAGGGTCTGCCTATCACACCACACAACATGCCAGCCTGCCGCTGCTACAGGCTAGAGGTGATGCCACAGCACTGAAGGGCACTTTACCTGGCAGGAAGTAACTGGCTGTTATGTCTAAAACCGAAAGTGCAGCGGTTGCCAATAGTAACCATTGGGTTTCAGCTATCACAGCTAAAGGCAACATGTTTTCTGGGCACTAGCTCTTATGGATAAGGAGATACTGGCACAGTGGTAACTGGTATGCCCGTCTGCCTAGTGTGTGTGCCATGTTAACAAGAGGCAATGCCAGAGAGGTACAAAACTTCTGCAAAGGGAAACTGGAGTAGTTTCTATGGCAACCTTTAATTTTCCACAGAGGGGCTGAAAAATGTGAAGTGGGATTTGATTGGTTGGCACGTGTAACTAAGGCTCGTTCACACAGCGTGTTGCGTATTTAAAGCTATTCACTGACCGAAATACGCTAATTCCGGGTAGAATCAGACATGTGTAGGTGCAACTTCGCCCACCGGCACAAAGCGTAGTTGCGCCGGAACAAGGGGAATTATATCTTCCTCGCACTGAGGCTTTTCGAACTCCTCGCAAAAAAAAACACGGGAAGATAAGTGCTGCCTGACCTTTCCGGCACGCGGTATTCACTACATACGGGAAAGACAGGGCGCGTTCTATCTTTTCTCAGCCGCACAAGTAGGGCTTATTCAGATGAGCGTATGCGTAGATACATTCACCGGTACGGAACGTATTTTCGCATGAGCAAAGTTAGGAGATGGCAAGAAGCAGGCTGATACATCCGTGCCAGCAGATCGATCACTTTTTTTTTGTGATCGAAATGCCAGTTCACCCACTCGTGTGTTACACCCTTCCCGTGGTGTACAATGGCAATTAAATGCCTAATTAGGGCCAGCTGTCCTTTTTTCCCTCCGTTGTATGCAGGGTATCTCCCTCCCCCTCACTTTTTTGGAGCTGCCAGATTTTACATACATCTGAACGAATGTATTGAAATCGAAATCATCGCTTTGTTGTGTTCTACGGGCGAGATTTTCACATGCAGATATGCCTCCGCAAATACGTTAGTCTGAGTGCGCCCTTAATGCACGATAATGCCGCTAGTGAAAGTGAAACCATTAAAATCCATGGTTTCGTTTTGTCCTGTTATGTGGCCGTGACCATCATAAGGGGAGAAAACCCACGCTCGTCTGAAACAGCCCTCCGCGCGTATTTATGCCTATTGACGTTTTTTTCATACCCAGAAATAAGCACAAAATCTCATTGATTTCTTGTGTGAATACGCAGCGAATATGCAGGTTCCCTTATTTACACATGCCCATCTATTTCAATGCTTAAGGGCTTATTCACATGACCCTTATTTACGCAGGTATTAACCTGCGTAGAAAAAAAAAAAAATCGCTCAAACATCACGCCCATGTGATGCATTGGAATTCAATGTATTCATTCAGAAGGACCATTTTTGGCCGCTTAAAAAAAAAATCACGCACTATTTTTGGTTGCTAATTTTACACGCCGCGTGAAGAGATAGGTCTTGCCCTATCTTTTGCCGAGATTCACAGCATAGACTTCTATGGAAGCTGGAGAAAAGGGAAGGGGAGGGAGTTACAACGCTGGGAAAAGAAGACAGCTGGCCTGATTAAACCATTATTGGTCATTCCGAGCATTTTACAGCGACTGATGGTTTTCAACGGTTTTCTGAATTTTGTTGCCAATATGCAGCAGCGGCCCGTGTGAATGGCTGAAAATACATGAATAAAGATCGGGGCTCGAATGCGTCAATTCTTTATTAATGCGATTATACGGCGCATACGCAAGCATATATAAACACATTCGGTCGTGTGAAGGAGGCCTAATACGCACCAAGATAGGGCATGCTGCATATTTTTTTCACGCGATCGAAATACGCGTGAAAAATATGCAGCTGTGAACCATCAATGGGTTTTATTCACTGCATATTACTAGCATAAATACGCTCATGTGAATAGGCCTTTCCACTATTCTTTTGTGCTAGTTTTCATACATCTCCGCCAACCTATGCATTACTCCAATCCAAACCTCCCAAAAGGGGATCATCGATGTCCACTTGTGGCTGCTTTTTAACAATAACGCATTCGTGACAATAACACATACCCCCAGTAGTATGGAATGACTAGATACACAGAATTCACTAGAAAAGGACATTAAAGAACGCTTCCTCAAAATTGTCCCTTTTCATCCAGGATAAGAAGAATAAGGGTATGTTCATGGGGTGGAACAAGTCTGCATCAAAGCCAAAATCTAAGCTGAAAAAAGGAAGTAAGGGGCTCCTTCACACAGGTGGAAAAAATGCAGCATGCTCTATTTTTGTGCGCATTTGCGACTAAAGATCGCTGTTGAAGTCTATGGGAGGTGTGCAAATGCGCACTTAATACCCACGCAATACGCTGTGCAATTCCATGGGAAAACGAACGCATCTGGTACTCATTAGGCTAAATAGCTTTTAAAATCAGAGTGGGGTGTTCTGCACCCATGTGAACTGGCTCTGTGAGCGAAAAGAGTAAAGTAATATGCACAAAAACGTGAAAAAGTAAATAGTTGACGGCACAAATGCATTGCGCATACTTTTGTGTGAAGCTGCCCTAAAAGTAGCAGATTTGTTGAAATTTCTGCAACGGAAAACCTCTTCCAGGTAGTCTTTTCCTGCAGCATGCACATGGATTTGTGCAAACCCTAATCAGATTTAGGGCGGTTTTACACGTATGCGTAACTACGCACGCTTCAATGGAGCATAGTAGCGCATGAATGTTTTTTTTCTTCTCCAGCCATTCAATCTCTGTGTCATAGCATAGGAGTTTGAAAGTAAGTGGAAAGTTAGGTCCTACCCTCTCTTTTCTCGCCCGCACTATAAACGAGTGAGAAACCCGCTAGTAAAAACAAAATCTTTGCAGTTTTGTTTTCTCCTGTTATTTGACCGAGAGTAGCATGGCCGCATAACAAAACTAATGCACACCCATGTGTTTAAACCCTCATGAGACAGTACCAGAAATTACTACAACTAAGGGCTTACACACATGGGCGTGTTTATGTCATCAATCCGCATAACAGGACAAAACCAAACCACTGATTTCAATATATTTTTTATATAAGTGAGCTAGTGTTACCTTGGTTAATTATTTAACTCTATCTGAAACTCCAGGCCTCTTTTTCTTCAGATGGTCATGTGATCTCAGTTCTGAACAGTTCAGATCTACTTGGAGTTATGTATTCAGTTTCTAGTCAAATTCTGTTTTTGTGATGCTATTACATGATCCCTACCATAGAAACTGCCTGGAGGAAGACATTGCCACGTCCGTGCGGCACACAAGCACCACCTCAGCACGGATGCAGGGTGACGTTCACAACCACTGCAGTTGATAATACTATGCACTGTAGAACAGTGCGCACCACAACAGGAGTACGAAAACCAGTATGTAAAGCCCATATGACACAAGAGTACTACGCTCAGCACAGCGTTAGAGAATGTACACACTGCTGGAAAGAGATGCCCACCACACTATGCTGAACAGTAGCACCACTCCAGGGAGAAGGTAGCCTAGCCCTAATCTAGCCGGGGGGTGAAGGGTCCCTGCCTAGAAGCGAAGTGATCGCCTCGATAGAGGCGGACCCATGGTTGCTGATTGTCCCTATAGAGGCCCCTAGAGAGATGAACCGAACAGCTAAGCAATACAGAAATGAAAACAGAAATACAACTGAAAAGTAAACCACAGCAACTTATCTGTAAGTAGCAGTGCACCCAACACAGAGGAGCTCAAACTTTCCACTACTCCTCTATGGAGCTGAATAAGCAGCATTGAGCAAACGGAGGAGTGAGAATATAAAGCTACTCCACACCTGAGGACTGGTACAGCAATTAGAGAAGCACACCTCCAACCTTCTCCCAGGCATGCATCATGCAGCAAAGAGAGGCAACAACCAGCTGTCTCTGCACATGGTGCATTAACCCTTGTCCTGCATAACAACAGGTCTTGGCTTGAGTCGAGGCCACCATGCCATGATACTGTCATGACCGACAAGCCGCGGCAGACATTGGATCTGCTAACAAAGTTACTGATGATTGGAGGTTCTTGTCACACAGTTATAATAGAGAAGATCACAGCTCATCCTCTTGACTGTATACCAATAGACTGTAGCTTATTTAGGTAATTATAGAAGCTAATAATAATTAAACTATCCCCCCAGAAGGCTAAAACGGTATAGCTTCTGCTAATGCCATGCTGATGCATCATGGGATAGATGTGAAATTGAAAGTAAAAAAATCTCAGCCTCAGGGCTCCTTCATACGGGCGCTATGATTTTCGTCTGCACACGTTGCGGCCGAATCACAGTCAAAAATCGTATGAATGAGAGGTCATGGCTGCATCTCCCGTTTTAACGCCCATTCAGATGGCTGGGCTGTGCGTGTATACATTCGATAATTCTTTATTCTCACCAAGATTTGTGGACTGCTTCACCTGTCCCTACTGAATTAATTTTGTCATCAGTGGCTACTGCAGAGGAAATGTAGCTTTACATAGCAATCAGGCACATAATTGGCCATCCTTGTACTAGAAAGATGTCTCAAGTCAGCCAGGATAGCAGCTCTTCATTCTGGTTGATAGATAGGGTCTCCCTCCCCTTTGACATGCGTAATTGGGCATATCCATAGGAGTTGTCTTCATAGGGTTTTTTTTTTTGTCTTCATTTATTCTAGAAACAGTTTTATAAAATCTAAAATGTGAGATTTTGTCCAATGTCTAACAAACATGTGGCATCTGACAATAGAAAAATGAGAAATGTGAAGATGGCCCATGGTGTTTCCCAGAAAGTGCCTGTCTACACAATCACATAATAACAATCTGGCATCTGAAGTGACTCTATGCTTGCCAACAGTTGCATCTGGCTGCTTTCTTGCACACCATAATCATACTCCAACAGAAATCTGTGTAAAAGAGGTTTTCTCAAAGCGGGTTAAGCGGTGTCATTGACACTGATTATAATGAAAGCAGCTCTGTCATCAGAACTGGCTTACTTTACAAAGCCCTTGCATTCCCCTCTGCCTCCACCCCAACAACAAATTTCAGTATCAAAATGTTAAAGGTGTTTTCCAGGCATTTACTATTGCTGACCTATTCTCAGTGTAGGTCATCAATAGCTGGTTGGAGGGTGCCACCACTCAGGATCCCCACCGATCAGCTGATCCTCTGACCAGTGTTACTGTTGCACAACCTTTTACATTTGGCATTGTAGGACTACAGAAGTCATTATGTAACCTAGGTCTTAGATGTTGCAGAATTTTCGTGATATAGTTAGAATTCAGCTATGATCAGTGATACTGAGGCATATTGTAGGAAAAACAATCACTACAGCACATTTATAAAATCCCCTTATACTCCAAATTATCATTGGACATCCACTTTAAATAACAACGTTTGAGGCTGTATTTACATGAGCAATGTGAGTTGCATCTAGAAATTCTTGAATGCAACTCACATCGCACAGCACATGGACACTCCGATTTGTGGGACACTGTATTACAGGTCTTATTTAAATTGCGGAATCCGCGCAGCATAGCCATGCGGACGAGACGCAATTTAAGCCAACTATGGGGATGCATGGGCGTCCGCAGCTTAATTAAAGCATGCAGATTTCTTTTGCGGACCTTCTGGTCCGGAAAACAAATCGCAGCATGCTCCATTTTTGCTGCAAATCCCACACGGACGGCTTCGATTGAAGTGAATGGAAGCTGTCTGATTCATGGTCTGTCCACATACTGCGGGAAAGCAGGAGTTCAAAAAAAAAAAAAAGTACTACGCATGTGCGTGGTGCCCCGTACGCATCCGCTGTACAGAAGAAAGAAGATTTGGCCGTGGGCGCAAAAGAGCCGGACAAGTCTGCAGAAGACCCACACAGGTAAAAACTGTCCTTGCCCGCGACCAGGGTCGATCTTGCTGTTGGCTCCCGCAGGCGGAATCCAACCCACCCGTGGAAATGAGGCCTAAGTCTGAGTGAAAAATCACTCCTGTACATGAACCCATTCAAACATTTTTTTTCCCTTGTGAGCTCTGTCATATGGCAATCCGACGGAACTCGCATGGGAATATCGCCCATATAAATACACCCTAATGGCTTAAACACATGGGCGTGTATTTGTCCTTTTATGCAGCCGTGATAAACACGGATGAATAATGGGACAAACGAAGCCATTGATTTCGTAGCAGCGAGTGTAGTTGCACATACGGCTGTGTGAAACCGCCCTAAGACCTCCAGCAGACTAACTTTCTTCAGCCATGTGTAATCTGTAAAAAAAACTTCACACTTACAGCGTATGGACCCATATTATTCTATGTCCCAACACACACTACGCACTACCAAGTTTTTTCATGCAGACACAGACTGCGTGAAAAAACGCATCACATTGACTATCCTTATCCGTTTTACAGACGCAACTCACCCATTCAAGTCAATAGGAATAGAAAAAGAAATGGACAGCACTCAGATGCCATCCGTGTGCACTCCCTGTGCTGCCCATTTATATATTTTTTAAAGATGCAGAAAGTAAAGGAATTGTTTCAGGTTTCTTTGGCATATGTGAAAAATGGCTGACATACGAGGTATAAAAACAGACTCAAGGACCGAATCTGAAGGCCACACGATGCTGCACACAGCTGGAAAAACATCAGATTTTTGGAGACATACCAGGGACTTTTTTTTACACAAGTCTGCACCTAGCCTAAGGCGGCCTTCACACGGGAAACAAAATGGCACGAAATTTGTGCGTTGCGAGATGCACAAATCTCACACAAATATGAAGCCCATTCTTTCGAATGGGGTCATACACACGAGCGATGCAATGCTATGCAGAAAACAAATTGCGGGATGTTCTATCTTGTTGCTTACTCTCGCATCGCAGCGCCCATTGTTTTCAATGGGGCCGGTGGCAGCATCGGGCCATGTGCTAGTTGCATGCGATGCAATGCACGGTCTCCCATTGAAAATCATGGGAGAAACTCTGCGACCCTTCACCGCAGCCGTCAGCCGCGGTGATGGATCCCTGCGTCCCCGAAACGATGCGAGGCGGTTTTGACATGAAACGCCTCACATCCATAGGGATTTCACAATGATGGCGAGCTCGACATGGGCGCTGGATTCACAGCCCTATATCAAGCTCATCCATGTGAAGTTAGCCTAAGAGAGGGAGGTAAGAAGGCTCGAAATCTTGCAAAATGTCCGCAGCGAGATCGCACAGAAATTTAGCGAGATTTCTGCAGCTTGAAGTCCCACAGGATCTGGCGCGGATTTTCAATCAGCCTATTTTGCTGCGGCCAGCCCTCCCCATATAGAGAAGAGAGGCTGCTGCGGAAACGGAAAATCAATTGACATACTGCGGCTTTGATTTTCGCGCCGCATGTCAGTTTCTGCGTGTCTTGGCCGCAGCGGATCGCCCGCAGCGTGTGGACAAGATTTTTGCAAATCTTGTCCACTTAGCTGTTTTAACCCGGGCTAAAAATTACAGGTGGTATTTCATGCAGAAAGCCTGCACGCAAATTCCATGGCAATTTGGCCCTGTGTGAACCCATCCTAACAGCGCTTTATTGTTGTCCCCATCTTGCATATAGCCATTACACAGGAAGCCTGATCTCCGCTGCATGGACACCTTAATTTACTGGTAAAGTAACCAGTAATTTTAAGCCGCAGTAAAAAATGAAAGGCTTAAACATAATGTTCTACTTCCAGATTTGAAAAGATTGTGCTTTTAGTTTACTTTTTTGCATGCACTTTATTCCGAAGGTTTAATGGGGGAGGATGCAAACGTATAAAAATATTTCTGCTGCTATGACAACTCAAGGCGTGCGATATCTCTGCATAATAAAGAGTATAATATGTGAAAAATATCAGATGGAGCCTGCTACTGAATCTTTACCATTCTCTCCAGTGGGAATTGTTTGTGTTTAAAGCCATATTTTCAACTCCAGTGGCAAAGAATTGTTTAACATTCCCAGTTAATTGTACACCATTATTACTTGGAAGATTTCATACTTCACATTCTTGAGGAAGTGTTTGTAAGAACTGGCTGTGGGCCATCTTGTTTTGCTTTGGTAGTTTTTGTGTTTAGGATCCTGGTATTATGAACACGTCAAAACAACTTGACTCTTATTACCCATCACACCACGCTGTCTAGTTCCCAATTCAGATTTAATCATTCATCTTGTCAACTATTTTTGACTGTTTGTAACTGGAAGCTTATCGGCGTCGTACTTCTGTCACCAGAAACCCCTGACTATTTTGCGACATGAAGTCTGCCTTATGTTCCCTGATGTAATCCGATGGTGTACATAGGCATTTGTACACATTAACATTATATTACTTTGCTCTTATTGCTGCTATTAACTTGATAGCAGTAGATTTATTCTTTCATTGGTAGTGGAAATGACCTACCACATTTCTGACATGCTCTTAAAGCTACCCTCCAGGCCTGGCCAAACAAAGATGTCGCACCACTTCTGTGAGTACCTGATGCACACTGTGCATTGGTATATATTTGTAGTCTAAGGGCCCTTAGATATGGATAGAATATTTCCGCACTTCACAGGTAAAAATGCTGAAAATTCCACACAAAAATCCACATGTATACATGAAGGTAATGAGAGTGGAAATCCACAGCAGCAGAAGAAAATGCATTTTTAGGGATTATTCAGACAATGGGTAATTGTGCACACCTCAGCGCAATGCAGTAGAGCGGTGAACAAGATGGCTTTGCCCACATATAGGCACATAGTAGTGTACTTTTTGTGCATGCAGGGCATATTCACATGCATGCACAAAACACTCCTGTCCTGATTTAGGTATTAGTGTATCTTGACGCCACCGGAAGTACTGGTGGAGCCAAGATAGAAGGTGCTTGACAGGGGGTGCTGCCCCCTGTTGCTGATTGGCTGTCCGACTGCCTCCCCGCACAGGTCCTGTAGGCACCCGCCGGTCACGGCAGTGGAAGGATGAGAGGTGGCGTTCGGCAGTTATGAGAGCTGCAGCCCAGCGGAGGACGCCACAGGAGAATTCAGGGCACTGCTGTGGGCCGCAGTGGTCAGCACTTGACAGTGGTGTCGTGGCACGGGGCGCAGAGCGCCGCTGGTCGACGCTTCACATCCATGCATCGCTGAGCGCTGCTGAGTGGTGGCGGTGGGGTGTTCCAGGATACTGACTTTTGACAGCATCGGCAGGAGGTCTGAGCAGCGCGGCCAAGAGCACGATGTCTAACGGGGAGGAAGGGAGAGTCACAGTGCCCCTCTACAAGGCAACAGAGGTGACTGCGGGGCCAGCAGCAAGACATGTGACGCATAGAAAGGTACAACAGGGAGAGTGACAGCGGGGCTGTTGGGACGCCGGCTACAGTCAGCCCGGTGGCAGAAGCTGGACCTGTCTGGTCGAGAAAGGGGACAATGACATGCAGCCAATCACGAACAGGGGGCGTCAACCCCCTGTCAAACACCTTCTACCAGATGTGTTCTTATACCCACAGTTTTGCACATTTGCAAACCTCCCATAGATTTCTATGGGGACCTTTGCTGCACAATACACAGAAAGATAGAGCAGGTCTTATTTTTTTTGCATGCACACAAAATAACTGTCATCTAACTTTTGCCACTATTCCATGTCACCATCTGGGAAAAGTCAGGGTCGCCCCAGGTTCCTGACATAGGGTTTCCCTCATCAAGATGAGCATTCCGATTTTAGGTCTTCTCATATTAGAGAGTACAGGGTTAGATTCCCCATCTTCCCCATTATGTAGTACCTTTCTATATTTTTGTGTTATCCGCATTTATAAAGTATGTGTACATATTCATCCTTCTAAGACATAAACAATACATCTGGGTCAGGCGTAACAGGATTAGATGAAATTTAAAATTAGTTACACTTTATTGATTTCCTCTGGGTTTTAAAGATGTAAACAAATTGTAGCTTATACAAGTTGTAGCAAATTTTCAAATTATTTTCCTGCAGGCTTGTAACAAAAGAAATAATTGCATACAGTTGCTTATGCCCAGCCAAAAGTCTAATGGGAGAGTGACTCTTGCCAAAATGAACCAATAGGAGGTGTTTGCCAGGCGTAAATAGAAGAAGCCCGTCAAAGGATGACCAATTATATGTCTGCCCTTGCAGCTCCCCAGAGTCCTCTAGAAAAAAAATATATACAGAACTGTACAGTGATACATTCTCTGTCACAATATCCCTACCTGTGAATTCCCCTGGGTTGTGTGGCGTTTTCACGTGGAAATAACCTTGCATCACTTTGGGGATGAAGGGAATCCCCCGCCGCGACTGTCAGCGGGGGGGATTGCAGAGTTTCTCCCGTTAGTTTCAATGGGAGACATTGCATGCACTTTGCACATCCTGCGATGCTGCCGCCAGCCCCATTGAGAGCAATGGGTGGTGCGATGCGAAAGTACACACAAAATATAGAAAATGTCACGATTTGTTTCCCGCATCGCATTGCAGTGCCATGCAGGAAAACATTGCTCATGTGTATGCCCCTATTCAAAAGAATCGGGTTTATATTTTTGCACGATTTGTACGTCTTGCAATGCACAAATCTCGTGCGATTTTATCACCCGAGGGAAGCCGGCTTGAGGTGACTTAAAAAATAGAGGTGCTATATTTTCCATATTAGTTGTCATTCAGATGCCCTATACACAGGATACAGTAAATTAATTAAACTTTAATAACTTGACAGAAAAACAATTAAGGACCCGTATTTCTAAGCAACGTTTATATATGGTGCTGTATCAGAGAACAATGCTTAAAGATCAGCATTGTTAATATACAGTACAGTGGTGTCATCTAGGAGTTGGTCTACAAAAGATGGATGTGCTTTCAAAAATTTGCTGGAGGCATCTGTAATAGTTCCGGTATGCACCACTTTGAAACAGTTTATTATGGCTCCAAATAAAAACGGATTCATTAAAAATATTCCATCATTTTGTGTCTATTGCTCTCATGTAGACCTACATGCAGTACGTCTCTCCATTGTTACAGAGGACAAATTAACTAAAATATGTTCCTTACTGACATTCGGTGAGACACTTGCTAACATACCTATGGTAGGATAGTTATACCTTACCTCTTTCCTCAATCCTTTTTTGTTTTTTGTTATTTATTCTCGCCTTTCAAGAGCCATAACTCTTTTATTTTTCCATCAGCATAGCCACACGAGTCCGTGTTTTTATAGGACAAGTTGCATATTTTAATGGCACAATCTAATGTACTATATAATGTATTGACAAGAAGATGTAGCCAGATAGCGCCTCAGGTTGTCATTCAGTGGAAAACAACACTATTCTAATCCTCCAATGCAAGGGGGAGAGCTGCAGAAATAATTGGGGTCTCTCATAAGAGAGTGATCCCAAAGGAATAAAATGCAAAAAAGCTATCAGCAAACAAAAATATTTTCTGCGCTCACAGAATAGTGTGCATCCACAAATAGTATTCTGGCTTGAGAAAGGTGCCTGTGCGCACTGAAACGCGTTGCCCGTTATTTTAGTGAAGTCTGAAAATAAAAGGTGTTATTATTTCATCTCGTATACGTGTGGAAACATCTATTTGGAGACATCACTTCAAGGAGGGGGCTCATGGTCATCATACCCCCCTCCTCCCCAGTAAGTGTAACTCCTATGTATTTTTCTTTGACAGAATACTATTTGTGGATGCACACTATTCTGTGAGCGCAGAAAATATTTTTGTTTGCTGATAGCTTTTTTGCATATAATGTATTGAGAAACTTATAGAAAAAAGTATTTGTAAAGGTGGAATAAAAAAAAAAGCTATTCCACCACTATTTTTTGGGTTTTATTTTTATGGAAGCAACTGTGCGGTAAAAACAACGTTTAATGTATTTTGTGGGCCAGTACAATTAGAGTGATATCAAAGTTATATAGTTATTAGGTTTGTATTAAGTTTTACACAAATTGCTTTGTGTCGCCACATTCTGAGAACCATAACTTTTCTCTTTCAGTCTGGAGCTGAGTGAGGGTTTGTTTGTTGTAGGGCGAGTTGTCATTTATATGGGTACAATTTTGGAGTACTTTCTGTTCATTTTTTTAGCCATTTTTTGGAGGCAAGGTGACCAAAAAGACAGCATTATGTATTTATTTTTTTATGACATTTACCATGTCAAGAGGGAAGAGTGGGGGGGGGGGGGGGTTTAAAACAGGCTGAACTAGATGGACATTGTCTATATTCAGCCTAACATACTATGTTATGTTACTATGTGGGATAAACAATATATTGTAACGGTTAGAACTTTTCCAGACAGGGCGATGCCAATTATGTTTTCTAAATTGTTAATATGTTCTTTACATGTTGTTGTTGTTGTTAGCTGTTTTGTTGTTCACATGACCCCCATAGACCCTAAAGGCTCCCTTCCTCCATGTTTTTTGGTTTTGCACTGCTTCTTTCAGTTGTGTGATATCCATGCCAGTTTCAGCTTTGACAGCATCAAGCCATTGTGTCCTTTGGTGGCCAGGTCTACTTTTGCCACTGATCTGTCCAAGCATTATAGATTTTTCTAGCGACTCTGCTCGCATTACATGGCCAAAATACATAAGTCCGAGTCTGGTCATTTTGCCCTCCAGTGATATATCGGGTCTTATACGATTCAGGACTTCTCTGTTTGTTTCTCTCTCCATCCAGGGCTTACGCAGCAGTTTTCTTCAGCACCACAGCTCAAACGCATCAATTCTCCTTCTATCAGCTTTTTTCACAGTCCAGCTTTCACATCCATCAATGGCTCTGGGGAAAACGGTGGTTTGCACTATCCTGCGTTTAACTGCTATACCGGTATCCCTACTTTTCCAGATTTTGTCCATGTTTAGCTTTCCCCCAATGCTATCCTATATTTTATCTATGGCATAGATTCTCCAGCCTGGTCAATATATGAGCCAAGGAAGATAAGGTCTCGCACGCATTCTATGACCTCATTGTCGATTTTGATTTAAATTTGACCATTTTTTGCAGTTGTCATAATTTTAGTCTTCCTTAAATTCAGGTAGAGGCCCATTTTTTCACTTTCAGTTTTAATCTTATATATCAGCTGCTTCAGACCTGCCTCTGTTTCTGCAAGCAGAGTTGTGTCATTTGCATAACGCAGATTGTTGAAGTTTATGCAACCTATTTTCACACAAATTTCCAATTTGTCTAGGTCCATTTTCTGCAGGATCACTTCCGCATATAGGTTAAGATGGGTGAGAGGATGTAGCCCTGTCAGATGCCTTTTCCGATCCCAAACTGATCTGTGTCCCCATACTGTGTTCTAACAGTGGCTGCTTGTTGATTGGTATAAAGTGATTTTATCAGCTTGACTAGATGTGCCGATACACCCAGCTCTTGTAGGGCGTGCCATAGCTTGTCATGGTCGACATAGTCAAAGGCCTAGATGTAGTCGATGTAGATATTCTTTTGGTATTCCCGAACGTTTTCCATGGTCCATCGCAGGTTTGCAATATGGTTGAGGGTGCCGCGTCCTCTCCGGCGCATCAGGGATTGCTGCTTAAACTACTGATCTCAGTCTTTCCTCTATAATTGTGAGAAGGATCTTACTTGCATGTGGAATGAGGGCTATTGTTCGGTAGTTGGAGCAGTTCTGGAAGTCGCCTTTCTTTGGTAGAGGGATGAAGACAGATCTTTTCCAGTCCTGTGGCCATTGTGTGGCTACCCATACTGCCTGGCACAGTGTCATTATGGCTTTCACTCGTCCTGGCAGCAATAGCTCTGCTGGTATGTTATCTATACCTAGTGCTTTATTTTTGGCTAGTTGTTTCATAATACTTTACATAATATATGGGGAAAAGGTTTCTTTAACATTCGCTTTTCCCTAATTTTTTTACACTGTTTCATGCTGGTCTCTGGTTGTTCATGTGTAATTTTCATGTCAGAGAGAAGAGGATTGGCACACGTGTGATGTAGGAGCAGGAATATGCAAGTACTAATAGTCTACTGTGTAGCTATACTGAGAGAATGGGGTTCCTTGACTCTTGATAAGTACTCCAGAAAGTGAAGACAAGTATTCCAGAAAGGGAAAAGGTGACTATCTATACATAATGCTTTGTCCATTGTAATTTATGAGAGTTGTAAATTGCTTGGCTGTTTCTGCAACTTCTATAATCCATATTGATGAGAGCCACATGCATGCATGGTCTCCTACTCTCTAGAGTGCCAAATGGGGTGAAGTGGGTGGGACCCTAATTCCCTTAATAAGTGAGAAGGAGTGGAACTTGCACCAATCAGACATTTATGACATATACTTTTAATATGCCGTAAATCTGTCAGCTGCAGCCAAGGATAACTACTTCCCCAGAGTGATGCGAGGCGGTTTTGCTACATAAATGCCTGGTACCCGCGAGGAAGTTGCATGTTGGCAAGCGTGATATCGGGCTGTGTTACACGCCCCAATATTGTGCTCGCCTGTGTGAAGTTAGCTTAAGTGTTGATGCAGCCCTTGGGAGTAGTTCAATTTGACAATGTGACCCACAGATTAAAAAAGGTTGTGTACCCCTGCACTAGGGGATGTCAACATACTCTATTGCTTGATTTCTTGTGCAATACACTGTGTCTATATCTATAGAATTGTGATGGCTTGGGAGCCTTCATTTGGCCTCTGGCTACCATTGGAATTGCTCACACCCCCTGATCGCGTTGTATGGAGGGTGGCTAGGTGACAGAGTGAGCCCCCTCCCTAGCCGTGTCACTACTAGCTTGTGAAGGGTTAAACTTCTTAAGGGCTACGGACACTGTCAATGTCTGTCACGATATTCCCCTTCCCTATTTTGTAGCTAAGATTTAAGTTGACCTTCACATGTGGCGTATTCGCTATGAGCTTTCTGCAGATCCGCAATAAAAAACTGGACCAAATACGAATGTTGCGCATTTGGCCCAGTTTATAATTGTGGATCTGCTGCAGGTTGTAACCCTTGTATTTCAAGGGTTGAATTTGTCAATCTCCGCCTACTGAAAGGGCTGTGCTGATTGGCTGAGCGCTCAGCCAATTACAGGCAGCACTTAGCTATTCATTGATGGACTCACCCTCGCAGCGCAAGAAGAAAAAACGCTAGTAGGTAAAAGCCCTTAAGCAGAGAAAATAAATGGTTAAAACATTTTAAAAGCAACAAATTATAAACATGATTTGTATGTGAAAAGAGACGGATTTGTAAAAAAAAAGTCAACAATGGTGTCCCTAGCCTTTTAGCAGTGGAAGGTGGGTGTCAGCTGTATAATACAAGAAGCACATACTATATACTGACTTGTGCCATACATATACCAAACATGTTAAAACTGTTATTTTCTTTTTATCTTTGATGTATTGGAGCTATAAAAAAAACATTTACACTGCAGGTAGAAATGCTTTCAGTTGCAATGAGGGCAGATATTCGGTACAGATATGACTATTGTTACATAACAGCCCAGAGTTTTGTTCCTTAAAACTTTAGTGATCCATATATTGTACATAGGATGCTTGCTGTACTCTGAGGCAGATTTACTTCATTAGTAACCTAATCAGCTCTCTAAGTTTGCAAAAACAATATACAGTAGACTTAAGAGGCGTGGTTTAGAAAATAATACCTTAACACCTTGTCAAGCTTGTCAGATCTGCTTGCCTCAAACCTATCTAATCAGATGTGAAGGAATCCTGTGCTCTGTCTGCCACACCTGATTGAACAGGATAGAGCCAAGCTTGGATCTGTCAAGACAATGAAACTGTCCATTAGTAAATCATCCTCTTCAGATTAAAGGGGTCATCCAGGGACCAAAAATTTTTTTAAAGATGTTCATAATACTGTAAAAGTAAAAGAAACCATACTCATCTCACTGTTACTGTTCTACTGGTACCTGTACCCCGCTGTTTTTCACTTCTGGCTACAGCATGCCAGTGCTGAAGTCACCGACACCAGGGACATGTGACTGCTGCAGCCCATCACTGCTTCACTTTGGACCAATTGATTGCAGCAGTCACACATGCCACTGTTGGGACATCATAACTGCTACAGGCGAAAGATGGACCATCAACGATCAGCTAGCTATTCCCTATCCTGTGGATAGAGGAAAATTTAGTGGAACAACCACTTCGCCTAAAGTTATAAGTATCTAAAAATACATTTATTGAGTTTTAATCATTTCTTATAAGTAAACATGCTATAGAAATTTCTACTCCCTCAAACAGCAACATCATTAGTATTTAGACTACTAATTATTAGCAATTTATAGTAGCAGTGTTTCTGGTGGAGCAATGCGCCACACAACTCTGCTACATGCATGTCACATACACAGCACTGCTACATACATTGTTCATCCCATACAACGGGGATCATAAACAGCATAGAGGGGAGATGAAGGAGATGTGATGAGGTTACTGTCATGCTCCCCCCGATCATATGACAGTGACGCTCATCCCGAGTGAATGACTTACATGCTCAGCCTCTGATCACATGACGGCAACGAAGGTCTTGCATCCTTGTGCAGATTACAGGCAGACTACAACCCCCCTGCAGTCTCAGTTGCTATGGAATACTAACAAACACCTAGCCGGACAGCAGCCATATGATGATGTCACCATAATGTGATCAGGGTGGGAGCACGTAACTCCCTCACTGGGGAAGAAGGATCTTTGATGATGTCACCGTCATGTGATCAGGGATGGAGCATGTAACTCCCTCACTGGTGATGAAGGACCTTTGATAATGTCACCATCATGTGATCAGGGGCGGAGCATGTAAGTCACTCACAAACCCACTCACTCACGCACGGACGAACAGTTTGTCATTAGTACTTTGATGGGCTAGTTGCAAATGTCGAAACTCCCTTACAAAATATATACTGCATACAAAGACACAATACCACTTTCAAGGGATGTTAAGGTATCACCGAGGAATATTAGCAGCAGACAGAGCCATGTACTTAGTTAAAATTAAGTCAATACCATTTCATGTTCTTCATTGCAGCCCTCTAGCACTGCAGGCACTCTATGTTCCTCCTATGACTGGGATCTCATGCTGTATAAGTAGGCTGAGCGTCTGGCAGGTGAAGCGTCAAGAGGATCTGGTTGAGTTCTGGGTGCCCATATATAGAAAGAGCATCAAGTAGCCATGGCTGACCACAGCAAAGGTTGCCTGGAGAGCAGGAGAGCAAACATTATCCAAAACAAGAGACCCCCTATTACTTCTTCATTCATTTTAATACTTTGCGTATCTTTTTAAAGGGATAAGGTCATCAACTAAGTTATGGGGCTCAAAGGTGAGGAAACCAGGAGTCCAGGGGCATCTTTCATACCCACCCAGTCCTTTGCTCCAGCACTGTCTCCCCATGAAGTCAGTATGCACCAGGAGCTCGACTCTTTCGAAAGAGTCAAGCTGCTGTCATACACTAACTTTGTAGGGGCACAACGCTGAAACGAGGCACTATGTGAGTATAAAAGATGCCTCTCTTAACTCCCCGTCCCCTTATGTTTGAGCCCCATAATGTAGGGTTTTTTTTAACAATTGTTTTTATTTATGCTTTTTTTTAAAAAGTTACAATAAAGCTACAGATAAAATATTCTGTAAATTAGTTATACAGTTACATGGTAACTTTTCTATTTTGCACTTGTGGGTTACGTAATTCTGACATGCTAATGTGAGTGGAGCTGCGTAAGGCAGTGTAATTGATTGCCTGTGAGTTACCACGTATCACATGGGCTTACAGAGCCCACGTAATACGCAATTCAAATATGGTCATGTGAGCCCGGCCTTGTGTAGAGTATCGGCCTGGCCAGGGCCTAATTGTGGATAAGTGGTAAGGGATAGGAAGGGAGCTGCAAGGGGGAGAGAAGGGAGAGGTGAAGAGGAAAGGTGGGAAGGAAACCTTCGCTCCTGGAGATGAAATTCAGAGAGTATACAAGGCTGTCTAATGATATTTTGAAGAGCATGTTATAAAGAGGTTAGGGGTCTATTGTTTTGGGAGGGAAAGGTGCATTCTATCCATGGACTCCCTGTTCTCAGAAATCTCTTGTGTTTATCATTAATTATTGCTATTCATTTTTCATTAATAAATACCAGTTTATTCGATGTTTCACTTCTGAAAGTCTAGGGTTGTTTTTCTTCCTGATTGGCCGATCGTTTGTTTGGTAGTTAAGAAGATAAAGGAGATTAATCTCTGTGAATCTGGAGGGATATTTGAAATGCGCTTATTCAGTAATGCCTCTGAAGGGTCTTTGCATGCCCCCTAATGTAGTTTATTGGGCTGACAGATGATGACTGTGTCCCTTTAAGTAAAGAAAAATGGTGCAGCAGAAAATTGCCTTTAAATTGGTGGTCCCATGTGAATCGGTTGCTACCACAAGGGAGCGAAGTTGCAAATTGCATAGCTCCTTGCTCTGGCTAATGGAGGAGGTGACAAATAGGGCACTCCTCCTATATGACATTCAGATGGGACACTGAAAGAGACATTGACTTTACATTGCTGCTGGTCCAAGGCACTTTAACAATTTGCTATATTAACAATTTCTAAATACAAAAGGAAACAGTACCAATAACATCTTTGCAAGACTGTACAACCCCCACCCACACCAATGACCCTGCCAATGCTGTCAGTAGAATAGTGACATTTTATCAATAGAGTTCTCGAAGACGTTGTCATTATATGCGGAATGTCATTGTCCTTGGAGCAGCCTATTGATAGAATACATGTTGCTGCAGAAAGGTTATTATCATAATTGTAGTATAAGATGGATTATAAAAACCCCTGCACTCCAAGTGTGTAAGTGGGTGATCGATTATATATGTATATTGGATGTACTTACTTGGCTGAGGGGTTCGCGGACACTGGCAAACCTCCTCAAAAATCCGGGTTGGCTTCTATAGCATCACACATTATCCAGGTTTCTTTGGAGAGTAGATAATCCTATGGTGTTTATTCAATAAGCAAAGGACAATTGGTACAATACAGGAAATGCAATGCGTTTTGGAGGACTTTTTGGCTATTTCGCTTCATTTTTCAAGAAATCTGAAAATGTGTGATGCTATAGAAGCCAAAATGGATTTTTGAAGAGGTTCGCCTGTGTCCTCGAGCCTCTCAGCCAAGTACATCTTATGTACAAATAGCAATTGTATTGCCTTTCAATAATTTTATCATATTCACAGTATCTAAAGCATTCATTTTAATTATATTCCCAACACAATCCCTTACTCCATAGTTTAATTCTATCATAATGTACTTTAACTCATTCATCAAGTTATAGGACTGCTTTTATTTCCTCTTTTTTATAGTTTTTTAATTTATTATATATTTTATGCTTTTTATCATTTTTTATATGTTTTTAATATATGCTCATTTGGTTCATGCATTCTGATTATTTTACGCTTTCTATTTTATTGTACTTTGTTTTATTTGATTATTTTATATTTCCTCCTCACCCTTCACTTTAGAGTTTTATGCATTGTATTTTTATTGGAGGTCTCCAAGTCAATCTCCTTTTTTGACATATTATGTGATATAGTACTCTATAAAGGTTTATACACATGGTGCTGAAATAATACCAAGTTTACTGAATGTGATTGGATAGCATGTACAAACAGAGTTTGTACAAGAAATTGCGACTATGAATGACCCTCCGCTTCCAGACCCGTCTGCGCACCTCAATGGTTCAGCGGCCATTTTCTTCTGTCCGCGTGCTTTTTATCGAATATCGAATCTCCAAAGAAACCTTGATAATGTATTTTTAATGTGATTTTTTGAGGAAGTTTGCCTGTGTCCGCGAACCCCTCAGCCAAGTAAATACATATTTTATACAAATAATCTCTATCAATCACCCATCATTATTTATACCTTTCGAGCACAGTTTTTTTTTGTAATCTGTCTCTTCCTAAATTGTGGCCCAGGTACCAGCATACCCTGGACTTCCCCCAGATGTTTTCCTGGTTCATGTGGATACCTACATAGATCTAGTGGCAGAATGGACAAGTGCTATACTATTTTGAAGGCCAACTAAGACCAGCGGTGTGGCAGCCTAACCGTGACGGGCTGTCCGCACCAGGTGAGTCCTAACTTTTTATAACTCTATTATTTTAATACACTCTCATTCTCGGGGCGCTATCTAGTCCTAACTAGTTTATGTATCATTGTCATAATTGTTTCTTCTTGAAATGAATTGACACTCATAGAAACATTGTGTAAGGAAATCGCTGATACATTTATTACTGTGGTTCCAAACAAAAGCTTAATTTTGAATTATGTCTTAATCTAAAAATACAACATCCGTTATCTCACGCACTAAAAACCTATAATAAAAGCAAATTTGTGCAAGCTATTACACTAAAATGAGTCTCACATAACCATTTTTTGCTGAAAATGTGGCCTTTCAAAACAGATGGTTGACTCAAGGAAATATATATGTATGAGAGAATCATGGTCCAATATCACTCTCGCAAGTGTGCAGAAGCCCTTATGGTGCGTTTTTTGGTCAGTGGTGTTTTTTTTTCAAAACACAGGATGATCCGAATGGGGTGTTGTCTTTCCATGCATTCTTCCATATACTTTCTCTAGGAGTTCAAAACATGCATGGAAAAATATATGGAAAGATGTCTGAATAAAAAATAAGCACCCAAAAACGCTTTAAAAAATTCCAGGAAATTCCTGGCATTTATTACAAGCTAAAAAAAAAGGCAAAAGGAAAGTGTGTGAAGGAAGTCCAAATACTCTGCATAGCTAAAAAATTAAAATACAACATTATATTTTGAAGTACTGCAAGATATGCCCGGTAAGGAAAAGAAATGCCAGTCTTTACAGGAAGAAGGAAGTGAATGGGTATATTCTGTATATATTTAAAATTATTCGTGTTGTTAGACGATCCGTGTCCTCAATTCACTAAATTTGCATTTTCCCCAAGAGGCGAGTGCTATTCTATAAATATCCGAAAATGCTAGTTTGCCATCAAATTTTTAGAAACTGAATACTATTACCTGCGCACAAGATACGGTAAAGGATAGTTTGTAATAATTTGATTTTCTGAAACATGATTTAGACTTAGTTGCCTCTTGATGAGGAAGAGGAACATTTGTTATACATGTGATACCCTCAAATACTTACCATGCCTCATAATGGTAGCCATAATGCTCTCATATCAGTAAAACATTAAGCCTGCAACAGGGACAGTTGACATGATCTCTTTACGATAGCAGTTGGAGTGTGCCCATGATTAGTACAAGCCAAAGTACCCCAATTAATAATACCAGCCAGTACACCCCCATGTCTACATAGAAAAGATCATCCCTGCTCTCCACCAAAGCACAACATTTAAGCAGTCAGCAAGCAACTGCTCATATGCTGCTTCGCTTCTCATATTGATCTCTATCAGTAGAGATCAGTGACCGGTTGTGTTATCTGTTCATTGAGAGCAGTCAGTGACTGATCGCCCCTACTTGACATTTTCTGAGATTTGTGGGAGAATTATCTGAACTTCGAGGAGTTCTTGTTTCTTTTGGCAGATTCCTGAATAGTCCAGGAAGGTTGACTTGAGATCACTCTAGCATTTTATGTGTCACTTTAGCCAGATTCTCAGTCCCAAGAATGGATGTTAAAGCTGTCCTACATAAATGAGTATGAAATGTCCATTACTGCACTTTTCGAAAAACATTTTTATATATTCTGTGTTCATATATGATAACTTGAAGCTAAAGGCCCAAAAGCTGTGGCCATTTTACTGATAGATTCTTATGATGTGATATCCAGGTTTGTCATAGAGACACCGTGTAGGTTAAATTCAAGAAATACCTCAATGCTTCCACAAACACATGTAAGCTGGCACTGTTTAAGGCCTCCTGTCCACAGGCAATATTTCACTGCGTTACCCGCAGCGATAATCCGCACGCGGGTAATACAATGAACGCTTTCCGTAGGATAACTATGGAAAGCGCAGCCCGGTGTACACGAGCGGAAAATTAGGGCGATTTTCTGCTTGTGTATAAAAATCGCGGCAAGCCGCAAATTTTCCACAATGAACCTATCATAATGATAGGTTCATCACAGAAAATGGCAGTGACATAATGCGGCTCCCACGGCAGTATATCACTATGCCCGTGGACAGCCGACTTTAGCCATGTAAATCACTTTCTGGAAGGTAATCTTGGTAAGGCCTTCAGCACTGCATATGAGAGGGAGCATCTTTCACTCAAAACATTTCTATAGTATGCAATGTACATTTAAAGGTGTTTTCTAGTTTTATGTAAATAAAGATTAATTTCATCATTAATCAGTAGTCACAAACATCTGTCTAATATACTTGGTGTTTCATTAAGTAGAGCACTAAATGAGTTATAACTAGAGATGAGCGAACGTACTCGGATAGGCACTACTCGTCCGAGTAATGTGCCTTATCCGAGTACCGCTGTACTCGTGCTCAAAGATTCGGGGCGCTCCGCTGCTGACAGGTGAGTCGCAGCGGGGAGCGGGGCAGAGCGGCCGGGAGAGAAGGAGAGAAAGATCTCCCCTCCGTTCCTCCCCGCTCTCCCCTGCAGCTCCCCGCTCCGCAGCGCGTCCCGAATATTTGAGCACGAGCACAGCGGTACTCGGATAAGGCACATTACTCGGACGAGTAGTGCCTATCCGAGTACGTTCGCTCATCTCTAGTTATAACATATGTGAAAATCACAGCTATTAGTTTCAACAAAGAAATTGTTGACACTGTAATGTATGCGTTGTTGTGGCGTTGATCCAGATAGAGGTTTCATGGACCATACTAGATAGCTGTAGAGTATTCAGCATTGTGACTCAGTGATTAGGGCTGTTGCATTGTAGCGCTGGGGTCTTGTGTTCGAAACGAACCAAGGGAAACATCTGCATGGAGTTTATATATTTTCATGAGTTTCTTCCCACAAACCAAAAATATACTGGTAGGTTAAAATTTGGAATTTAGAGAGTGGCTTCAGTGGGGACAGTGCATGATGTCAATCTCTGAACAACACTTTGCTTATTGTTATCTATACATATAAAAGTGAAAATGTGTTTGTTCTTCATGCCTTGATGGTTCTCAACTAAACTTGGTACACAAACTCTTCATGATCCAGCTGGGAGGCTTCAACTGTTTGCATTCAAAGCAACCAATCACGGCACAGCTTTCATTTTACTAGGACAGCTTAAGGAATGATAATCGGCTGTTATGTGCAACAAACACAGTTTTTTTTATACACTTTCAAATTTATGAGGTCTACGTATAATCTATGGTAAAATAGATGCTTTGGGATTCAGCGTGGTGAATAATTTAGGCATGTGGTGGATCCAGAATACCTCTGAGAAAATGGAAACCCATCCGACAAGTATAGCGAAAAGCAAACAAAGTAAAATTACTGCAAGTGAACAACATGACCAACAACCTAATAATGAGCAGGAAAGAGCCAGGACATCGAGGGCTGCATAGACCTCAGAACAGCATGAGACACAAATTCAAAAAGAGACAGTGCCAGAACATTATGACCTGCAGAGACCTTGGAACAGTATGAAGTGGGAATTCAAAAAGAGAGAGGAAGAGCCTGGACATCAAGGACATCAGAGACCATGGAACAATATGAGGCCTGAATTCAAGTATTGCAGTAAAGAGCCAAAACATCAAGGGCTGCAGAGACCCCAGAACAGAATCAAGCCTGAATTCAAAAAGAGGGTGCAAGAGCCAGGACATCAAGGCCTGCAAAGACCTCAGAACATTAACAGGACCAAATTCAAAAAGAGAGCAAATGCATCAACAGTGGCAAGGCTACACAGTATATACACTAGTAAACAAATAAAATTGAATAAACAAGACTATAGTGGGAAAGACATTTGGCATAAGACATTTTGTCACAAATATTGCTCAAATAGGTGGTACTGTGTTTTTACACTGTGACAACATTTCTAAAAATACTATTGGACCATGGACCTCTATGAGTGTATTACTAACATTTTAATTACTGTGTAAATAGCTCATTATTACTACTAAACATGTCATATAATGATGTTTTTTTTAATCTTTGCTCATCAATGCATCCATTGTAGATGGCACATGTTATGTCTTTAAAGCTCATTCATTATATAATAAAATACATAGTTGTTGTTCAAGAAATATGAAGATCACAGACAGTCAAACCTGTTGTACAGTCTTTGTTTGCATAGTAAGTTATGACTGTAGTTTAATACATAACTAGAAATATAATCATTAACTTCGAGACAGTTATATAAATCTCTGTTGTAAAGTGTAGCTTTTACTGGACCCTAGATTTTACATTTGGTTTCCCATTTCAAAAAAAACCCACACACATATGTAATAGCCTTATTATACATACAGTATTTATAATACAGTACTACCATGGAGTCTATTTCTGGTGATATCTGGTTCCATATGAATTAATGACCAATTTCCTCTCAAATTGTATACAGAATTCCTTTAGCATCATGTAACATTCTAATAAATACAAGTTTTATAGGTGCAATGAAAAAACGCTGCAAAACCTAAACAGGACCCGTCGCAGGATAAGGTCAGCCTGGCTGGTTGAATTGCCGTACAGCCTCGGCCCTGCAGACTCTCTCCCAGTTTATTTCCATACTCTTCCCCCTTTGCCTAGATGAGCTATTCTTAGGTCTGGCTCTTGGGACTCTCAATGTGTTAAGTGTGCAGTCCCCATCGCTCAGGGTGCAGTCAGACAAGCTCCACGAAGAAAGAGAAGAAGCCCCCTAGGGCTTCGGCATTTCCCCAGAGCAGGGAGAAATGGAGCTGGGCTATGGGGAAACCCCACATAGTTCCGTCCACTGTCCCTGCTCTGGGGAAATCCCCCATATTAGCACTGTGTCTCTCTGATATGGGGAAATCCCTAGGGATTTCCCCATAGCACAGAGAAAGGGAACGGGACTAGCAGAACCTGCCCCTATACCCAGCCCAAGCCATGCCTCACCATGGTTTGCAATGGGGATTCTCTGAGAATTCCCATAGCATTTAATGGAGGGGCAAGGCTAGTGGGGGGGGGGGGGGCAGGTCCTGCTAGCCCCGCCCCTCCTCCCACGTTCTCGGGGGGAAAAGCCTTGTTTTATGCTTTTTAGTTGTGCTTCGTTTTGCGCTGCAAATGCCTTTCATATGAACGATTCTGTAAAAACCCATTGGTTCTTTTAGAAGCGTTCATTTGCCAAGGACCTAAAACACGCTCGTCTGACTGCGCCCTCACTCTCAATGAATAATATCAGACTGTCAGACAGTGTAATAATTGCTATTTTTTGATCATGTCCCCTCTCTCTCAAAAAAAAAAAGGGACCAAAACGTTGTATGACTCCTGACTCCTAAAGGGTGCCAATGAAAACTACAGCTTGCCTCCCAAAAAACAAGCCCTCTCGCAATGCCATTGATGGAAAATGTTACTTTGGTAAAGTAGTAAACATAAAAAACCTATAAACATGCTATCGCTTTAATCATACTGACCTGCAAACTAGTTAATGTTAATATGTCATTTTTAGTGCAAAATGAACTCCATCAAAAAACTGTGAAATTTGTTTTCTTTCTCTATTTCGACTTACAAATCCATTTTTAAAAAAAGCTTCCTAATACATTACATGGTACATTAAATGGTGCGATACACCCATTAGTGACCACCTATGCACCTTTTTATGGTGCTCACTAGTTGGCTTTATTCTGATGCATAAGCTTTTTTACAGGGCTGAATTGGAATAAGTACAGCGCACTGCTCTCAGGTACTGTCACTGAGGCAGAAGCGACCTATTATTGAATAGGCACTGACAATCCACCATCAGGGTGGTTGGTTATTTATTATTTCTTTCATTTGATTTATCTTTTGATTATTTTTGGCACTATATCATATTTTATCTCTTAACAATTTTGTGAGCAACTACTTTGCTGATGCCAGAATACCAAGTTTCTTTTTGATAAGATTGCGCTAGAAGCTCTTGAAAGAGAGTATGAGCTTTGTCCAGATGGTAGTTAGTCCACTTGTTATTTAAGTAGGGGGCTCTAAGTGATACCATCTTTGCTGAACGTGGGGTATGATACCCATTTACATTTGGGTTATTACTCTAACACTATATGAGGGTATTTAGGTCCCTGAAGATTATACCTCTATTGAAACGCGTTGGACTATAAGTGTTAGTAGCCAAGTTGGGACCACTTCAGCCCAACATATTGTGAGCATGAATAGTGGACCTAATTTGTGCAAGATTAAAGGAAAACTTAGTGCCTGGATTTTCTAGTCCAATACATTGTTGGCTGGTACCACAGACCCCACCAGTGCACTAAAGTTTATTCCGGTTATTTAACTGAAAGAGAATCTATCTCCTCTTTCCTCTTAGGCATATTGGCTCTATTGCTGAATTATGTGTAGGGACCATTGTTCATAACATCGGTCTTTTTTCTGGTTGCTTTATATGTTTGTTCGTCCATGGATGGGTGATTTTTCTACTATTCCCATCTTTTTAGTTAGTATCTAATAAAATTCATTATTTTAGGCGTCTAGTCAGTCAAATTGCTCTCAGGTACTGGGAGTAATTATCCAAGGCCACTGTGAGGGGTTCTAGGTGACAATATCCACCACTGCTGATCGCTGAAGGCCCCAGCCATAGCGTGGCTGCTAAACTCCTTCCCTCTGCTCTCCTCCCCGCTGGGTCTTTGCAATGGGATGGGGCTCTGCCCCTTGCCCGCATCCAGCAATGCGATGAGGCAGGATGGGGTGGCGCTTAGCTCCGCCCCCATCGCATCCCTACCATTGCAAAGAGCAAGCGGGGGCAGACAGCAGAGATGAGCCTGCGAGGGGGAGGGAGGAGGAAGGGGCAACAGCATAGTAGCCTCGGTGTACATGCGCCAGGGCACATGCTGTGTGAACGGGCGCACAAATGTTAGATTTGTGTGCCCGTTCACGAGCTTCTATGCCCCAGATGGTAGCGTATATCGGCTGTCCATGAAAACACCGGCCGATATACGCTCGTGGGAAAGAAGCCTTACTGAGTGCTTTTGTGAGAAGAGAGAGAAAGATATACTAATGATGTGCTATAAAGTATGAAAAACAGATCTGTACTGCTAATCACCTAATCACCACCTGATTAACCCTGGTCACTGCCAAAGCGAAGCATACTTTTTCTTTTGCTCATTTTTTTTGTTTGTTTGGTTGTAACACAGTTTAGGCAGCGTTACTTTATAACTTGGGGCTAGCCATAGTTTTTTTATTTTCTTTATTAAAAAATAGATTAACATTTTTTTAATTAATAGTGCACGGATAGTAGCACATGTCTGACTGTTTTTTCTCTTGATCATTTTTTTTTGTTTGATATAGTATAGTAATATAGTTCAGCATTACTTTACTGCATACTATCCTTAGTTTAGGCCAATAATAGTAGATCAATACATGTTGGTCACACAGGACTTAACTATTAACCAGGCCAGTGTGCTCATGCACTGAGCTGATTTCTACAGGAAGCAGACAGCTCTGTTCCCACTGCAGTGGCCAGGTTTCGTATTACAGGTGAAATTCCTGTTGAAGTAAATGGGTGTAACAGCAAGCCAGACCACTGCACTAGAAACGGAGTGGTCAGCTTCCTGTAGAAATTAGTTCAGTGCATGAGTGCTCTGGCCCAACGAACAGCTGATTGATGAGGGCTCCAGGTGGCTGACCTGTGCTGATCTATTGATGGCCTGTCCTGAAGATAGGCTATCAATAGTTTACAAATGGATAACCCCATTAATTTTATTATGACTTTTTCTCCTTATAGGATTTTCCTTAGTGTTATTTTTCTTTTCCAGACATATCATACTTTAATGTTGTTGAAATTGTACATTTAGGATTTACAAAGTTTACAGTGTTTTGATGTAATTGAAACTGCAGTCTCTTAATATATTCATCAAAAGGTTTCTAAAATATTAGTCCAATTCCTGAGGCAAGTACATTCATCTAAAAACACCTCAAGGAAGCTTGAAGTTTAACTTACTGTTGACTTTAATACCATATTACTTTCCTGCAATCTTGTGGCATGCAGACTACAAGCATTTACTGTTAAAAAGTCATAGATTGACGCCAATGTTGACGCTGAAGCCCTAGAAGCCTAGATCACAGGTGCAGTCTACTTACATACTTATGTACTTTTTGTGTGCAGTACCATACCTATACTTTTTTTTAAATTTCATTCTTAGGATATACAGTATATATATATATATATATATATATATATATATATATATATATATTTCTCAAGAAGATGTTTGCAGGTGTTCCTCAGAGAATGGGATTTGTATACTATTTTTTGTATTCTTCTTGTTGCTGTCCATTTAGACTGGGGTCACATGGGACCAAAATCCCGCAGAAATCTTGTGGAATGTCCGCACAGAAATACTGCGAGATTTCTGCGGGAGAAATGCAGCTTCAAAACCCGTTGCCTTTCACTGCAGATTTTGGAGCGGCTTCGCCACCTGCAATCCGCTACAGCTGCAGATAGGAGAGCGGCCACCACAAAAGCGGGGAAAGAATTGACATCCCGCATCTTTGAATTTCTCACAGCCTGTCAATTTCAGTGCAGCTTGGCCACAAAGGATGGGCCACATCGTGTGGACGAAATTTGTGCAAATCTCGTCCACTTTGCTGGCTAATCCCGGGATAAAAAGCTGTGGGCGGAAATTCTGCACGGAAATTCTGTGTCAATTACACCCCATGTGAACCCAGCCTTAATGTAACAAAGATAAATGCTATATTTCAGGGTGCAGTCATTCTCAGGTGAATTAGCTGACAAGTGTCTTGGACTGACTATGGGTGTGCTGACCCAAACTCAGAGCATTAGTATGAGTTCGGGTCAGTACACCCACGATCAGGCTGGACACTCGTCTGTATTATGGGCCCATAAATGCGTTCGTAATACGCTCATGTGAAACTGCCATTAGGGTATGTTTACATGCAGCAGATTTTTCGCAGAAATTTTAACTGTTTAGTTCAGTTCAATTGGGCATGTAGAACTCCATGCACTTGCTGCCAAAGCAATACTATTCATATATGTGGAACCGATTTTTCAGCCACAAAAATTTCTGCAACAAGTCTGCTATGTGTGATCAGACTCTTCAAATAACACATACCTAATATAATCTAAGATTTCAGAGACAAAAAAACGACTTCTACAACACCGGTAGGGTAGTCTTGCAGAAGTTTAACAATCCAATTACATACACAGCTAATTTTGTCCTTTAACGTAACTCATTATGGTCCCAAAATGTGCTTATTAACTGGGTTTTACACTTGACTGCAGGTAAACCTGCTCATTATCTCCAGCCACAAATGTCTAGTTGATTTTGCACTTTTTTATTTTAATTCTTGCCTGCCTATTCAAACCTCTGGCTCTTACTATCATTTTTGAATGCAGTTTTTAAAGCTAACGTCAGGAGTGGATTGTTAAAGGAAAGGAAGTAGATAGAAAAGGTGCTATTTCTACCCTTTTTTGAACCCTTTCTTTAGTTTGTCTTTAAAAACTGTAACAAAAAGATTTGAAAACACCAATAATGTTTAGGAGCAGAATTTTGGTGACCCCTTTGCCTCTGTTAGGGCTTAGGGCTCTTTCACATGAGCGTATTTCGGCCGCAGTTTTCATAACCGGATGACATACGTTACCATTTGAGGCATAAAAACTCGTGAACGGGCACGCAAATCTAACATTTGTGCGCCCCTTCAGACAGCAAGGGCCCCGGCACATATTGGCCCATTCCCTTCCTCCCCCCTCGCTGGCTCACCTCCTCTCTCCTCCTCTCTGGCTGTTTGCAATGGGAGGGGGTGCGGCAGAGCTAAGCTCCCGCCCCTTGTCTCCCGCCAGCAATGGGAGAAGGCGAGACGGGGCACTGCTTAGCTCTGCCCCCACCTTGCCCCCTCCCATTACAATCAGCCGGAGGGAAGGAGAGAAGAGGGAGGGAGTTTAGTAGTCATGCTGCTAAACTCCCTCCCACCTCCCTTCTCTGGCTGCTGTCATCGGTTTCCATAGGAGCCCATGCAGCGGCCAATGTATTTGGGCCTGAAAGATAGTTCCAGGACTATCTTTTGGGCCCGACGTAAAAGCGCCCAGCGCTATATAAGCCCGGCCGGGCGCTTTTACGTCGCGGAAATACAGCCATGTGATCTGATGCATTGGAATCCAATGCATCAGATCATAGTGCATAGTGCACTAGCTCCTGACGTGGCCTGCCTCCTCCCCTTGCAGAGAGGGGCAGCATATATCAGCCGGGACTGAAAACCCGACCGATATACGCCCGCCTGAATAAGCCCTTACGGTGAATGATCCACATTCAATCCCAACAAACATCAAATAGGGGTGTAAGAAACTCCTAATGGGGCCTCTGGCATACCATTGTATATACAGTATTGGGGCCATGTGCTATCCTTGTAATTCCACATAACAGCCTGTAAGGATTTACATGTGAACATTTTTTTTTCCACACTGATTGATGGTGAGAAAAAACGCATGGCATGTCCTATTCCTGCCTGTTTCATGGTCAAGACATAGAACAGTGTGGCCAGTGTATGCCAATGTGCTGTGTCGGTATACATTGGACAGCATATGTACTGTCTGTGTGCTGTCCCATTTGAGTTCTGCTCCAGAGACTCCCAGTCAAGGCTTATGTGCACCTATCCGAAGAAGCAGCCATAGGGCTACCAATATTTTGTGTATTACATGTTATGAGGAATGAGACACTGGAGCTATGTACGGTAAAAAACATAATGGAGCACTAACCCCTAAAAATATGGTTTAAAATACTTTTTAATTAAGTACAAAAAAAAAAAAAACATAGTTGGGTGTATGCTGCTGAGCATTCCTTCAGTCACAGCTATTTTGTGTGTTATGGAGATTTTAAAAAACGAATTTCATGCATTGTGTTCAAGCATTTTTAGATGGCTTTCTTTCCAGACACGCATTCGCTTATTCCAGGAATTTCTTTTTTTTTTCCCTATGGAGAAGTCTATGGGTGAATGCCTGAAAAAAGCTCCAACCCTAAGCCCACTCTCAGACCGTTTATTTAAATGTAGTGTTTTACGCGTTTTTGAATGCCGTTTTTAAACGCGTTCGTCAGCGGTTTTTAATGCAACCCATCATTACAGTGGGGGATGAGGTGCGTTAAAAAGTGCTGAAACACACAAAATAGGGCAGACAGTGTTAAAAAAATCACAGCATTAGAAGTGTCACGTTTGAACGCTCATCTGAGAAACCCCATTGAAATCAATGAAGGCGTTTTACTTTGCAAAAAACGGTGTGTGAGAGTGGCCTTAGGCTGGCTTCACACAGTTGAGAAACTCGCGTGAGATTATGCGTTGCGTGACGCACAGATTTCCTCTGTGGATTTCCTTCAGTGGAGTTCAGCTGCAAAACCAGACAGAACCCATGGGCAGCTGTGCTATTTTTTTTTTTTTTTAAAGCAGTCATGTTTTTGTAATCCTGGATAATTATCTTTTTGGAACAAAATGAGCTCCGTTACATCTGCATGGGTGCAAGCAAACATGCTGCTTTTAGTGATCTCAGGTCAATGATCTGATCGGAAAAATTTTAATATCACCATTCTTTTTGATCAGATATAAAAGAGTACATCCAGAGTATGATATTCTGCATAATGGGCCAATATTGGATGCAGATAACATTCACCGAAGTTTTTTTTTTAGAAACAAGAAATGATATTTGTTGCCACTACTTGGCTTTTTTGTGTGCTTTTCTCACAGGAGCGCTTAAAGGGGTTGTTCAGTTGTAAACTACTGATGGCCATGAATAGTAGATCTACAGGGGGCCATTGCCAGAGCACACCAACCCAGCAAACAATTGATTGGCAGGGCTCTCTGATGGTAGACCCCTGCCGATCTATTATTGATGGCCTATCCTGAGCATAGGCTTTCATCAGTTTACAACTGCACAACCCCTTTAATATAGTCATGACCTCAAATGTTGCTTCCCGGCGGGATGCCTCAATAATAAGCATGCTTTTAGAGAACAGTTGTAAAAACTATAGGACAGCTCCTATGACATTGCAGTTAGAAAAAAAGTGGCGGTTATCTACCATACTGTTTGATAATCCTTTGACTATTATAGAACAGTAGTAAGACCGCAAAAAATTGCAAATGTTTTGCTGGATTTTTCTAAGCATGCATCTCCCACACAAAACGTCAGATATGTATTTAGATTGGATTGCTACATTGTATCGTGTGTGGTACAAAACAGATATAGCCCTGCAACATAGAACTGCACAGATCAATATTTTATATGAAGCACAAAGTATACTGTAGCATCTCTGTGAGTTACACAGTAAATATAAATCAGGTCAATAGACGTATTTAATTATTACCACGTAGACATTATTGGTGGTGTCATGTTGTGCTGAGCTCACTTGGTTTGTAAAGTGCGATAAAAGATGCATGATGTAAGCTATGCATTTACTACAGCTATGTTCTTTCTTTAATATGCTAAGACGTATTAGGTGTTGCTTACTACAGCATCTTATTCTAAGGGACCTTTCATTTTATATTAAGGCATCTTTGATGTATGCATATTTTTTCTGCAAGAAGAAGAAAAATTTGCAACGAAATTTGAATGCATGCATGCAAGTTATGGAGCTGAAATCTGCAGCAGCAGATTAAAGGGAACCCCTCATCAAGTTTTTACTATGCAATTCATGATAAACCTTGCTGCTAATGAAATTTCCTTATGGTTTTGTAATATGTGCTCTGGTCTCCTTACAATCTGCTTTTCAAGTTTTCCCGCTCCGTATTATAATGAGCTGTAGAGAGTCTGATTTTTCTACCAGCGCCATGCCAGGCATGTCCTTGTTCTTTATTGGCATGCATACTAACTTTCCTTCTTAGTTGTGATTCCACATAGGCACCGGAGCAAACCCTGCCTGTGCATGCACATTGAGGAGTGTTACCCCTACAGTGTCCGAGGTCAGATGACTGTGAGAGTAATGATTCTAATGGCGCATATGCAGTACGCCGCTGAAGTCTCAACAAGTGAGGGAGAGCTGAGGTGCACAGGCGCCAGCAGGGTTTGCTATGGCACCTGCGCAGGGTTACAGCGAAAAAGGAAATTCAGTATGCATGCCAATTAATAACAGGGGCTTGCCAAGCGATAAGGAAATCTCATTAGCAGCACTGTTAAAGGTTTCTCATGGAATGCATTGTAAAAGCTTGATGACAGGTCTCTTTAAGCTGTGTCTCTGGGTGGATTCAAACAAGCCTGTGCGTATGCGTACATTGGTGCGCAAAAAAACGTGCACCCACGTACATGCACGAACACGTGTGAATACAGGTCGGTGCAGCATTGCTTTCAATGAATGGCCAAGCGCTGCCTGTGATTGGCTAAATGCTGTGACCAATCACAGGCAGCACTCAGCTGTCAATCAATGAATTACTGAGTGCTGCCTGTGATTGGCTGAGCGCTCAGCTAATCAGATACAGCCCTTTCAGCAGGCGGGGATTCAGAGCAGTACAGGGAGAAGACAGGCTGGACGTGCCTGAGCTCCAGCAGCTGAGTATTTTTTCTTATTTTTGACACATTCTAGGGATGATTTTCAGAGAAGGACATGTCCTATCTTTTACAGGTGCGTACATTTGCATGCCTGTAAAACACGGACATGTGAACGCTCATCTGAATCCACCATTTAGGTGCATCTTTAGTTGTGTCTTGCAGAAATATTCGCACATGTGAAAGGTAGAGTGTGGTAAGGACAGGTATACGATCGATCGATGTGACTGAACTAACATTTACTTTGCATGGCACAATGAGAAGTCTTGTGCTGTACAGAAGAGTGATCACATTGTTTAAATGTTCCCAGTGAGACACTAGGTAACCAGAGCATGCACAAATACTGTAGTTGTAGGTTTGAGATAACATGTTCTTGTCTTAGGACAAGTTGATCCAATGTCAATTAGATCAAGTTTTTTCTATACAAACTATTGAATTCTAATGTCAGCAGCTACTAAATCATTTTTCTACTAAGTACACTGATGAGGATTCTTGAAAACTAATCCAGAGCAAAACTCATGGATTTAGCACTGGGACTTCTTTAAAGTTTTTCCCTGCACAGAGGTGCTCCCAGACTACAAAACTGTAACATAACCCTATTTGCCCATTAAAGAGATCAGTCCAACCATTATTTCTGAAAACTTTGCATCACTATTTTGTTTGACTGATTAAGGGTGGTTTCACATCTGCACTCAGGGTTCTGCTTTCCTGCAAGGTTTGGGGAGCAGAAAGGGGAATTCCTGTGCCAGAACCAAATAGCGCCAAATGGACCCCACTGACTTTAATACGGTCTGTTCTCTTTCCACCCAGCTGCCTGGCTTTTAGCCGGAAAAAAACGCTACATGCAGTGCTTTTTCTTCCAGTATTTTGTGCTGGATCTGTGGCAGAACCTCCGACCGAAGGTTCCAACTCAGATGTGAAACCAATCTAAACTGTACAATAAATATAAAAGTTTGCAGCGAAAATACAAACAAAAACTGACAACCTATCTGGATGCCATTATGGGCTTATTCAAACAGGCGATTTTCGCATCCATGTGCTGACTCTGTTAGGACCAGACTGTAAATGGACCACACACTGATGGTCCATGTAGAAACAAATCAAATCTCGTTCCATATTATTATAATTTCTCAGACATCAGTCACCCATTGAAATCACTGGGTGCACAAAAGAAAAGCAAAGCACTCAAAAATGTCTTCTATGGGCTTCCTTTAGTTTTTTGTGAACAATCAAAAAACAAATGACACATGCATAATATATGGAAATAGAGAAGGGAAACACGCAATGCACAGAGATTCAACATGGACATACACAAGCATTAAAATCTGTATGTTTTTCACAATCAGATATGCTCGTCCCACATATACAAAGTTGACAACATGTTTTTAATGTGATTACAAGAGGGGGTTCCATTTTCTATATATGTTCATTTCCTCTGACACTAATTAGGGGAATTTTTGTACAGTTGCCCCTAATGCAGCATCTAACATGGATGCAAATTGCACCCATTCATGTAATTCTTTTCAACTGAAATATTATTTACTTATTACAGACTTTATACCATACTTCTTTCATGACTTATTGGATTTTATACAAAGATCAAATTTTAAGTCATAATCACGCAGAATTATCTAATGTGATGGTAAAACCTCACTTTCTGTTACGTTCGTATGGCGCCCTTCATGGACAGCACCAACATGGCAGACATGTTATAATTAATGTCACTATGGGCCAAGATAGACTTAATAAATCACCAAACATGGCACACAAAAATAGGGCAAATAACAGTAACAGAAATACAGGGATGGAAATACTATCCATAACCAACTTTGGTGTAGCAGACACTGCCTAAAAGCCTAGTAGGGGCATGCCCATGTGGGCTGGAGCGTACATCATGATATCACTCTGGTTCCACTTCCTGATCGAGGCCACAATACTCTCCTTTTTGAGCAACAGGGATGAAAATGGTTTCAACAATCACTAATAACTATTTGCTATGGAAAAAATGCTTTAGTGTATATCTATTATCCTATTTATACCTACTTTTCCCCAGCACTAGTAATGTGTTGATATGAGAATATTAGCAGAATATAACTTTCCCCTTCATTAAATGCATCACTTTGATTTGTGGTCAGCCTCTCCTGATGATAGTGGTATGTAATACAGCCTTAAATACATTAATTCTTTGTTACACTTCAACGCAGACAAGTGATAAAATCTCCTTCACTTCAAGAGCACACACACCGCTAGTACATAGCTTTCCAGTAATAGCCAAGCATTTGTCAGCTCATAATCCTCTCTTCTACTATAAATTAGGGTTCATTCACATCAGCCTCGGAGGTTTGGAACCAACGTTGTTGATTTCTATTAGAAAACAAAGCGAAAGATGCCGGACTGCTGTCCGGAAATCGAACTGACCCCCATCCTAGTCAATGTGGGGCCATTTAGTACTGCTCGGGACCAACAGAGCCATTTAACCAGTGGGTGACATCTTCCTGCTTCCTGGACGGAGCAGGAAAATTGAATCTCCCAACACTGATGTGAACATGCCCTTAGTTATATAGTTTCTCTCCTAAGTCTTAACCAGCATATTACTGCCAGCATTATGTAGCCTTCTGCTGTTGATGCACTGTCTGAAATATGTGCTTTAACCCAAACACCAACAGAGTCCAGGATTGTGTGGTGTCTGTTATTGACAAAGCTTCTTCAGTTAGAGAAAAAAATTACCCAACAGCATCTTGGCAACGTTGCATTTCCATTGCAAATGAATTGTAGCTTGGAAAGATGCTTGTCATTTTGGCCAGTCCTTCGTGAAAATGCCAAGACCCTGAAGTCATGAATACGAGCAAGGCTTAATGTTTCTAGTAGAGAGGGTTTTATTCCTCTTTTTGGCAGCATGGCACTCTTTAGGCAGACTGTCAATACTTCGGTTTTGTCAAGTAGATTTTACTATGGAAATTTATTTCAAGAGGGCTCTCAGACAGAAGATAGTTGCCAGAATGTACAACTAATGCTTCTCTCCTGCATTAGTGAGGGAATTTGTGAATTTTCCACAGAAACAAAACTTGTGGTTTATTTATCATTCTTCTCTAGAGTCGGTCACTAAGAAACAATCATTGTTCAGTGGAGTTTTGATTAATTTAGAGGAAGAGCTTCTTCGTTTTTTTATGTTCTAAGTTTGTGTTAAGAAGTTGTAAAAAGTATTGCAATTTCTATCACAGTATATCATTGAACATTTAAAGGGGTTGTCCCGCGAAAGCAAGTGGGGGTATACACTTCTGTATGGCCATATTAATGCACTTTGTAATATACATCGTGCATTAAATATGAGCCATACAGAAGTTATTCACTTACCTGCTCCGTTGCTAGCGTCCCCGTCGCCATGGTGCCGTCTAATTTCAGCGTCTAATCTCCCGATTAGACGCGCTTGCGCAGTCCAGTCTTCTCTCTTCTGAATGGGGCCGCTCGTGCTGGAGAGCTGCTCCTCGTAGCTCCGCCCCATCACGTGTGCCGATTCCAGCCAATCAGGAGGCTGGAATCGGCAATGGAACACACAGAGCCCACGGTGCACCATGGGAGAAGACCTGCGGTCCACCGTGGGTGAAGATCCCGGCGGCCATCTTCGCAAGGTAAGTAAGAAGTCACCGCAGCGCGGGGATTCGGGTAAGTACTATCCGTTTTTTTTTTTTACCCCTGCATCGGGTTTGTCTCGCGCCGAACGGGTGGCCTATTGAAAAAAAAAAAAAACCCGTTTCGGCGCGGGACAACCCCTTTAAGGTATATATACACAGCACGACTGTTGGGTGCATAAGCACCCAACAGCCGTCCCACTGACTATTGCTCCTATGTTTCCACACAGGAGTGATAGTCGTTCAGTGAATAGAGGCACAGCGCGCTGGAGATCTCTTCCCGCCACTCACCTCCATTGACTATAGAGAGGCAGTCATCCATAGATGGTCATCTGCTTGTTTACACAGGCTGATAGTTGCTTGGTTTTTAGGTGAGCTAGAAGCCAAGTAAGTCCGACAAGTAAGTGAATTCTTGCTCGGTGTCCTGTCGATGGCTGTGAGTACATGGGACGACTATCGCCATGTGTAAACATAACTTTAATCTCTCAATCTATGCCTTTGGCCTGTAACAGCTCATGGAATCCCATGGCTTTCAGTGCCACTTGTGTTGATGACACTCATATTTCCCTCTCTGGATCAGATGTTACAGTTCTGCTATCCAAAATCCCAGAGTGTCTATAAACTATATCAATTAAACGTGTAGTGTCTATCAGCCATACCCTCATCCTTCTCTCATTTTCTGAAACTCAACATGGAGAAAACAGAACTCATTGTCATTCCCTCATGTCACTCAAGCCCCCACCAGATCTATCAATCACAGTTAATGGCTTCATATTTTTCCCCAGCCTCGGGGTAATCTTTCATTCTGCTGTGTCCTTCAAACTGCACATCCAAGCCCTTAATATATCCTGCTGCTTCCAACAAAAAAATTGTCAAATGCTCTCTTTCATCAGTTTCGAATCAATAAAAAAACTAGTTCATGCCCTTATTATCTCCTGCCTGGACTACTACAGCTCCTTTTCTGTGACCTTTCTCTCAACACTTGTGCCCCTCCAATCCACCCTCAACTCCACTGCCTGGCTAATCCACCACTCTCATTATTCCTCTGTCTTTCTTTTTATTGGCTACCCAATGTTTACTCCTCACACAACCATCTCCAAGATTTCTGCCATGCTTTCCTGTGCAACTAAAAAGCCCACCTCTTCAGAAAAGCCTGCAATCTACAATAAACCCTACTGCCACCACACTAACATACGAGCAGCTTCAACTCTCACCTACTATTGCCTTCCCTTATAGACTGTAAGCTATTGTGGACAGGGTCCTCCTTCCTCTGTACCAGTCTGTCACTCATTTATGGTGGCTTCAATTGACCATATTTGCGCACGCAATACATAGAGAATAGAACCCATTGATTTCACTAGGTTCACTCTCAACAGTCTTTTTTGTGCGTGCATTTCACACATGCAAAAAATAACACAGCATGCTCTATTTTTGTGTATATTTGCATACCAAAATTCCCCTTAGAGGCCTATGGGAGGTGAACAAATGCGCACTCAATACCCGTGCAATTGCACCTGAAAAAGAACACATCTGGAATTCATTAGGCTAAATAGCCTTTAAAATCACGGCATGGGTGTGTCCCGTGCCCATGAGAAATGGCCCTGTGGGCTCAAAAACGACAGTAATATATGCAAATACACGTGCATCAGCACATAGTTCATGACGCAAATGAGCTGTAATTACACAAGCAATTTTGCACATAAACTCGTGTGAAGGGGCCCTTAGTCTGTCAGATATTGCAGCTTATGTTCTGCACATTTAATGTGTATGAATAGGGTATGGCCAATTGTTAGCTATGACTACATGGCAATATGAGTTTGCTAGCCAGGATGTCATCTCAGCACAATGGGATGTCAAATGCCAACTACTGTGGCTGGCCTCTTGCTTAGAACTTCGAAATGAATGGTTGAGTTGTTTCATTGGATGGAAACATTACAACCTACTACTTGGGAAACAGCAATAGCACACTTTTATATCAGTGAAGCCAGCCAACTTCAACCCGATTGATCAAAAGTTGAATGATACTAGGACCTCCTAACCATACCCCAATAAAAGATAAATCAAAGAAAGAAGGATCAATACCTACAGTATAGTATTTTTACCTAAAGCATCCCATTATGACAATGCCATTAAAATTCTAAGGTGATAAATCCACTTTTAAGAAATGAGCAATATGAAGCCAATGAGTATATAGATAAAATCCTAAAAGGTTTTTCAATAGAAAATATTTCAAAGGCAACCTCCACATTCCCCCTTTCCCAAATATATCGAGAGGGTAAATTGAGGGCTCCATAGCTGCTCCAGCATGTTACAGTGAGGTGACCACAACTGCTGCACTTCGGCTTATGGTCCTTAACAATGATGACATGAGTAGCTCAAGGCCCCCGAACGATAGTTTGTTCGTTTATCTTTCACTTCATGCAAACATAAAAATCATTGTTGGCTCGTTCACTAATGATTCGGCTTAAATACCGATCATTTAGTTGTTCTCATGTACAGGTACAGTGTTTCAGATATCCCTTTCTTATTGTGCCCGCGTTTGCGCACCCGCCATAGACTTCTATGGGGACCTTTGATGTGCATATGTGCAGGAAAATAGAGCACATTCTATTTTTTTGTGCACGCGAGAAAAGGAAATGTAAATGAACCCATTGAAATCAATCGGTTCTATTCTCTGTGTATTGCATGTAAATTTTACAGGAGCAAATAAACCCCCGTATGAAGGAACCGTTAGTCTGCATTCTCATAACGGGTTGAGAGGAATTTAAGTCCTGAATGAAAAATCAAAGAAGGCAGCAATGGGGCACATATGGTAGAAGGAAATGTGCAATAATTAATATGTCTAATGAGAATATGCTCTGTTGGTGGAAGGTGCAATGAGGGTTGTCCTCCCATACCTCGTGGTAAGTGAAGTAATAGAGGAGCTGTATAAACAATCACTGGAGCAGAATCATGAAGGTTGGACCCTTGTAATGTACAAGCTGGTACAACAATTTAGTGTATGCTTTATAAATTGTATATTATATTATGTGCAATAATGATCTTATGGTATTTGCTGCCTTATTTGTTATTATTTGTGTTTCATTTTTGGAAATACTTATAAAATAGTTTATGACACTGAATTATAATAATTTAAGCTTGTCCTTGCTCAGTGTTCCTGTTTCATTAGATGCTTTAAATTAACAGCTACCAGATGCAAACCTCTTGGGGCGCCTTTATTGCATATAATTGTTCAACAAATGTGTACTAAATCGTTTTTACTGCTTAATTGTTTGTATAAGGCCGTAAGCACACTCCCATATTAAAGAGCCAGAATTGCAAAGCAATCATAACAAAGACATGGGGATGAGAAAAAGACTCTTTCAAATCACCTTAACCCCTTAAAGACGTGGTCTTTTTTATTTTCATTTTTTGCTCCTCATTTTCAGAAAAATCACACCTTTGGGGCTTATGCCCACAGACGGATTTCTGCCACGTTTCACACGGTGGAAATCCACGACGTTATCCCACAGCTATTAGGTTCTATTGAACCTAATAGTTCTGTGCCTTTCAATGTTCACGCTGTGGAATTCTACCGCGGAATTCCGCAGCATCAATAAGAAATCGCGGCATGTTCTAATTGCTACAGAAAAACGCACGGCCGGCTTCCATTGTAGTCAATGGAAGCCGTCTGTCACGCGATACTTCCACTGTGAGCACAGTGGAAGTATTGCATGATTATGCATCACCGCCCACTGCCAGCACATCATACGCTGCACTGCGCATGGGTGGCGGTTCGCGGGACAGGACTCGTGTGGCAGATTTGGAGAGGTGAGTATGGTGTCTTTGGGGGGGGGCGTCGTGTCGGACTCCGCTGCGATATTCACTAGCGGAGTCCGACACGTCCGTGGGCATAAGGCCTTATTTTTCTGCTTACATAACTACATGAGCGCTTTCTTTTTGCAAGACGAGTTGTATTTATCAATGCTGCCATTAATGTACCATATAATTTACTGGAAAACTTTTAAACGTTTCTAAGTGGAGTGAAATTTAAGAAAAAAACAACGCAATTTTACTATCTTTGGTGGAGGTTTTGTTTTCATGGCGTGCACACTGTGACAAAGATGACATAACTTTATTCTATGAGTCAGTATGATCACAATGATACCAAATTTATATAGTTTTACTTTTTCTGTACTACTTTAAAAAAAAAAAACATCTTAATTTTAAAAATTAATTTATTTGAATGCTTATTAGTCTACTGATCTATTAATAATGCATAATAACAGAAATAGTATATTTTTGACATTATGCTATTGTCAGTGACAATAACTGGAAAAGTACAATACTCTGTTCTTTAAAGGGGTGGTCTCGCGAAACCAAGTGGGGTTATACACTTCCGTATGGCCATATTAATGCACTTTGTAATGTACATTGTGCATTAAATATGAGCCATACAGAAGTTATTCCACTTACCTGCTCCGTTGCTAGCGTCCTCGTCTCCATGGTTCCGTCTAAATTCGCTGGCAGCTTGCTTTTTTAGACGCGCTTGCGCAGTCCGGTCTTCTGCTCAGCGCGAGCCGCTTCAGTGTGCTCCCCGCTACAGCTCTTCTGCGCATGCGCAGACGAGCTGTCACTGCTCGGGAGCGCGCTGAAGCGGCCATTCTGCACCATCCTCTGTTAGAGGAAGGTGCAGAAACTGGAGCTGCCCAGCGGAGAAGCCCAGCCCAGCCCAGCAGCCCCGAGAAGCGTCCCAGGTAAGTGATGGGTCGGGGGGGGGCTGCCGCTGCGCCGGGCTGCGCCGGGGGGGGCTGTCGCTGCGCCGGGGGGGCTGTCGCTGCGCCGGGGGGGCTGTCGCTGCGCCGGGGGGGGCTGCCGCTGTGATGGGGGGGCTGTCGCTAGGCCGGGGGGGCTGTCGCTAGGCCGGGGGGGGGGCTGCCGCTGTGATGGGGGGGCTGCCGCTGCGCCGGGCTGCGCCGGGGGGGCTGTCGCTAGGCCGGGGGGGCTGCCGCTAGGCTCCGGAACCTAGCGCTGGGCTCCGGGGCCTTCACCTGGGCTGAGGGTCTAGCGCTGGGGAGCCGGGGGCTAGCGCCGGTTACCTGCTGTCTGGTCGGCGGCTGCGGGGCGTCTGGTCGGCGGCTGCGATGCGTCCGGTTGCCATGGAGACACAGCTGGCGGCGTCTCGGGAGCGCGCACGTCGGGCTGCAGCGAGCGACGGGGAAAGAGCCGGCGGCCATCTTGAGGAAACTTTTATAAGTTGCTGAAACGCTGGAACGGTAAGTACGAACCAGCTAGAAATGTCATTTACAGGGGGGCTTTGTAATGTATGTTTAATGGGGGGGACTGGGCAAAAAAAAAAATTAACTGCTTCCTCGAGACATCTCCTTTAAGCAATTTTAATGCTACATCATTGTATACTGTCTTTGCTTAGCAACTGTGTTAAATAAAACTAATTAAAAAAACTTGTCTATTGTACCATGGTGAACCTTCTGCTTGCTCATTGTTCTGCCCTGACCCTGATTGATCTGACTATGTCTGCGTTCACATACGCAGGTACTGCGCCTTGGTCTGTAGTAGTGTCAGCTGCCACATTCCTGGGACTACTTGCAGTATAATGGCCTGGGGACCCTGCAGCGAAGCCCACATCATTATTGGTGGAATTAAAGGGTGAAGGCTTGGGTTCCTTAGGTGTGTTCTTTGGATTTGGCCAGATGGAACAGTGGATCCACATCCACTGACTCCCGACAGTTACCATCTGGATGCCGCTTTTAGCTATTGAGATGGAACCCAGAGGTGGAGGCCAAAACGAGATGTGAATAGGCCCTTACAGCGGTCCATGTGAGTGACTGCAAGGCTAAGTCTGTTTCTATTGAGTTCCGTGTAAGCAGGTTGGTCCCTGCAGCTTTTTTTCTCAGATGATATTGCATCTATTGTAACAGAGACCTGTTTCCTCCATTCATTCCATAGCCCCTCTTAACAACAGAATTATACTGCAGAGTATATTATACAGTTTCAGTACTTCTTATGAACCATACATTCTGATTACCAGAGTTTACAATTGCTGCATCACATGGAATCTTGACCATTTGTACAGAAACCTTCTTCCATTCTGCTTTTCATTGTCCGTTATTAGTATTCAGTGCCATTTTTTTACTATTTATAGTATGACATAGAGAAGCTGTTAGTCTGAGTTTCTCATTACCTGTTCCTGTCTTCATCATCTGAATCATTCAGGACCATAGCAGACTGTGGCACACAGCCAGGTAAGCCTTACCTGCATTTATGCTTTAACAAGTTCAGCAAATTGTTCAAAATAGATGATACTGCTGCATTTAAGTTACAATAAAGACTATTTGGTTTGGGAATTTTTATCTGAACCTACACAGGTATTATCTGTGAACCAACATTTTGGTTTTCACCATCTTTCCTTTTTAATCAGAACTCAGAAAAAGATAAAAATTGCAATAACTGATCACAGTATATACTTAATTTTAAAAAAAATTAAAAACTGATTACCAAAATGGACCCAGGGAGCGGATAAAACAAGTAAAAATTGATGAAAATAAAGATCACTTTGGTCAGCTGTAGTCACTATACATTTTTTCTCAAAAAAGTGATTTTTCCATAAATAACATTTATCATTTATCTATGGGATCACAATGCCAGTGCCTGAGTACCCTGTGTGAATGGAGTGGTAGTGTGCATGTGTGACCACATTTCCATTCCCTTCTATGGGACTAACGGAAATCACGGAGTGCTGTTCTCAGCTGTCTCCATAGAAAGTGAATGGAGTGGTGGCCACACATGTGCAACACCACTCCTTTCACACAATGGACTCAGTGATCACCATTCTCATGATATCTTGGGGTTCCCATCAATCATACATTTATCACCTATCCTGTGGTTAGTTGATAAATCTTATCTATCTTGTGAAAATGCCTATAAAGGGGTTGTACCAGAATTACAAGATATTCCCTATTCGCAGCAGAGGGAATAACTTGCTGATTGGTGGTGGTCTCACCACTGAGACCCCCACCAATCCTGGGAACGGTGGCCCTGTGTTCTCCTCTGGCTGTCACTGCTGGGATGCTTCTCACACCTGTAGTGACATCACACTTGATAGAGTGCTAGCTAAGCATGTGGTTGATACTCCATTCATTTCAATGGAATGGACAGAAATACCTGAGCGCTTGCTGCTTGGCTATTGGAACAGATCGAAATACCTGAGCGCTTGCTGCACGGCTATCTCCGGCAGTGCCATGAAAATGAATGGAGCAACAGTGCGCTTGCATGCCCGTCGCTCTATTCATTCTCCTCCTCACTGTGGGGAGTGCAACGAGCCTGCAATGAGGATGATGGGGGGACACAAGCTCCCCCCCCCCACAACCTTCGTCCTTGAGATCAGTGGGGTTTTAGCGGTGAGACCCCCACCAATCAGCCATCTATCTGTTATCCTTTACATAGTGCATAATGTGTAGTTCTGGTATAACCCCTTTAACCCTTTTCAATCCAATTTGTATCCTGGTTTTCCTAGGGGGCTTACTCTTTTTTTGTCGTTAAGCAGAGGCGCTATATGCTGGCTAAAGCCAGTACTGCATGAGGTGACACGTTGGATAGGCTTCAACAGCAGAGAGGCTGGCAATATACAGTAAGAGAACCCTGACGGACGTCTTCCAACATCGGGGCTGTACAGCCTTAATCCATAATGTCTTCAGACGTCAGACAGTGGATTGGAAAGGGTTAAAGCAATAGTATGTGTTGGTATGTTTGGTTCAGTGATTAACACTGTCATCTATCAGCACTGGAGTCCTGGACTTGAAGCAAACCAAGGAAAACATCTACTTGTGTTTTGTATGTTCCCTCAATGTTGTCAATGGTTTCCTCTGGGTACTCTTGTTTCCTCCCATACTTAAAAGCATGCCAAAAGGTTTCCTATAAATTGTACTTTAATATATGTGCAAGATCGGGAAGTAAGAATATGAGCTACAATATTGTTCACAGTAGGAACAGGATGAGGTATGGCCAAACAGAGTGTACTGTATATATATATATATATATATATATATATATATATATATATATATATATATATATATATATATATATATATATATATATATGTTGTTTATGGATGTGCTGCTTGTAAACATACTGCATGTTATATATTACAAACTATCTTATCTGCGTTTTTCAACTAGCTTTATTTATGCAAATTCAAAAATTGGTTCAACAAGTATGTATGATATATAGATCTTCCAATCCATTTACCCCTGCTATAATATGTGGGTATCAAAATCACTTAGCTCTGTGTGAGTGTAGAATCAAATAGTTTCTTTAGGCCGCCTGCAGACGAGCGGGTCGGATCCGGCAGCGAGAATTCTCGCTGCGCGATCCGACCCGAGCGCCTGCAGGGAAGGGCGCGTACTCACCCGCGCCTGGCGGCCCCGGCTCTTTCATGTTCTGGCTGCCGCGCATGCGCAGACCGGAGCCGGCGGCCGGGTGAGTGCGTGCCCCACAGAAAATTAGGACATGCCGCGGTTTGTTTGCCGCGCGAGATTTCGCGCGGCCAAACCGCGGCCGTCTGCATAGGAGTGCGTATTTTAATGTACTCCTATGCAAACTTTCAGCGGCGGAAATCCCGCGGGAAATCCCGCGGCGGGATTTCCGCTCGTGTGCAGGCGGCCTTACTTATATATTGTACAGGATCAACTTGCTGACTGCGCTAATCAAAACTAAAGTGACTTTATGGACCATTACAGTCTAATGAGATTGTTTCTGAGTAAATGCATTATTTATATAAGCAGCACTATTATAATTAACCTATAAATATGTTTAGAATTAATTTTGGAGATGTTTAGCAACAAATGCTATTTTACAGGCACTTGTTCCTTAATCAGGAAAATAAGGTCTGTTGAAAGATCCACAGTTTTATTCAATTTTCTTCTAAAATTGGAAATATACTCTTATCAGCTCAGAAGTCATTTTCATCAAAGTAAGATGCTGTATATGCAATGGGCAAAACAAGCTTTATGTTCTATGTCACATAGACAGTCTATGCCATCATTTTAATTGCAAGAGAAATAGGTGGTGAGAGAAGTGGAGCAAACCCACAGTGAAAACTGAGACTAAAGGCCTGGGAAGATAGCCTGGTTTTAAAATGCTTAGATTGGATATGGTAGATAACAGCAGGTGCTGCCACCCAGATTAACCCACCGATGGTGGGAGGGTAGAATATGCTAGAAGAAAAATCTGCTGTGTGGACGCAACTCTCCGGAAGTCCAGTAAAGGTACCAGAACAATTAGATGAATATCCAACTTATCGTTTTATTTAGAATAATACAATTAAAAATCCAGCTAATAAAAGTGTTTCGGGGTAAACCCCTTCATCAGTAGTGCTGTGATGACGTCACTATCAGGGAAGGGAACTCATAACCCTAAGTACTGGGTAACAGAGTCATGAGCTGGAGCAGAGTGGATGTCCAAGAGAGAAATGGAAATCATCCTAATTGCAGTTTACTGTTACTGTTAACAGGGATGAACGGCCTCCGAGATGGTGCCCATGTTGCTTTTATGATCTATCTTATTGACAAGTTGAACAAATTAAAAAAGTGTTGTTGTGGGACAATCCCTTTAACTATTCTGGCTTGTTTAAGGGTAGTCTTTCAGCAGATTTGACATTGAAAAAGCTCTATCTAGGGTACTGGGACCATATCTAAAGCTTACATATATATATAATTTCAGTAGCACCAGTTTGGAGATAGCTAACGTTTAATCCCCTGAGCTGCCACAATTGCCATGAGGGCAGCACTTCAGTCTGAAGTGACTTCTGAACTCTCCATTCAGCTGTTATACAGCTCTGACTGACAGCTGAAGTGTCCACCCAGGAGACCGGTATAGCTGTACAGTAGCTCAATGGAGACTGCAGACTGCACTTCAGAGTGAAGTCCCGTTCTCATGGTACATGTGGCGGCCCAAGGGATTAAAAGCTAGTTATCTCCAAGCTTGCAATACTGAAATCATATACATGTAGGCGTTAGAAATGCTCCCCATGACCTGCATAGAGCGGTCAGCAGTTTTGTAGTGTCCAAATCTCTGACAGACTCCCTTTAAGAGAATCTGTCACTATTAAAATCGTCCCTAAATTGCAATAATGTGTGATCGCTGAAAATTTCAATGATGTACAGTAATTTATATCTGCTAACCCACTTTTACTCCCCACAGTAAGCCTACAAACGGCCTGTGCTCTGTGTTGTAAGCCCGTAGAAGAAGTAGATTGGACTCATTAGCATACAAAGCACAGACTGCAAGCTTATCCTGGGGGAGTGCAAGTGAACTCAGAGATAAGAATTCCATCTTCACAATCTGTGTCTCTTCAGCTATTTACATATTATAGTAATTGGGAGTGTGGGTTCTTGATAGCAAATAGCAAAATTGAATTGCGGATTCCGTGGGTGAAATTTTGCCCATATCATGCAGTCAATTAAATTGAATTTTGCACCTGCAAATTGCATTTTAATTGATTTGCAGTTTTTATGCGCGAAAAAAAACGTAGCATGCTCCATTTTAGTGTGGATTCCGTGCGGATCAGCCACATTGCTATCTATAGGTGGGGATATCCGCATGCAAGAAAAAATACCATTTAAAGCAAATCCGCACGGAATCTGCAGCAGTTTCTGCGGGGATTGTATTTTTCTAGTGGACACGAGGCCTTAAAGAAGGCCATGTCCATAAACATACACAACAAAACAAAGATATATAAACAATATTCAAAAATGAGTTAGTGAGGTATACAGTGCTCACCCAGCCTATCCCAATGTACAGACAATCTATGATTTCCTATTCTACACATTGTTCTTGGAGCACTTTTTAATGTATATTGGTAACAACTCCAGCAGTCCATAACTTAAAGGGCATCTCAAGTGACATCTCATTATGTAGCTATTCCCACAGTATATATAAGTGAGCTAGTGTTATCTTGGTTATTTATTCCTTTCAATCTGAAACTATTTCCTCAGATGGTAATGTGATCTTAGACCCCATTTACACTGACAGATGATCGCTCAAAAGTCGCTCAAACGACAGTTTGAGTGGCAGTTTTGAGCGATCATCTTTGCATAGTCTATAGTAGCTAAGTAGCTACTTAAGAGCTATGCAGGCGGTGCCGGACACCGCCGCTATCGCTCGGCGAACAATACTGCTGTTTTGCATAAAGAAATAGCTGTATTATTCTCCGTGATTATACCTTGCGTCCAGCTGTGAACTATGAGCTGAAAGAATCTTATCAGCGCTGCTGACTGTGATAACAGCCTGCATTGCTGATAAGAGTTCAAGAAAACTAGAATTGAGCGAGGAATGACTCGTGCACGAAAATTGCACGATGTCCAAGTTATCGCTCAACAGTTATCGCTCAAAAGACGGCTTTGAACGAATTTTAAGCAAGAATTGTTGGGTCTAAATGGGCCTTTAATTCTGACCAGCTCAGATCTACTTGGGTTTAGGTGTTAAGTTTCTAGTCAATTTCTCACTTTGTGGTGCTATTACATGGATCCTACCACATAAACTGCCTAGAGGGGGGCATGAACACTCCTTTTTACAGTTAAAGGCCATTCACACAGGAAGATTATGGCGCAAAATTTGTTCAAACAAACAAAAAAGCGAGATAATCGTTACATCCTAAGCAAAGCCATAGTTTACTATTTGTTTACTTTTCATTTTTCGCTCACTTTCAACCAGCATAAAAATCATTCCTAGTTCGCTCACTTCTCGCTTCGTGTTAACGAGCCCTGCTCAGCACATCACATAGAATGTGAAGCACTGAGTGAGAAGTGAATGATTATTCATCGATGATCTGTCTGTCTAAACGCTCTGCACAAGCGCTAACAACTAGTGGTGACATCATCTGCTCATGCAGTCGTTTAGCCAACAGTCGTCCAGTGTAAATGAAGCATTGCTGATGATGATCACACAGCCCCTGTCACACAGGTATAATAGAGGAGATCACAGCTCATCCTCCTAGGGTCTGTAGCTTATATAGGTGAATACAGAAGGTAATGATAATTAAACTGTCCTCCCCAGCAGGCAGAAATGGTATAGCCTCTAGCTATTGCTGCGCTAGTGTATCATGGGATTGATTTGAAAGTGAAAGTAACAAATCTCACTCTCAAGATGGTGCCTTATGAGCATTAGACAGGGGGCTGCATTGCATGGAAGTGGCTGCAATACCAAAGGAGAACTCCAGAGTGTGACAGGCAATCAGGTGACGGGGGCAAATATGGAAAAATGTGTTTTTACTGCAGTAATCCTTGAAAAAAGGCCACACAGACTTTGAGGGCAAAACATCCCACCTTTCAACCATATATCAATAAAAGCCATCAAGGCATTTATCAACATATATACCATCTCCATTTACTTTTCATACAGTACAGGTTGTATTAGGAGCAAGTCCACTTATTCAGCTATCAAGCCAGTCAGCTCTGTCATGCTTGCAGCATATTATTATAGTCTTCCTCATCCTCATTCATTATAATTATTTTATATTGACCACCTTGAGTACTTGGGGTTATGGTGGTAATCAGAAACAAAGTTTAAGGCTAGGTTCACACAGGGCGGATTCGCCACGAAAATTCCGTGCGGAATTTCGCTGCAGCAAATCCACCTTCTGCCATTAATCCCGTGATTGGCCAGCCATGTGGACGAGATTTGTCAAAAATTTTGTCCACACGGGATGGCCAATCTGTTGCGGCAAAGCCGGCTGCAGCGTTTTTTTTCCCCCTGTTGCAGCCACGCTCCTCTCTATGGAGGAGCCGTCCGCAACGGAAAAGCATGCGGCCAAGCCGCCCCAAAACCCACGGCTAAGTCCCGTTGGAACCCAGCTTTATACTAGGAACTGAGGTTAGTGAATTTAAAATTACAGTCCCCTAATCTAATAATAATAAAGTACCTAATACTACCATGAAAAAGAGCATGGTGTTTGGATGCAATTCATGTAAACATGCAAAAGAGTGCAGCCATAGAGACATATTTGCGGGTGGGCTTTGTGTCTGTCACCTTCATTTATCTTCCCTCAGAAGGTGGTCATAAAAAGCATATTTCTCTTACACACCCAGCATCATCAGCTTCTTACGCTTCCTTTGTTTTACACTTAATGCCCATGTGTATGGGATTACATGTCCATTCACTCAGACACCTGCGTGCAATCTTATTATAATGTATACATTCTATAAATTGCAGGCAATTCAATTCACATGTTCAGTATATGGCAAACTGAAATCTATGGCACAGTCGGAAAAATACTGTAGCATGCAGCATTACAGGATGGGGGAGGGGGGACAAAATCAATAGCATCACAATGAATGGTAAAGATGAGCAGAACCCCTGGTCATTAAAAGACCTAAATAACCAATGAAATGGAAACAGAGAAATGTCAATTCTAAAGAGACCCCGATGCACTAAACCGATGCATGCTTGCTGTGCTATAATACCATGCTATAACCTTGTTATTGTGCACGAGATTCATGTCAATAAAGTTTATCTAAAGGGTAGGACAGTGACATCCAAATGCCTATTGTGATTATAACCCTGTTTGCCTAGATTCATTGTATCAAACAGGTCACCTGGACAACTCTAAGGAAAGGCTAATATTTGCATGCATAGTAACGGAACAAAGAAGATGTATCCTGACAGAAAGGAAATTCTAATTGCAACTAGTTGAGCGAATGCAGCACATTTTCCCTTCAGCGTACTTAAAGCGTGCTTGTGCTCACTGCCAGCTAAGACTGCTAAGTCTATGTAACCGTATCCTTTCCCTTTTATATAATTTAAACATTAACCAATTGCTGCTTCTTCTCCATCTATTGACCTTTAGCAATATTGACAGCTCAAGTGTCCCTAAGAGGCCATTGATGGTAGAGAGAATTATTGCTGGGTGTTGGTCTCTGCTGTGGTTATGAATATTTGAGGAGCTACAAACTCATTTCTTTGTGCGATAGATCCTGTTTTCTACGGGAAAAATGAGACGGTATGCATAATATAATAGCATCACACTGTATGTGCTCCACTCCCAGCTGGCTGTCTATTCTTCCCTTTGACTCCATGCTATGAAACCCAGTGGGTGTGCTAAGCGGAGTGGTGGGGTGTATGCAGGATGTTATTAACTCCTTTATACCCACAGCATTTTATATGGCATGAAAAACATTCTTCTCTTACTAGATTAGTAAATAATTGACTAACTTTTACTAGTCAGGGTATGCCAATGCCCTGTTAATCATAAAGATATGCCACCTGCTAGCCTGACCTAGATAACATAACAATGGAGAACACTTTGTAGGCCAAGTGCCTTGACACTTGTGCAGTCTTCTTATATATACTACCCTCAGAAATAAAATCAGAAGCCCTGATTTGTGACTATGCATTCCGTATAGTACTTTCTCTGCATTAATGTGGTAAGAATGCATGTTGGAAACTGTATCTAAATTTCTGTTGCAAATCTAAAATATCATAATATTGAGAATGTAAATAATAATCAAAGCAGAAAATTGCATTTTCCTAAAAGAGCGAATCATAGAATGCTTTTTATTCTGCAAGTATGTAGACATTTATCATGTTCTCCACACGCGGAATTAATTCTTACCTTGTTACGCAGGTAGTTGTTAGAGATCGTAGCGATGGTTCCCAAGTGAAAGTGTTCAGGGAAGAAGTGTCCAGCAAGAGTAAGGTAATACCAGAGACAGTGCAGGGGCTGTGTATTATAGCACAGAGCCCAGATGAGTGATACACCTGCTTCTTCTCTTCTGCTGTCTTCTTGTATTAAGAAAAAAAAAAAACAGAGATTACAAAAAGGGCAACACCCTTTGTTCGGGTCACTAAGCTTCCCTTGTGAGCAGCTAATACTGAGCCTTCAGATAACGTTGCAGGGGAACCTTGCCTTTACAAGACAAAAACCTACTCCACCGCCTGATAAAGGATATGCAGCATTATCAGCCTGCATTCCATCTTCTGGAATCAGCTCATGGCACAAGCAGCCGGCAGCTCATCAGAATAGGGTCTGGAAGGCATTCTCAGTTGTAGTAATGATCAGCAAGCTCCTGCCCTACCGTACCCCTCAGTAGATGTTATTTATTTCCTGTAAATAAAGGATATAGCAGGGCATAACACACGGCACACTGCTGCCTCCGAGGAAAATGGCTGGTCCTTTCAGCACTGCTGCAGATAGCTCATTGGGTTGCACTGGCTTTTTGTAACTATAGAAACAGCCAACAGACAGGCTTACACAGCAAGCATGGCCGACCATGTGCAGGTCACCAGCCCTGAATGCTAATGTCTTTCAATTACACTGTGCTTTATCCGTGTCTGTTAACTTGTTAATTGTTTCATTTCAGCATATGCTACAGTAGCACTCTGCAGCTATTTTATTTACGGGCGGATTTAATGGTTTTATTCTAACTGTAATTTACGTAGTACTGATACTATTGTAATTAGTTACCTAGGAAACAATTACATTAAGATTAATATTTTCTTTGTTCAGATAACACAAGATGTACGAATAGGAGTGACGCATGTTGCTTTGTAGTAGCAAACATGTGCCTCAGCACTAATACACACTTGATATCTGAATACAATTGCACAACTGTTGTTTATACTAACTGCATAAAAATGCAAGGAACATGTTTTGATCAAAGCATGTGGGCCCATCTGACATGTCCTTATTGGATGGGTACCTAGCTCTAAGAGCTCTTTCACAACTTTGCTCAGCACCCGTGTGAACGAGCCCTAATAGACACCTCTCTTTGGGCCAAAAGCCTTCAATGGACTCAGGGAAAGCTGGATACCTGGCTTTATACTTTCATTAAGCCACCTGGGACAGGTGGATAAATGGAGTGAAAGACGAAAGTGAGGGCAGCCACCCTCCCACCAGTGCAATGCATACAAAAAATAAAAGTCAGCACTTTCAGCAAGTAAATGAAATGTGAAGGTGCATTGAATGGCTGTGATTGGTGCATCGAGCGCCGGCTCTGACTGGCGGAGGCCGGCGCTCCTGAACCAATCAGAACAATCTCTCACTGGGAGGCAGGGATTTCAATCCCTTCCGCTAGCAATAGATGCTTTGAAACAAAGACAAGGTGGCAGCATCAGATGGTGCAGAATTTGATGCGTTTTTATTCTCCCATACAAGCAAAAATAGCGATGTTTCGACCTACTACTAGGTCTTTGTCAAGCAATAGATGCTTTATCGGCTTGATAAGTGCCCGGCAGCCTGCCCAGAGTTCCAGAGAGCAGCTGGAGAGCCCCAGATGGTGGCAGCTAGGTGAGTATTCCTTTTTTTTTTTTAGGTAGTGCAGCTAGTGCTTGCGTTCAGCACTGCCGAAAACGTGGTCCCAAGTTGTGTCACGTTTTGAGCAGCACTGAAACCACTGTCCATTCATTTCAATTGGCGACACAGGGCTGAAAACGGTCAAAGATAAAACATGCATCGCTGTCAAAGCACTCCCTTGAAGACACTGCGTTTTGACGATTGTGTGAGCAGCCCCATTGAAACGGATGGAAGCGTTGTACAGCGTTTAGTGCAGTGCTCAAAATGCAGCGCTAAACGTTGTACAAAAACGTCTGTGTGAGGGAGGCCTTGGGATGGTTTCCCACACAGAATTTTTCTTCTGAAACTCCATAGTTTATGTGGCAGTTTTGCCTGCATTTTTTTAACTACAGCCAGCAGTGGATTAAAAAAGGAATTGCAATTCCTTTGTAATTTAGGCATTTAAATTATGCTTATTCTGAGTTTAGAGGTCCAGTGGGCATTTCTATCAGTAATTGACAGCCACCTGTGCATACAGAGGTAGTTGTCAATTACTAATAGGTCCGTCCATTGGACCTCCAAGCTCAGAATAAGCATCAATTTAATGTATGAATTACATGTTTTTCTGAATCTCTTCCCACACAACCATGTATCAGTCTACTCAGATCCTCCTGCTCTATAATATTCTGCCTGCAATTTGAACTGCAAGTTCAAGTTGACAGACTCTCTACTTCTTCTTCCTGCTGGACCCACTTCTGGCTTTGGCTCAAAAACTGCATCCAAAATCACAGTGATGTTTTTCCAAAATATGTTGTTTGTGAAACCACACTTAATCACTCTTTCTAATGTATAGTTAATACCAAGAATTAGATTGGGTCTAGTCTTAAAAGATAGGAAAAGCCTTTCCCAAAGAACAGTTTTAGAAAAGGCTGTCCTGATCTCATATAGCAGGATTCAATTGTACACTTGGTAGTAAATATATGGCTCATACATGGAGTCGTACGCTGCAGCCCGAGATAACTTCGGGCAGGGGATAGAGTTTAGCTATGCTAAACTCCCTCCCCCTCTCTGCCCCTTGCTGGCTGTCGACAAAAGGGAGGGAGCAGGACGGCGCGGGAGCTAGTGTGCTAAACTCCAACACCCTCTCCACCCCTTGCTGGCTGCCAGCAATGGGAGGGGGGAAGACAGGGCAGAAGCTTAATGAAGCTAGTGTGCTAATCTCCCGCCCTGTCCCGCCAGCTTCCTTTGCCAGCAGCCTACAAGGGGCGGAGAGGGGGAGGAAAGGAGGAAGAAGTTTAGCAGAGACGCTGCTAAACTCCCTCCCACCGCCCTTTTCTGGCAGCAAAAAAATCACCTATCTGAACTGATGTATTGGAATCCAATGCATTAGATGGTCGCGATTTCTGGCCAGCGTTTTATTACGGTAAAACTGCTGCAATACAACGCTCATGTGAAGGCAGGCTTAAGGAGATGAGAATGGAACTATGGGTTTCACTTGTGTTTGCCTATCAAATAAAGGCACAGAAAGCCTGCTTACTGAAAAATCGTTTCTTCTTAAGAAAGATTGTTTACTGTTAACCATAACCATGCCTCAATGCAGACCCAAAAACCCAAAGTTCCCAAAAACCTCAGAAGCTGTGCTATAGAGATGTGTGAAAGTGAAAAGGGCTAGAAAAGCATTTCCAAAGACCTGGTTAGGTAAATTAATCCATGGTTAGGCAAATTATCTACCAGTTAAGAAAATTCAGGACTGTTGCTACTTTTAGGGCTCACACCCACTGGCGTTTTATGCTCTCTTGCGCTGTGAGAGCAAGAGAAAACACTCGCCTCGCAGTGCAAGAAAAACTCTGTAATATTGCCAGTGTTTTCAATGGGGCCAGCGGCAGCAGCGCTAGCCCCATTGAAAACAAAGGGAGAATACTGTGGACTTCTGCTACGGCTGTCACAGCTGTGACAGCTGTGGCAGAAGTCCAGCATGCTATCCCATTGCTTTCAATGGGGTCGACGCTGCTGCCTGCGACATTGAAAGCAGTGGTTTGTGGCAACCCCTGCAATATGATTTTCGTGAAAGGGCTTGAAATATAAGCCCTTCCCTTAAAATCATCATTAGCTGGATAAAAAAACAACAAAAAAAAAGATTTACTCACCTCTTCTCCTGAAAGGGCTGTGCTGATTGGCTGAGTGCTCAGCCAAGCACAGCCAGCGCTTAGCTATTCATTCATTCATTCATTCATGCAAAATACCTACCTACAGAAGACTCTACAAATAACAAACACCTCTGTTCATGTGTCTACTAGAGATGAGCGAGCACCAAAATGCTCGGGTGCTCATTGCTCGAGTCGAGCTTTCTGCGATGCTCGAGAGTTCGTTTCGAGTAACAAACCCCATTGAAGTCAATGGGCGACTCGAGCATTTTTGTATATGTCCGATGCTCGCTAAGGTTTTCATTTGTGCAAATCTGCAAAACCTACGAAAGTGATGGAAATGACACAGAAACGGATAGGGCAGGCGAGGGGCAACATGCAGGGCTGCATCTAAGGTTCCCAGGTCTCACTATTAAGCCACAATAGCGGCAAGAGTGGGCCCCCCCCGCTCAAAATTTTTACTTCGGACAAACCCTCATTAGCAAGGCACACCTTAGCTAATCACCACACTACCTCTAACCAAGCACAATCACTGCCTGTGTGACACACCGCTGCCTCTTCTCCTGGGTTACATGCTGCCCAACCCCCCGCATGACCCTGCGTCCAACGGGGACTCCATGTGTCCACACACTACTCATTCTGTTTGGTGTTGGATACCTCATCGACAACGCAAGGGGTAAACCATCTGCACTCTGCACCCTACCCAAGTCTGTCAGTGTTTTGGGGACGGACAGGTAAAACACCTCATGGGTGGCTAGCAGGAACACACAGACGGTACATAAAGAAATCCCATTGCAGTGCCCCGGATAGCTGAGGTTGCGTGAGAGGAAATACATGTTGGCTGCGGCCCATAGTCCATGCCCTAGACATTCGTAGTTTTTTAAAATGTGCCAGGCAGGTACAACTCCGCTATGGCAAGTCTGTGTGCACCCACAGCATGGGTGGCTAGTAGGAACACACAGATGGTACATAAAGAAAAAATTATACACAAGGCTGCAAAAAGGCCTAGCTGGCTAAAAGTGAGCCACTACAACTCCCAGCAGCCACGCAGTAAAATGCACACAGTCACAGGTAGCCCTAAGAAGGAGTTTTTTTTTCAGATTTTTTTGAAAGAGCCAACTTCCTAGATAGCGTGTATATGTCTTTCCCTCTATCAGCGGTTGTGGCCGTACGCTGTGCATGAAGTTGACGGGACGCACAGAGCGGTGTAAAAAATTATGCAATTATTGGCCTGCACTTGGAGGTTCATAGCGGTTATGTAACGCACACTGCAGGCCGAAAAAATTATACGCTAGGCTGCAAAAAGGCCTAGCTGGCTAATAGTGAGCCACTACAACTCCCAGAAGCCATGCAGTAAAATGCACACGGTCACAGGTAGTCCTAAGAAGGAGCTTTTTTGGGGTACTTGTTGACAGGATTCTACACTACCACTGTCCCTGCCTCACCAGTACTGCCCCTATACTCTGTATAATTGACTGCAGACTGAGAACGCAATAGTCTGCACAGCCCAAGGTGAAACAAAAAATTTGTGCAAAACTGCTCCCAGCAGCCACAACAGTAATGCACATGGTCAGATGTGGCCCTAAGAAGGACCGTTGGGGTTCTTGATGCTAACAGTAGCCTAACACTCTCCCTATAGCAGGAACAGCACTTTCCCTAATCTCTGCCAGCGTGTGTGTGAGTCGAGCCGTGGGCGGGACCGCTTTAAATACTGGGCGGTCACTTGATCTCACCAGCCACTCACAGCAGGGGGGTGGGATAGGGCTGGAACGTCACAGGAGGAAGTTGTAATGCCTTCCCTGCATGTCTATTGGCCAGAAAAGGGCACTAAACATGCGGGGAAGGAAATGGAATTGTCTCGAGTACCGCGTGGTGTTCGTCTCGAGTAACAAGCCTCTCGAGTACCCTAATTCTCGAGCGAGCATCAAGCTCGGACGAGTATGTTCGCTCATCTCTAGTGTCTACCCCTAGAAAAACCGTTAACAAGGCTGATGTTCCTGGAAAAACACTACAAAGGAAGCTGCTGCTATCCCCCCCCAAAAAAACTAAAAATTCTGTGGCCTGTTAGATGTTTGAAAATCCCTCTGTGAAAATGTTCTGTGGACAGAGGAGACAAAAGTGGAATTTGTTTAGCAGAAATGCACAATGCTGTGTTTGGAGGAAAAAGCACTGCACACCAACACCAAAACCTCATCCCAACTGTAAAACATGAAGGAAACAATGAATTCTAAGATGCATGGAAACAATTAACAGGATAATGTAAGTATATTAGGGCTCATGTCCATGGGGAAATTACCGTATATACTCAAGTGTTAGCCAACCCGAGTATAAGCCGAGTCAATAAGTTTTACCACAAAAAAATGGTAAAACTTATTGACTCTAGTATAAGCCTAGCTTTACTCGAGTATATACTAGATAAAGAAAAAATGCAATATTCACCTCCCAGCCAGTGTCTGTGTCCCCGGCGCGATTGTCTCCCCGGCGGTGCAGTAAGCTTCTTGACAATTCTCCCCGCTGTCATCATTCTGTTCAACTTTGAATTCCCCCGCCGTCAGCGCTGTGTAGGTAAGTGCTGTGATTGGATTGAGCACCAGCCAATCACAGCCAGCGCTCGATTAACCAATCACAGCCATTCAGTGATGTCATCCACTGAATGGCTGCGAATGTTGGAGCACCGGCTGTGATTGGCTGGTGATCGATCCAATCACAGCACTTACTTACACAGTGCTGACGGCGGGGGAATTCAAAGCTGAGCAGGGAGATAACAGCGGGGAGAATTTTCAAGCAGATTGCCGCACCGCCAGGTAGACCATCACGCCGTGGACACAAACAATGGCTGGGAGGTGAGTATTGCAGGTTTTTTGTTGTTTCTTTTTTACCTCACTTGAGTATGAGCCAAGGGGGGCTTTTTCAGCCTAAAGAAATGTGCTGAAAAACTAGGTTTATACTCAAGTATATATGGTATATTTAGCAAATCCGCGCGGGAGAAAGAATGCAAATCCACATCCTATAGGAATGCATTGACCATCCGCAGTTAATTAAATAGCCGCGGATGGTACTTTAAGTGATTTGCGGATTTCACATGCGGGAAAAAAATGCGTCATGCTCCATTTCAATGCGGATCACGCATGCGGGAGCTCTATCTCAGGTGATCTCCCGCATGAAAAAAAAGACAATTATAGTGCATCTGCAGCAGAAATCTGTGGACATGAGGCCTCAGTCCATGATCTCAAGCTGGAAGAGACATTTGGTGATGCCAGAAGACAAGGACCCCAAGTATAACAGCAAATCAACAAAAGAATGGCTGAAAAGAGGAAGATTTATGTTTTGGAGTAGCCAAGTCTAAATCTTGATATTCACTCGTTTTAGATGCTGTGGCATGACCCGAAGACGGCTATGCAATGAGGCATCCTAGAAATATTAATAAACCAAAACACATTTGCAGGGAAAAATGGTTTAAAATTCCTCTTAAACATCGTGCAAATCTTATTTGCAGCTACGGGAGATATTTTAGGGAGGTGTTTGCTGCTATGGGGGATCTGCAGGTTAATAAATTCAAGGGTTCCGTTACTTCTTCTCCCTGCATTGTGAATGTTTATTCTGCATGCTCAATAAAAGACATGAATGGTGCAGCTGTTGGTGCGCTATTAGTTTAGTTAGTCCCAATACCCACGGACGGATTATCGCTGCAGAATTCGCGGCTAGACGCCACCGCGAATTCTGCAGCAATGTCCGACCATAGACATGCCATGTTAAAAGATTCTTCCCTGCCCACGAGTGGGAATCAACTGCGATTTTCTGCTCGCGGGAAGAATCGCAGCATGTTCTATTTTGTGCAGAAAATCGCACAGGCGGCTTCCATTGCAGTCAATGGAAGCCGTCTGTCCCACAGCAAGTCGCTACGGATCTGCATCATTGCCAGCACAACGGCAGCATCATGCCCTGAGCACACCGGCCGAGACACTCGCCACGGATCCGAATAGGTAAGTATAGGGTCTCTGGCCGGCACCATACTTTGCATTGCACTTGGGCAGCATTTCCATATGCATTCTTGCTCTGAACAGAGCGGGAAATGTAAAAAACAAATCACACTGCGCATGACAGTGATCACGTCATTCGCGGGCATGCACAGTTCCACACGCAGCCTATACCTGCTCTCTGGCAGCTCTCTGTTGGCAGTGCATATTGACTGTAATGACCCCCTAGATAACAATCAGGGTGCCTTCACACTTGCGATCGCGATATCGCTTTGGTTTTATAACGCGAATGTCAATAGGACTTTCTAATGTTAAAAACGCATTGCACGAAAATTGCAAAGCACAAACTTGCGATTTATGTGTGATACATTTTTAACATTAGAAAGTCCTCTTGGCAGTCGCGTTAAAAAATGAAGCAATATCGCGTTTGCAAGCGTGAAGGGACCCTCAGATCACATTTAGTTATTAATGATTGTAGAAATCCAGTTAATTCTAATTGGTTCACTTACTTTTTCCTGCAGCTGCACTGTATAACTACCCGTTTTCTGTATCTAGTTCCTACAACTGCGGTACACTATTCATTCACAGTATTCTGTTCCCTTTCATTATATTTATATATTTTTTGCCATTCTTATTTTGCTTTTCATGAGCAACGTGAGGAAAGCAGAACCATATCAGATCACAGCTCAACTGCTGAAAGATCCAGATATGTAGTAAAAAGTCATAAAGAAAGATTCATAAGATTAATAATAGAAGCACGATCCTAAAACAAAGTGAATAGACCAATGCATTATGCAAATAGAGAATTATCCACCTAGTAATAAGTCATCACTGAGAAGGTTAGGATAAGCAAAAGAAGCATTAAATTACCCAACATGATGAACTACTAAGTTATACTTCGGATTTGATTTACATACCAAGTATGAGATAATGCACCTAGTAATATATGGATTGTGTGAAAAGCAATATGTCAATGTTTCCTCAAGAATTCTTCTCTCTTTTAAGTAGACTATACCCAATGCCATATATTATTTTACATAGGTTATTAGTTTGTGATTTGGGATGCAATACAAGAGTCATCAAGCTATTCTAGGTGGGTATCAATAATCCTCTTTCAGTGTCACAGCTAGCCGACCATGTCAGTTTGGGAACGGGATGACATCATGGCGTCAACGCCAGCCCATATGATCCAAATGCCAGCACACACTCAGTGACATTCCGGTGTTTGATTCCGACATGAGCACTTCTCTGCGGGTGTGTAGATGGATTCGTTAGCTGGGAGGTATGTGTTCCAGTCGGCCAATCAGTGTGTATTCTATACATATTTATTCTAGGTCCTCCTCATGGATGCCAGTTACTTCTACTTCTAGTCTGAATGTGTTTTTGGTAAAGTCGGTGGCTCGTATTCTGTTCTATTGTCAGATAAGTCTGTCTCGTGTTAAGGACATTTGGGGTATTGTATCCTCTATCTCCTGACTTATTGATATTTATGGATTGGTATTCCATATGGTTAATTGCATGCTTTCCTGACGTGGGGCCGCCCTCATCAGGGTGAGTGCTCTACTCTTATGTAGGGTCCCACTGTTTTCCCATTTCCTGTTTTTTTTTTTAATAAATGGATTACCTGATGCCCCAATGTCAGATAATCACGGCACTACAAATTCTTCTGCCTGTCCTGCTGTATTTTAGAAGTGTGTATCCATGGGTAATACTGTATAAGCAAGGTGGAGCGCCTGTACTGTAACTACACTAGGAGATTAACCTTATGTTTATTGTTCATTTTTTGGTTTTTGGAAGAAATGATCTTTAAGAAACAACTAACATAATAAAACTCTTTTTGTGCACTAGAAATGTTTAAGGGTCTGTTCACACTGGCTTTATGGAGTCTGTTTATCTATGAGCCAGAGTGATATGAAGGATGCTGATGGATCCAAGTGACTTAGAATGGGTCAGTCTTCAAACAATAACTGAAACCTTTTGAAAAGGATATAAGGCAGTTCTAAATTCCCTTATTATTTTTCTAGCTGTCGCAGTATAGAAACCATATTGTAACAGTGAATACATAAAGCACAAAGCCTTCACAAGGTAAGGCTACAGAATATATGTACAATTAATATTTGATGGCATTTTGTATTATTCTTGATCAAGTTTTCTTTAAAGGGGCTGCCCTCATAAAGACAACTCCTGTTCATATGTCCTATCAGGGCATATCGATATCATAGATGTCCACTGCTCAGGACCCTCCCTTTATGGCCCATGATATTTTAACCCTTTCCAATCCAATTTGTATCCTGGTTTTCCTAGGGGGCTTACCTTTTTTCTGCCGTTATACAACTGTGCTATATGCTGGCTAAAGCCAGTACTGCATGAGGTGACACGTTGGATAGGCTCCGACAGCAGAGAGGCTGGCAATATACAGTAAGAGAACCCCGACGGACGTCTACCAACATCGCAGCTGTACAGCCTTAAATCATAATGTCTTTGGACGTCAGACAGTGGATTGGAAAAGGTTAAGTCAGAATTGCTTACACTGTGGCAGACCCAGTTTCTCCATGTATGGTGAGGTACATGCTCAATTCAAATACCCCTGGCGATAATGGCTTATTGGCAAAAAGTTTTATTGAACTAACAGTAGCATGATATGTTTTCATTATTTATGAAATGTAACATTATTTTTCAAGTTAATTTATGAAATTCTAATATTCTCATATTAATGTTTATATTGTTGATTTATATTACATCTAAAAATATATTGACATTTCATTTTAGAGCTGCTTCCTACTTGCTCTTCATAAGACACACTAGTTTCTGTGCCTGGTTAAAAGTGTCAGCTTAAATAAAAATTGAAAATAAATTTCAATATCAAGGGTCATATCAGTGATCTGAGTCAAATCTACAATCTGTGCTACATTGAGTGAGCAATGAGACGTAGGTGTATGTGGAGGAGTTAGCATTTGTAACCATGTCTTCATGTTTTCTTGCTATTAATGTACTTTGATTTGTTAACTTCGCTGTTATATGTTCAATGCGGCAATAGAACAATGACAAGTATAATCCTATCTTAATATATTATTAAAGGGGACCAATTAATTAAAACAAGTTGTAATTTTCTACTATACCATCCTGATTATTTCTCTCTGTGGTCCTCTTAGGACTCATGAGGGGACCGTGATGAGCAGACACATGTCCTGCATGGCTTGTCTAGGATAGTGTTTCAGACTCTTGTTAAGGCTGTATTCACATGGCCAAGAGTGAGTTGTGTCTGAAATTCTTGGGTGCAACTGTCATTGGACAACAATTTACACTCTGTTCCGTGTGCTGTCTGACGTGTGGAACACTGCACATTACATGTCTTATTCTCGTACGAGACTTGCACAAGGATAGGACATGCAGAGATTTTCAAAATAAGTCCATTGGTATAAATAAATACCAAAAGGAAAGACTAGAATCAATGGGATGAAACTGAAAGAGGGGAGACACAGCTTAGATATTAGAAAACACTTTCTTACAGTGAGAGTAATCAGTGAGTGGAACAGGTTGTCACAGTAGGTGGTGAGTTCTCCTTCAATGGAAGTCTTCAAGCAAAGGCTGGACAAATATCATCTGTCTGTGATGATTCAGTGAATCCTGCATTGAGAAGGGGGTTGGACCAGATGGCTCTGGAGGTCCGTTCCAACTCTATCATTCTATGATTCTATCAGGGGCGTAACTATAGAGGGTGCAGGGGATGCGGTTGCACCCGGGCCCAGGAACCTTAGGGGGCCCATAAGGCCTCTCTTCTCCATATAGGGAGCCCAGTACTATGAATAAAGCATTATAGTTGGGGGCCCCGATACAGGTTTTGCATTGGGGCCCAGAAGCTTCAAGTTATGTCTCTGTGCAGCATGGTTTAGGTATGGGTACAGGTAAGGATACAGATAGGGGGGGGGGGGGCGGCTCACGTTTTGCATCAGGTCCCCTGAGCCTTTAGTTACGCCCCTGGATTCTATGATATTAAAAACCATTTAAAACACAGAAAAAAAGAAAGGTGACTACTGTAGCTGGGAAAGACCACACAAAAAAATATAATACATCAATGGTGGCTCAGCAAAGCAAGTACATAAATACTTGCTCAAAGAATTCTGTTCAAAGAGAAGTATACCAGAATGATTGCTAAGGATGCACTATCAGAATAAAAAGTGAAGCAAAAGTCTCCCTAAAGAGAGGAATGAAGGCTACATGTGGTCAACTCCCCCACCCTACGCATATCTCCAGCAGATATCTAACTTCATCAGGGGTGCCAGTAGTCACTTGTCTTTTTGTGTGTTTTAAATAGTTTTAATATGTTTGGTCCATTTGGGTATTTATTTCATTTAAAAAATTTGCATATGATATTCATCTATATTTTCTAGAGTGCCGGTGTTACTTGCTTGCAGCTCTTTTCTTTTCAGTTGCACTTGAATTTCTGTGGCAACATCTATCACAGCAATCTCCAGGGCTACATATTTACCCTTCCCGGCGGCCGTCGAAGGGTAAATGTGTTTCAGTTAATTATTTTAACCCATGTAGCTCTATTGAAGTAAAGTTTTCTGGTAACCGGACAACCCCTTAAAACCACATATTTTAAGGTGATCTACAGGGATGAAGACAAACATTTTATTCTGATGAATTTTCAAAAAACGATAAACTTCCCAATAGAATTACTTTTAGAAATATTCATCATTTCCTCGCTGCCACTGTTTAGTACCCTGCTACATCTCTATTTATTTGTATGCATGAAGAAATATCATCCACAGTGACAAAACATCAAGTGAGCAGGCTGGCCAGTCAGGGCTTAATATAGTGATATTGCTATTGTCGACATGTCATTGCAGAGGCCTGTCATTGGAAAGCCTTCTCCTGCGATGATTTTTATACAGGTGAGTTAATAGATGTAGTAGGTGAAAAAAATATTATTTTTGCGTCTTTGGCAAAAATGGGTTTTGTATTGATGGAAGACATGCAGTGCTGTAGAGGGGATACGTGCATTTCTATTTTTTCTGAAACATCATGGTTCTATTGCTTACTGCTCTAAAGAAAGCTTTCTGCAGATTACCGGATATTTAAATAACGGCAAAACCTGACACAGCAACTTCTTCAGTTGGCATTTAACTTGTTGAAACTGGTGGCCACTATTATATGACTGTCATGGTAGTAAATATTAAGATCTTGTTTAGTAAGGGGAATACTTGGGTAGCAAGATCAGCCCCGATATGGGGTGAAGGAAGCATGGGAGAATATTTGACATTTAGTGCTGTAGAATGGTATCAATAGATATTAGTATGTCATTGATAATAATATGGGAATAATAAGGTGAGATCTAATAAATATTGTCAGTCTTACTGTATTGCATTGTTCTTTGATACAGAAGAAGGGTCTACAGACTTGCATATTTAATGGAGCTGCTCTCCATACAACTAAATACGGCCTCTTCAGATGCTTGCCTCTACTTAGCTCTAATCTTCTTTATGTGTCCATACATAAATGTGATTGGGTAGGGGATGAGCTGAATCTATTAAACTGGGTATGTAACTGTTTGCTGAAAGAGTTAAAACTACAGCAGCTGATTATTTGTTCTGCTTCTTTGTGCATGTTTTCCCTTGTATTATCTGTGGGTCTACTCTTTGTATACAATTAAATGCATTCAAACAATACAAATGAGGCTGGAAAGTATATATGGTATTAATGTAGAAAACACTGGACACATTTATAAATAGTATGGTAAAGAAGATCAATTTGCAAGAAGAACAGAATGGATTGTGACAAAAGGAACAAAAATGGTACATACCGCGTTTCCCCGATAATTAACCCTTCCCTAACAATAAGACCTATTGCAATTTAATTCAATGAATGGCGATGATTGGTTAATCAAGGACCGGCTCTCATCAGCGCTTGATTAACTAATCAGAGCATTAGCTTGCTGAAGGCTACCAGGAAGAACTGCTCTGTCGGCGTGAAGGAGGACACAGCAGCCTGCAGCAGCGCCGCAGGCCATCGCGAGGGACCCGAACGCCAGCCGCTAGGTAAATATTATTAGAAACCCCCTAACAGTAAGACACTGTGCCTCTTTTGAGGCAAAAATTAATATAAGACAGTGTCTTATTTTTGGAGAAACACGGTAGTACATTTTCTGCACAATAAAATGACTGCCGTTTTTTACACCAAGTCAATAATTTCTTTGTTACCAGGGTATATTTTTCTGTGTAGAAATCATTCGTGTAACCTATATTCAGGGTGCTGAATACAAATACTGCAACCAAAATTTTCTGTCTGGCAAGATTAGGAAGTTATAGACATAATAGGAAAGTAGGATAATTCTATCTCGTACAATGTTGCTACAGTATTTTGACCATAAAAACTATGGGCCTCATTTATCAAAACTGTCTAGCAGTAAAATTGTCTTTGTTGCCCATAGCAACCAATCACAGCTCAATTTTCATTTCTGAAACTTTTGAGGTAAAATAAAAGCAGGTGCCTGCGATGCCGGCTGATTACTGCTGGAGTGTACCAATGGAGAATACTGATGGACATTAAAGCGATAAGTGACTTTTGCAAACATTGCATCTAACTTCTCAGATTTTCTTTCCACTTACGGAGTTCTTTGTTATTATACATCTGTCACCGGTGATGCTTATACCTGTATGTTACGCTATTCAGGATTTACTGTTTATAAGTACATTTATAAAACATATTTAAAAGGGGTTCTAACAGAATAACAACTTGCTGATAGGTGGGGGTCTCACTGCTGAGACCGCAACACATTTCCAGAATCGGACTCCTATGTCCTGGTCTCTTGTCATTGTAGGTATTGCTTTTCCCCTCGCAGTGATGTCACTCTGAATGGAGCACTGCCTAAGCATGTGTGGTCAGTGCTCCATTCATTTCAATGGGAGTAACAGAAATACCTAAGCGGGTGCACTGCTTGGATCCCTGGTGCACTTCTGTGACCAGCCCTTCATTCTTTCAACTCACTGTGGATGGTGAAGTAATCCCGCAGGGAGGAGGACGGGGGCACAGTAACCCCATTCTTGAAATCAACAGGGATCTCAGCAGTGAGACCTCCACCGACCAGCAAGTTGTCCCCTATTCTGTAGATATCCCCTATCCAAAAAAAATAAACATTTTTTGTAACGCGGTATATCATTAAAATTACTTCCACAATAATAGCCTATCCTTAGGAAGTTTGATTAAGATTTGATCGTGGTGATTAGATTTCCATACTGGAGCAGTGTTGGACTTCCACTGATTTAACATTAAAGGGGTTGTCCCGCGGCAGCAAGTGGGTCTATACACTTCTGTATGGCCATATTAATGCACTTTGTAATGTACATTGTGCATTAATTATGAGCCATACAGAAGTTATAAGAAGTTTTTCACTTACCTGCTCCGTTGCTAGCGTCCTCGTTTCCATGGAGCCGACTAATTTTCGGCGTCTAATGGCCAAATTAGCCGCGCTTGCGCAGTCCGGGTCTTCTTCTTTTCTCAATGGGGCTCCGTGTAGCTCCGTGTAGCTCCGCCCCGTCACGTGCCAATTCCAGCCAATCAGGAGGCTGGAATCGGCAATGGACCGCACAGAAGCCCTGCGGTCCACCGAGGGAGAAGATGCCGGCGGCCATCTTCAGCCGGTAAGTAAGAAGTCACCGGAGCGCGGGGATTCAGGTAAGCGCTGTGCGGATTTTTCTTTAGGTCCCTGCATCGGGGTTGTCTCGTGCCGAACGGGGGGGGGGTTTGAAAAAAAACAAAACCCGTTTCGGCGCGGGACAACCCCTTTAATGGCCCATTCTAAGGATAGGCCAACAATATTTAAGTCCTGAAAACTCCCATTAACACATATTATGGTGCCTTTTTCTTCTGCATTTCTTTAGATTAGCGCTTTCCTTGTCACTACTTACTTCTTTAATGCAGGCAAAACATGAAGCAATTCCGCGTGTCCTTGAATTAAAATCCCAACGTTATTACAGATTCTCATAAAAAATGCTGCTTATCATAAAACACGGTCTAGATAATTTATAGAATGGTTAAAGTTCTAAACTTTATGTGGGCCATGTTTTATGACCAGCAACTTGTTTTATGAGGAATCTATAATAAAGTTAAGATTTTTCATTTAAAGGGGTTGCCACTCTAAGTACACAATGTCCAATTGTGTGTTAAAAGTTCTAGAACGTGTTTATTAGGAAGTTGAGTACTCTGAAGTCTGTTAATTTCTTTCTCTGTTAAATTACGCCCTTGTTTAACATGTCTACAAACTCTGATGAAAACCTTTGTGCATACGCTAGTTTCCTCTGCACTTTTACATGTCCTAGATAGTCAGGGAATTAGGGTGTATTCAGTGTCTTTTATTGGAGATTGTGGGTAGACATCTTTTACCTACATGTGTAGCCATTTTATGCATGGACTAGTGCACTGTCGGGGGGAAGAAATACATGTGAAGCAGGGGGCTTGGCTTTGTGTAGTCGACTATTGGTAAGTTGACATAGAGTGAAGAACGCCTTTAGGGACTAGCTGGATATCTTCATGTTTTGATTATATTTCACCTGGCTACCCAACAATATCTGGGTACTCTGCAATATTTGGACATGGCTGTTATTATGAGGAGGCTTAAAGCCCATTTACATGCAAAAATAATTGTTCAAAAGATGGTTTTTGAGCGATTGTTTTGCATAAACTGCTAATGGACACTAATGTCCATTAGCAGCTTATCACTTTTATTTGCATGTAAATGAGCCTCCTGGACCTATATGCAGAGAACAGCAAGTGGTCTTTTCTCTGCATTCAGCTCCTTTGTTCTGCCGTGGGCGTTCTGTTGAATACAATGTAATCAGCGCTCCCGTGGAAAATACAGTACCATGGACAACAAACACACCTAAAAATCATCATTCATCCGAAGAGTGAAAGATGGGAGCATTTACACACAATGATTATCACTTAAACAATGGCTTTTGAGTGAAGTTTGAGCGATAATCGTTGCTTGTAAATGGCACTTTAGGTGGGCAGCAAAAGCTTTTTTATTGCTTTTTTAGTGGTCTATACATATGAAAGAGTTATGAAGGCTCAGATTAGAGCTTGCATAACAATGCAATGATAGTATGTAGAAGATCTCCCTCAGAATGACAAATTGAGTGTATTTTTGTTAACTGATGGCTGGAAATTATAGTGTCCTGTTATAGGTTATAAAAATGCTTCTATGCTTTTGTACAATTGTTTGCTATGAGTAAAGAAGACAGATTTTCTCGTAGACAGCTTTCATAAATCTTGCCCCAAGGCCAGAAAATAATAAAAAAGTTTTAACAAGATGTTTGCATTTAATCTTCATAGGAAAAGGCAGTAGCAGACCTTACAAATGCTCATAATGCCACCCATAGTGATTGCTTTTTTTAAGACCTAGGATCTGAAACACACAGATGCCCCACATTGTATATAAGAGGATTTATGTTGAAATTGTAAAAATAGCTGTATAATTGTTAAAGGAGATGTCCCGCGCCGAAACGGGTTTTTTTTTTTTTAAACCCCCCCCCCGTTCGGCGCGAGACAACCCCGATGCAGGGGTTAAAAAAACCACCCGCACAGCGCTTACCTGAATCCCGGCGGTCCGGTGACTTCAATACTTACCGCTGAAGATGGCCGCCGGGATCCTCTATCTTCGTGGACCGCAGCTCTTCTGTGCGGTCCACTGCCGATTCCAGCCTCCTGATTGGCTGGAATCGGCACGTGACGGGGCGGAGCTACACGGAGCTACACGGAGCCCCATAGAGAACAGCAGAAGACCCGGACTGCGCAAGCGCGGCTAATTTGGCCATCGGAGGCCGAAAATTAGTCGGCACCATGGAGACGAGGACGCTAGCAACGGAGCAGGTAAGTATAAAACTTTTTATAACTTCTGTATGGCTCATAATTAATGCACAATGTATATTACAAAGTGCATTATTATGGCCATACAGAAGTGTATAACCCCACTTGCTGCCTCGGGACATCTCCTTTAAACATATTTTAGTACATAGTGTAATAATTGGGTATGTTTTGCTTACAGAGATTCAATTTTTTTTAAAGGACAAAAAGAACTGAACCTCTCCTGACATGTATGTTTTAATAAATACGAGGAGGTGCTGATAAGTCATCGGCTTTGTGATCTCCATTTGTTTTTATATCAGTGAAAGTTATATCATTTGAAAGCTCAATACTTTGTGTGCAAATTTTGGCATGATTTTATGTGCCATTTTTATGTTATGCAGGTTTGAAGACAACATGGTGGAGTCTGAAGCAGATTTCACTGCAATGGAGAGCAAAGCAGTAATGAAGTTCCCCACCCTGTGATGGGACATCATCATGGAGCTGGAAGAAGAGTGCAGCGGGAGTTTGGACATGAGTAGAATGGCAGCTGTAGGGGGATCGGGTGAGGTGAATATCTTCATACACAGGGCTGAGTACATTTCATTTACATTTTCTTTCTTACCAGACTACTCCTTTAAGCAAATTTGGTGGCTATTTATTTTATGACAACTAGAAGTGTATTGAACTAGTTTTAAAGTAAGTAATGCTAAAACTGTCACTTGTACGGGCTGACAAAATAGAATCTATCGGTCTCTCTGAAAAGTAATATATAAACATAGAGTATATTGCTATATTAATTAAATAAATGAAAATTGAAAGACCACAAATTGATAAAACAACATCAACAGAGTTATGTAAGGAAGTATGTGAGATATAGTAATCCTTGAGGTGGGCTGCTTTTCTCTTCATTCTGTCAGCAGAATATGGCAGTAGTATGGCAGTAAATAAACTGTACTAATCCACTTATACACTCATACACTTATTAGATAAATATAAACATGAGATAAAAAATGCGAAATGGAAAAAAGCAACATTCAACTAGTAGAATTAAGATTTTTTTATACATTCCAGTAATAAAAAAATGTGCAAAGTTTTGTAAAAATAAAAGATGGTCGGATGTTACACTTTTAGGTGATTTGTCCTGGAATGCCCAACTAGCAAGAGTAGTGAACACACCACTGAGCTGTACCATTAAGGCCAGTGATTGGCCAAAGCAATCATGTGCTTAGATGGTACATAATCTGCTGTATGAGGGGAGCTAGAACAGAGGGGGCCAAAGCGGCTGTGGGAAAGAAACAGGCGAGTTTGTGTTTTTGAGAAGTTCCCTTAAAAGATAACTTTTATTTCACAAACATAAAAAATAATGGATTAATAATGTCAAGTCAAAAGCACTGAAAAAGCTGTTTATTAGCTAATAGTAGGTCGGCCCTGACCATGTACAGTTTAGTATCTTTAGTGCTACAGACAGACCCAAAAATAACAGCTACCTCAGCAGGAGAATCGACATAGAAGATCAAGTTGAGAAAATGCTCAATACATTTTTTGACCTAGTAAATATATATAAGCACATTTATAAGCAGTAATGGACTTCTAGTAAAAAATGTAGGACAATTGCTTTAAGGGCTCCTGCAGACTTGCGTTTTTCTTGCATGTTTTTTTCACGCGATATCACTACCTACTTTTCACGAGATTGTCAATGGGACTTTTTAATGTTAAAAACGCATCGCAAGTTGGTGCTTTGCAATTTTTGTGCAATGCGTTTTTAACATTAGAAAATCCCATTGACAATTATTAACATATTGCGTAAAAAACGCACAAGAAAAATGCAAGTGTGCAGGAGTCCTAACTCTTGTGTAAAGCACAATAGGCGAAAAAACAAAGCTCACAGAGGACCGTCAGTACCTGAAATCTTGAAAACAGAGAACCATCAATAAGAAAAAATTGTGACGGACTGGAGAGGTTACTTGGGAGATGCAGTATCCAACTAAAAATGGCTTTTTTTGACTGAAGAGTGATTTAGAGTTCCCACATACTTCTATTTTAGTAAGTTATCAATAAACATTTCCTTGCATTGCCACTGAAAGGTCACCATGTTTTTTTAGCCATGTTTCTATTACTTGCTTTATGCAATCTCTAGGGATTCAAGAAGAGTTCTTCATCTTTAGGCGCACTGAAATATGCTGTAGGATAAAACATCTGCGTCTGTTTACTTTTTGAGGTTGATGATTAATTGCACAGTAATGAAGACAATCAAATCTCTTAATGATATTATAAGCATCTGTGCACTGTTAAATGAGTCAGAAAGAATGAGAAGAGGCTTACAAATATCTGACAATATTCATTACCAAAAGCCTTATTTTATACTATAATGTGTAGATTAATTAAGGTATCCTTCAAATCTTTTCATTTGAATGTTATTTACTAGCTTACAGATTGTGCAATGAATTGCTAACTCTGATATCCCCACATTTATATAAGAGCAATTCCATATTCATGGTAATACTTGGATACAACATATCATTCAAGGCGGTTTCCCACCTTAGGTATATATGGCATTTCACACGATATACCATAAACAGTAACATAATGATTGTATTTGAAGGGAATGTGATGGACCCAAGAGGGGAAGGGAACATTTCCAGATCTCCAGACCAGAACCATTTTCAAGTGGATCTACATCTTCAGTACACTGAATTGTGTCAACTGTGCTGGTCTACGGACAGTATGTAGCTGGAAGAGGACTCAGTGACTCATGACCTATAAATCATGGGACTGGGATTAGGTGAGTTTTTTTTCTTAAATTGGCACAAAGGAGGCACAAGAAGATAACTGCAGTGTGGCACACAAGCATTATTCATGTATGAAAGCACCAAGGGTGTCCACTATTACTATATGGAAGTAAAACAGGGCAGTATTACTGTGTTAGAATACACAAGTGTTACTATTACTCTGTGTGGCACTTAGGTTAGCACTGTTACTGTTTGGGGCCCAAAAGGGAGCACTATTACTGTGTAGGGCAACATGTTGTGCATCATTAATGTCTGAGGCACTAATATGTTTGGTAAACTATGGATTGTGAGTTTGTGCAGAAGTTTTGAAAAAGTGGGGATATGTAAGAAAAGAAGTCTATGCGTTGAATTTGGCAGAAATGGAATGTGGCTGAAAAAAGTTGTCAAGGTAGTATGGGCCGGATGGAGACGAAAAGCTACAGTGAGCAACTCCAATCACAGAATGCTTCACCTGTGAGTCACTGCATTGAACTGTACTGTACTGTACAAGCCTAAGGATGCTGAGACGGATACCTGAACTATGCAGGGATTGAACCCGCAATCTTCAGGTTGTGAGCGAGAGCTTAGGACTGCATTTCTGCTGTCTTAACACTCTGCGCCACAGAAGGCCCTTGCAGTACATGCACATGTGCAGTACTTTTTTTCCTCAAATCTCCTGCTTTCTTACAGATCCACGGCCCGTCAGCAGTGTCAGCTGCAGGTGTGCTGCGGATCGGACAGCTTCCATTGTCTTCAATGGAAGCCGACAGTGCGGGATCCACAGAAAAATGGAGCATGCTGCGATTTGTTTTCCGGACCAAATGGTCCATAAAGCAAATGCGCATCCCTATGGGCAGCTTGATTTGCAGGTGCCCCGCATTGAGTCTGCAAGTCAACTCTGCTCATGGACATGAGCCCTTATGGAAAACACTCAGATTATCTACCTCTTGTGATTGCACCATAAAATATCTAAAGTGGTATGACTCCTTTATTTGTAGTATGTCTTGGAAACAGATGTCAGAACGTACTCCTAATGTCTTCCTCTAATGAAAGCCTCAAACATATCACTGAATTCACTTCCATTATAAAAAAAGTAGACTATAGTATATACTTTTTTGAGGTTGCTTCTGTATATCATAGGGAACTTGGTCACATAGGCTCAATATTAGAAGTCTTGAAATAACATATTGCTTGTCATACTGTATCTTATATCTGAGAGTTATCACTCTAGGTTGGTGCAGGCCTACAGTATGTCTACCGTAAGACTCTTTGGAGTTTGCCCCGATAGCACTTAACTGAACAAGACCTGAACCTGAAAGCTACAGCATCAGTCTAGAAATATTTCATAATTCTTTTACTATGAATAATAGATGCTATAGGCTTACTGTACACAGCAATAGGTTGTGTACTTTTATTCCCAGTTGTGATTTGTATTCCCAGTTATGTAATTAGCTTTTATTTCATCTGGCGTTAAATTGAGAGATAAGTGCAGTATAATTAAGTGCATGGCTTTTGTAGCTATCAGTAAATGGAGAAGGAATTATGGACAATGGTTGCTAAACTAAACACTGGTATATTTTTAACAGCAATTTATAACATCCGCAGGTGTAAAACATAACTAACTTAGAAACTGAAATCCCATTTCCTTTTTGTGTTTTTATCCTTACATGGCATGTCTACCTGTAAAACCAAATTTGTATTTCACTGCATTTAATGTAGAATAACATTTTAAGCAACTTTGCAATAGGTTTAATTGATAATTTCCTATCTTTTTTTCTACAGCTCTTATGCAGACCTTTGTGTCTCCATGGTAACAGACAACAAACAAACTCTGTATAGTCTGATCCTATGGTCATTCTCTTTTCTATTTGGCCTCTGCTTCTTCAAAACGCATTAAGTATATGTTAGCATAAAATTGTCAACACTTTGAAGAGTTTATTTTGCTACATTAATATACACTAAGTGGCCACTTTATTCGAGACTACAGCCCTTTACCTGTATGGAAACCATACATGTGACTCCACAGTGCAGAAAATAAGTGAGCAACGTTTTTTGGAACAGTTTCAGTGTGAATCCACATTAGAATTGGAAGTTCAATCTGAGTGACTTCAAATGATGCCTGGTCATCGAAGCTAGACTAGCCGGGGCCAGTATTTCAAAAACTGCCAACATTGTGGCGTTTCCTCATGCAACAGTGTGGAAAGTATACCAAGGATTGATTCTCTTTTTTTATTTTACCGCTGGAATGACGAGCATGCTCCACACACATAGCCTTGTGCAATGCTGGAAAAATCTCCTTAGGTCTTTGATAGGTAACTCTGTGGACACTCGATCTTCCCAATTTGAAACACTCATAACTCTCTTTTAATGACACTCAGATGCATTACTTTGATATCAATGGAAACAGAAACTCAAAAAGTTTTGTTGCACAACATCAAGAATATTTTCTACAACAGGGGTGAGCCCCCTTTGTCACTCAACACACATCGAACCTGTAGTCAAGTTGCTGTAGTGTATCCCGTTTGACTGATACAATGGCTTCTGTGATGTGTACTCGCAGATCATGCATGGTGGGTTATAAAGGTGGTATGTAGACTCTATCTTTAGCACTTGAAAAAAATCACAAGGTGTATGGTCCAAGAAACCTGGAAGCAAGGAAGAAGTTTACTAATATGAACACTTGCTTGGCTAATCCATCCATTTGGAAGTTGCCTATTGTGCTCACTTTATTGTGAAAATGGAGGGAGATGCCCGTCCTGTTGAAAGATGAAATCTTGGATTTCCTGTTCAAGTTGTGGCAGAAGCCATATCTATCTCATGTCCAGGTATGGAATCACCGCCATTGTTTTCTCACGAAAAAAGAAGGGACCAACACTTTCCTACAGATTATAGTTCAAAACACATTCATCTTGATAGAATTGTGCATATATTCTACATAGGCATGTGGGATTTCCCTCCCCCAGATTTTAACATTACGTTTGTTAACTGTGCCCGAAAGGTGACTTCACCACTAAACACTAAATATTCCATGAAACAGAAAGAGCGTTGCATTGCTTTGTTGGCTGATTTCAGGGCCGGTAACAACTGCAGTCAGTAGGGATTACATCGCAAATGTTTGTGCAGAATCTTCACTGAATTCACTTCCATTATAAAAAAAGTAGACTATACTATATACTTTTTTGAGGTTGCTTCTGTATATCATAGGGAACTTGGTCAAGTCGGCTCAATATTAGAAGTCTTAAAATAACATATTGCTTGTCATACTGTATCTTCTCAGTCGGCTGTGAAATGCCCAATTCTCTGCTTGCTCCAATGGTGGATTTCTGAACACTTTGTGTGAAACTTGCACGGACACGCTCCATTGTTTCCACTCTTACTGGTGGATAGCTAAATAATTTTTGCTTACAAACGCAACCTTTTCCCTTAAAATTGGAGTACCACTTATGAATGGTGGGCCTACTAAGTGCACCATCACCAAACTTTGTTTGAAAATGATGTTGCACACTAATAACAGGCAAGTAGATGTAAAAATTAAGGACACAAAACGCTTTTCTATCTAGTAGACTTATGCAATTTGATCAAATGTAACTAAAAATCTCATGTTCATGTTTAAGATATGCTGAGAAGCAATAGATCAACGTATAACATATGGATGCGCAGTCCATGTTTTTCTCCATATGTTTCTACCCAAAAAGTTTAATTCTACTGTAGTCAATGCTAGGGAAATATGAGATAAAATGTCTGCCATTCATTCAATGAATGGCTGAGCGCTGCCTGTGAATGGCTGAGCGCTTAGCTAATCAGATGCAGCCCATTCAGGAGGCGGGGAGTTTAAATCCCCACCTGCTGAAAGAAATTCATTACATTGCTGGAGACCAAGCGGCTAGACATGCCTGAGACACGACAGCAGGGGAGAGGTAAGTATATATATTGTTTTTATTTTTTACTACAGCTAGGAATATATTTAAAGCCCTTACCCGAAAATCATTGCGGGGGGGTGGCAGCATCTTATTGCTTTCGAAGGGGCCACCGGCAGCAGCGGTGGACCCATTGATGGCAATAGGCACGCAGCTTCATTCACGCGTGTTTTGGCATAGATTTGTGCGCACACACATGTGCAAAACAACGCTCATGTGAACGACGCATAAAGAATGGTTGTGCCAAATTTCATGTTTGTGCGGTAGAGGTGTGAGTTATTAGTTTCATTACATAGTGGTCACTTATTTTTGTGCATAGAATTGAATAATCAAGTTGCGACCCCTTTACTTTTTTTATGTAGGACCTAAACAAAGGTCATGACAAATTTCACAATTGTAGGACACCGGGAAGTTAGAGAATTAGATTAGGTACATTACATAGAGGGTCACTTACTTTTGTGCTTAGAATTGAATAATCAAGTTGCGACCCCCTTTACTTTTCCTATTTACATTCTAAAGAATGGTCATGCCAAATTTCATGTTTGTGTGATACAGATGTGTATTATTAGTTAGATTACATAAGGGGTCATTTACTTTTGCACTTAAAATTGAAGAATCAAGCTGCGACCCCTTAAATTTTCCTATGTAGGACCTAATCAAAGGTTGTGCCAAATTTCAAGTTTGTACAACACTGGGAAGCTAGAGAATTAGATTAGGTACATACCATAGGGGTCACTTATTTTTGTGCTTAGAATTAAATAATCAAGTTTTGACCCCTTTACCTTTCCTATTTAGGACCTAAAGAATGCTTGTGCCAAATTTCACATTTGTGCGATACAAATGTGTATTATTAGTTACATTATATAAGGGGTCACTTACTTTTGAGCTTAGGATTAAATAATCAAGTTGTGACCCCTTTATGTTTCCTTTTTAGGATCTAAAGAATGCTCATGCCAAATTTCAAGTTTGTACGACATCGGGAAGTTAGAGAATTAGATTAGGCACATAACATAGGGGGGTAACTGACTTTTGCGCTTAGAATTGAATAATCAAATTGCAACCCTTTTACTTTTCTTATTTAGAATCTAAAGAATGGTTGTGCCAAATGTCAAGTCCTTTACTGCCCGCCCACCCAGGACGTTTAGAGGGCGTCTTCCTCTGTCAGATCTTGTTCCTGATGGCTGCTGCTACAGCCTTTTTACTCCGGCTTTCTGCCAACTCCCCTATCCCCCTTGAGTGTGGTAGGAACTGATACTTTTATCTTACTTCCTGCGACACCCACCGGTGTTCTCCCTTACTTCAGGTACATGAAAACCTGCCTACAGCCCCATACAGGCCATGCTGTGTACTGCACTTCTACAAGTGTACATGTGTGCAAAAAAACTTGGTCACTAAGGGGTTAGGCTAGATTGTAACCATATTTTCAAATATATCCAGGTATGCAAGGAAAGCAGGGGATACAACTGAATATCAGCTACATGCTGTTTTTGTTGGATCAAATTCTTTAACTTTTAAAATTTTTTTAACTCTATAAATGAATGTATAAGTGGGCTGAGCACTCAAAATCCCTTACATTTGGATATGCCTAGTTCTGTTATTGTATGTATGTAGTAAGCTTAAAGGGGTTGTCCCGAGGCAGCAAGTGGGTCTATACACTTCTGCATGGCCATAATAATGCACTTTGTAATGTACATTGTGCATTAATTATGAGCCATACAGAAGTTATAAAAAGTTTTATACTTACCTGCTCCGTTGCTGGCGTCCTCGTCTCCATGGTGCCAACTAATTTTCGCCCTCCGATGGCCAAATTAGCCGCGCTTGCGCAGTCCGGGTCTTCTTCTTTTCTGAATGGGGCTCCGTGTAGCTCCGTGTAGCTCCGCCCCGTCACGTGCCGATTCCAGCCAATCAGGAGGCTGGAATCGGCAATGGACCGCACAGAAGCCCTGCGGTCCATGAAGACAGAGGATCCCGGCGGCCATCTTCAGCAGGTGAGTATGAAGACGCCGGACCGCCGGGATTCAGGTAAGCGCTGTGCGGGTGGTTTTTTTAACCCCTGCATCGGGGTTGTCTCGCGCCGAACGGGGGGGGGGTTTAAAAAAAAAAAAACCCGTTTCGGCGCGGGACAACCCCTTTAATTTGGATACCATATCTATGTAGTAGGTTTGGTTCTGGTACTGTATCTGTGTAATACTCATCAGATCATTATAAACTTTAGACTGGTGGGAGGGTCAGAATTTGGCTCAAGCAGTATGAATGTCAGCTATTCAGAGCTTGTCAGTACCTCCATCTACTTAACAACAACTGCAAGAAGCTATCATGTGCACAGCCAATATTTTTGCAGAATGATTTTAACATCTTGATGAATCTATACTGCAATGAATTGATGTGGCCAAAAAGGTCCAATGTGTTACTACATGGCTGTCTCTAATACAGTGGTCATTCAGTAGCACTTCACACAAGCACTATATAGTACATACAGAATGACAAGGTAACTGTAATTTTTCAGTCTACTATACCTAATCTGTTCATTTTCTATTTTCTTGTAGCAAAAAAAAATGAATTGCTTGTGGTACTCATACTTGCAAATTCAATTACTGTACATAATGACTAAGTAGCACGATAACATTAATGAGTACAGAGGTAAATCAATATTTCTAGGGGGTGGCAGGATTTATTATGGTTTTAAACATTTGTGTAGGCTTATAAACTCTTTTATTTTGTGAACCAGCCACAAGCCTAAATAAATCTTGCCAGTATATGTTATGCAGATTTAAACTTCTAGAGGTATTTTTTCTCAAGGCAGATGCTACAGAAAATTATTGTTTTATCATGTTAGGTAACGTAAGATATACTGTATGAAGGGTGATCTTACACAAGGGCATAGCCAGAAAGGGGCAACCAGGTCATTTGACCCAGACGCAGCTGGACAGGGGGCCCCGGCAACAAGCCCGGACTGGTAATAGGGGCCACGCTGCTCGCAGATTTTCTTTCTGTGAATATGAAATTAATTGTATCTGCGATCTTTAAGATAGCTACAATTGACAGTGGCCGCGCTAGCGTTGGAAGCCATGCAGGGCTCCAAGCTCTGCTGTCCAGCATCTTCTATACGACACAGGTAGTGCAATGGTGTCATCGCATTGTCTGCATTGTTCCACAGGATGCCGACCGGAAGAGGCTGGGGGTGGAAGATGGAGGGCACTGTGGGGAAAGTGAGTGACTTTATTATTTTACTATGGGGGAACATTATGACTACATATTCCTACAGGGGGACATTATGTCTATAGGGGGACATTGTGGCCATATATTCTACAGTGGGACACTATGCCTATACATTACTACAGGTGGACAATATGGCTAAAGAGTAACATTTTGGCTACATAGTCCTACAGGGGTCATTATGGCTACAGGCAGGGATAATAGCCATATACTCCTACAGGGGAACAGTACACTTCTATATTACTACATGGAGACAGTACAGCTATTTATTACTACAGGGGGCAGTATAGCTCCTTATTTACTACAGGGGGACAGTGTGGATCATTTATTATAGGGTAACAGTGCAGCTTGTTTTTTGTTCAGGGAGCACTATGAGTCGCACTGTTATACAGTACTTAGGGGAAACCATGTGTGGCACTATTAAATGTTTACCTTAATATAGGGATTAAGGATATGAAAAAACAAAGAGCCAAAGACATGTGTGGCAACCTCTGAAGAGACAAGATGTGTCCAGGAGAAGTTGTTATGTTGATCTGGACTGGATAGAGGAGAAAAGCACAACTCTAATTACAGACGTCGCGTGAATCACAATATCATTTATGAGGAGTAGCATTCTTGTTTGTGAACATGCAACTCCTATCATACTTTGCAATTGTTCAGGTCAAATTTGAAAGTACAAGCTTAAATAACAGGGGCTGACTTGACTTTACCATGTATTATTTATGAAGTAAGTGTGTGACCCCTTGGACCTCCACTGATGACAAGATGTCTAATGTCCTCCGATGCTGCCGCTCCATTTGTTTTATTCGACTGCTGGAGAGAGCTGAGTAGAAAAGCTTGTCTCTGTCAGTCCCATTTAAAATGTATAGTGCATCAGCGCTCCTGCTTCACCTCTACCCCATTTATTCAGTGGAGGTACACAGGACCCCCATTATCGTGATCCATGGTTATCCAAGAGATTGGACCCATGGGCGGGGTATAAGTGTAAGGGCCCATTCACACTGGTTGAGTATTAGCTGCGAGTTCTGTCCGAGCTTGTAACTCAGCAAACCTGGACAGAACTCAGAACCATTAAAATCAGAGTCTTTTAAGGCAGGGTATTTATTTCACAGACCAACGGTCCACATAAAAAATCTAAATAAAAATGCAATTCATTGATGAGAGCTGAACTGAACCTTTACCCTGGGTGCAGGAAAGCCTAGCTACACCTCTGATTTTACAGTCTGTGTTACATGAAGCATGATACAGCAGAATCCAGTGCCGGTTGCATAGTTATTAGTTGGAGCAATTAATAGCGAAATGTAGGTGTTACATTCACACCAATCTAAAGAGTGTTGTGAAGACCCTACACGTTGAGTCAATGTCTTAAATAAGCACAATCACTAACACATTGCATGCTTGGACATGCAAGAAATGAGACAATTAAACTTCACATACCCGTATCAGTACAGATATAACCATCTGGAACTGTGCCACGCTGTCCTGTGTTTGAAGCCCACTGGGATCACGTTACCAGAGGGAAATCATGATCACGCTTTATGCATTCTTCCTGCATGCCAGCTTTCTCCCACAAAAGATACTATTAACCTCACCCTACCAATTCTGACTGCTCTGGCTTGACTTTGTATATATATATGTAGCAATGTTTAACCCAATACCTAAGGTGTTAAGAAAAAGTTCTGTTGTGGTTTATTTGACTTTTTAATAGCCTTTCAATGGCTTTTGCTGTGTTAACCCTTTAACCTCTTAATGACACTCTTGTGCGTTCGGGATTTGTATGAAGAGGGATTGGGGGTCGATTCTTCTCTATATAATGCTGGTGCCAGCTGTTTCTCACAATTGACACCCACCAGCAACAGCTGCAATCGGCACTCAATTCTTACAGCAGCATTTGAATGCCCCGATCGCGAATGTCCCCGCGCGATGAGCGTGCAGGGTGCCATTCGGTTGCCACGGCCGCCGAGGGCCTTCTGAAAACCCCGAGGACTGCTATTGTAGATTGCCTATAAAACCATGCCTGTGGCGTGGCTTGATAGACTGCCTGTCAGATTGCGGTATAATGTAGTACTATGGTATTATATTATACTGCAGGAGCGATCAAATAATCGCAAGTTCAAAATGTAAAAATCAATTCAATAAGTTCTATTAATTATTATTAAACGAAATAAAAGTTAAAAAAACATTCCCATATTTATAATTAAAAAATCTAAATAAAACATCAGCAAAACATATTTGGTATCACTGCAATCATAAAAGTCTGATTTATGAATGAAGTCATGCATGAAGTCATGCATTATTTACCCCGTACAGTGAACATCATCAGATAAAAAAATACACAATGCCCAAAAAGTGATCAAAAAGTCATATGTACTTCAATAGAAACTACAGGGTGTCCTACAAAAAACGAGCTCTCACACAACTATGTCGACAAAAAATGAAAATGTTATGGCTTGTCAGAAGATGTCGACAAAAAATAATTTTACTTTCTTCCAGAGATATCTAAAGGCCCATTTAGACACAACGATTATGGTTCAAAATTCGCTCAAAGCCATCTTTTGAGTGATAATCGTTGTCTCTAACTGCACTGCTATCATGCAGTTTTCGTAAAGCCGTCGCTGATCTTTCAGCATGTTGAAAGATCAGTGATCAGTTATCAGGAATTCACAGCGGGATACAGCTGATACAATTGCTTCAGCTGTATCCCACTTCCAGATGACAGGCTGGGTAAGAAGAACAGATCGGTCCAGCTCTGTTCTCCATACTCTGCTCGGAGCGCTCGGCTGTATAACAGATGGGCGCTCTGAGCGGGGAACAGTTGGATGCAAAAGATGATTGCTTAACGTTTGAGCGATCATCTTGCGCTGTAAATGACACAAAGATTTTCGCTTTAAAGTTGCTCAAAAGACATCTTTTGAGCGATAATCGTTTTGTCCAAATGGGCCTTTTTTTAAAAAAAAGTAGTACAGCGAAAACATATCCATATAAATTTGGTAACATAGTAATCATACTGACCCACTGAATAAAGTTATCATGTCATTTTGCTGTAGTATTTACACCATAGAAACAAGACCGCACCAAAGATGGCGGAATTGAGCTTTTTTTCCATTTCACTTCACTTGGGCCATTTTCGCACGGCCGAGAAAATCGCATGAGATTGGTGTCTTGCGAGACGCACGAATAGGAACCATAGTCTTTCGAATGGGTTCATATAAATTAGCGATTTTTTTTAAGTTGTCACAATTAAGTTAAACTTTGCTGCATCTTTACATAATGTCTCAAAATGATTTGAAATTTTATATTTCAGTGAAAACCAGATGTCAGTAAATCATTTTAATAAAACGTGTCATATTTATATAACAGTTAGCTGTACATAGATGTTTGATAGCCTTTGGTTTGGAAGCACCTAAACTTAACTGACCTACTTTTTTTTTGCAAATTTCTAATATATGCCTTCAAGCAGAATCTTGAATTTTAAAGTGAAGGGCAGATGTGAAAAGCTTTCTGTGGCTGCCCCTGGTGCCCATTTATGTTGGTCTATGGAGCGCAGTGCACAGACTATTGAAAACAGTTTGTAGCTTGTTGCCAGGCTGCAGGGAGAACTTGATTTCCCTACAGATTTTCTGTTCTAACTTCAGATTGCTTCTGCACCTAGTGAGAGAATATTAGGATATTGCAGATAATGCAATTCTCAAATATGTCAACTTGTGCACTTCCAAACCGTTACTGCAAAGCAAAATGAATTTAACTGCCCCTTGCTAGTATAGATGTCAAGTACAATTTGCAATCGGTTATTTGGTTTATTACAGGAAAATGTGTATGGGTATTAAAGGAGTTGTGTTACATAGGAGGACCTTGAAAAGTAGAACCTTATACTACAATCAGTCTGGCACTGACTAAGGAATCTTTGGACCTAACCCGTTGGATCTCCAGGTTGTGGTCCTCAGAATAGTCACTGTTTGCCAGCGAGATATGTCAGGCACAAATAGATAAGCAGTGTCCTTTGTCAGAAACAGGTTAGCGAACAACAAAAAATCCAGATGAAAAACCATTGGTTGAGTCAGAAGTCCAAGCTAAAAGTTAGTGCAAAGTGCAATGGGTGAGGCAGGAGGCAGAGTCCAGACACGAATCATAGGGTCAAGTACAGGCAGGCTTAGTGTAGAATTAGTCAGCTTCCAGGGATGGCTGCTCAGGCAAGGGTGAGGAGGCCCTTGCCTGCTTTATAGGCTACCAGGAAGCATCATTGCTGGTTTTCATGGCAATTCTGATGGAATACACAGATGCAGTGCTTTGAGTGGGGGGCAGTATGTAACAGTCCCTTCTTCTTGGGTCTCCCAGTACATCCATTGTGAGGGAAATTGGAATGTTTTATTAGGAGAGCCTTAACCAGGGGATCAGCATGGACAGCTTTTTTTTGCTACCCACATTCTCTCTTTTGGATTGTAATTAGAGATGAGCGAACGTACTCGTCCGAGCTTGATACTCGTTCGAGTATTAGCGTGTTCGAGATGCTCGTTACTCGTGACGAGTACCACGCGATGTTCGAGTTACTTTCACTTTCATCTCTGAGACGTTAGCGCGCTTTTCTGGCCAATAGAAAGACAGGGAAGGCATTACAACTTCCTCCTGCAACGTTCAAGCCCTATACCACCCCCCTGCAGTGAGTGGCTGGCAAGATCAGGTGTCACCCGAGTATATAAATCGGCCCCTCCCGCGGCTCGCCACAGGTGCATTCTGACAGAGATCAGGGAAAGTGCTGCTGGTGCCGGAGCTGCTATAGGGAGAGTGTTAGGAGTTATTTTAGGCTTCAAGAACCCCAACAGTCCTTCTTAGGGCCACATCTGACCGTGTGCAGTACTGCTGAGGCTGCTTTTAGCAGTGTTGCACAATTTTTCTTTTGTATATCGGGCATGCAGAGCATTGCGTCCGCAGTCTGCAGTCATTGTACATAGGGCCAGTACTGGTGAGGCAGGGAAAGAGATATTCAGGCTATATAGGCAGTGGGCTTTTTCCAACAAATTGGGGAAAAATACTATATTTGGGCTGCCTGTGAATGTCTTCAGTTTACTGTGTGTCTGCTGGGGGTAGTAGTCCTAATTAATACGCAGCTAAGCGTTACAGCAGGCTTGCGCAAAATTGTTTCCTGGATCTGCTGTTTCTGTTACATCAGCGCCGTCATCCCGCCAGAGGGAAACAGTATACATAATATTATACGCTGCCTACAGTATCTATCTGCTGGGGGTAGTAGTCCTAATTAATACGCAGCTAAGCGTTACAGCAGGCTTGTGCTAAATTGTTTCCTGGATCTGCTGTCTCTGTTACATCAGTGCTGTCATCCCGCCAGAGGGAAAGAATATACATAATATTATACGCTGCCTACAGTATCTATCTGCTGGGGGTAGTAGACCTAATTAATACGCAGCTAAGCGTTACAGCAGGCTTGCGCAAAATTGTTTCCTGGATCTGCTGTCTCTGTTACTTCAGCGCTGTCATCCCGCCAGAGGGAAAGAGTATACATAATATTATACGCTGCCTACAGTATCTATCTGCTGGGGGTAGTAGTCCTAATTAATACGCAGCTAAGCGTTACAGCAGGCTTGTGCAAAATTGTTTCCTGGATCTGCTGTCTCTGTTACATGATCGCCGTCATCCCGCCAGAGGGAAAGAGTATACATAATATTATACGCTGCCTACAGTATCTGTCTGCTGTGAATTCCACTAGCTCAGTCATATGCACCTACGTCTTACTACAGGCGTGCGCAAAATTGTTTCCTGGCTCTGCTCTGCGTTCCGTAAGGGAAGTCAGCCTCCAACCACAGGCCAATAAGCGGCACATTTAATTACAGCGTTCTGTTTCTGCACTACTGGTAATACAGCATGCTGAAGGGTAGGGGTAGGCCTAGAGGATGTGGACGCGGGCGAGGACGCGGAGGCCCAAGTCAGGGTGTGGGCACAGGCCGAGCTCCTGATCCAGGTGTATCGCAGCCGACTGCTGCGGGATTAGGAGAGAGGCACGTTTCTGGCGTCCCCACATTCATCTCACAATTAATGGGTCCACGCGGTAGACCTTTATTAGAAAATGAGCAGTGTGAGCAGGTCCTGTCGTGGATGGCAGAAAGTGCATCCAGCAATCTATCGACCACCCAGAATTCTGCGCCGTCCACTGCTGCAACTCTGAATCCTCTGGCTGCTGCTCCTCCTTCCTCCCAGCCTCCTCACTCCATTACAATGACACATTCTGAGGAGCGGGCAGACTCCCAGGAACTGTTCTCGGGCCCCTGCCCAGAATGGGCAGCAATGGTTCCGAATCCTCTCCCACTGGAGGAATTTGTCGTGACCGATGCCCACCCTTTGGAAAGTTCCTGGGGTCCGTGGGATGAGGCTGGGGACTTCCGGCAACTGTCTCAAGAGCTTTCAGTGGGTGAGGAGGACGATGACGATGAGACACAGTTGTCTATCACTCAGGTAGTAGTAATTGGAGTAAGTCTGAGGGAGGAGCGCACAGAGGATTCGGAGGAAGAGCAGCAGGACGATGAGGTGACTGACCCCACCTGGTTTGCTACGCCTACTGAGGACAGGTCTTCAGAGGGGGAGGCAAGTGCAGCAGCAGGGCAGGTTGGAAGAGGCAGTGCGGTGGCCAGGGGTAGAGGAAGGGCCAGACCGAATAATCCACCAAGTGTTTCCCAAAGCGCCCCCTCGCGCCATGCCACCCTGCAGAGGCCGAGGTGCTCAAAGGTCTGGCAGTTTTTCACTGAGAGTGCAGACGACCGACGAACAGTGGTGTGCAACCTTTGTCGCACCAAGATCAGCCGGGGAGCCACCACCACCAGCCTCACCACCACCAGCATACGCAGACATATGATGGCCAAGCACCCCACAAGGTGGTATGAAGGCCGTTCACCGCCTCCGGTTTGCACCGCTGCCTCTCCCCCTGTGCCCCAACCTGCCACTGAGATCCAACCCCGCTCTGAGGACACAGGCACTACCGTCTCCTGGCCTGCACCCACACCCTCACCTCTGCGGTCCTCGGCCCCATCCACCAATGTCTCTCAGCGCACCGTTCAGCCGTCACTAGCTCAAGTGTTTGAGCGCAAGCGCAAGTACGCCGCCACGCACCCGCATGCTCAAGCGTTAAACGTGCACGTAGCCAAATTTATCAGCCTGGAGATGCTGCCGTATAGGGTTGTGGAAACGGAGGCTTTCAAAGGTATGATGGCGGCGGCGGCCCCGCGCCACTCAGTTCCCAGTCGCCACTACTTTTCCCGATGTGCCGTCCCAGCCCTGCACGACCACGTCTCCCGCAACATTGTACGTGCCCTCACCAACGCGGTTACTGGCAAGGTCCACTTAACAACGGACACGTGGACAAGCACAGGCGGGCAGGGCCACTATATCTCCCTGACGGCACATTGGGTGAATTTAGTGGAGGCTGGGACAGAGTCAGAGCCTGGGACCGCTCACGTCCTACCCACCCCCAGAATTGCGGGCCCCAGCTCGGTGGTGGTATCTGCGGCGGTGTATGCTTCCTCCACTCAACCACCCTCCTCCTCCTCCTCCTACTCAACCTCTGTCTCGCAATCAAGATGTGTCAGCAGCAGCAGCACGTCGCCAGCAGTCGGTGTCGCGCGGCGTGGCAGCACAGCGGTGGGCAAGCGTCAGCAGGCCGTGCTGAAACTACTCAGCTTAGGAGAGAAGAGGCACACGGCCAACAAACTGCTGCAGGGTCTGACAGAGCAGACCGACCGCTGGCTTGCGCCGCTGAGCCTCCAACCGGGCATGGTCGTGTGTGACAACGGCCGTAACCTGGTGGCGGCTCTGCAGCTCGGCAGCCTCACGCATGTGCCATGCCTGGCCCACGTCTTTAATTTGGTGGTTCAGCGCTTTCTGAAAAGCTACCCATGCTTGTCAGACCTGCTCGGAAAGGTGTGCCGGCTCTGCGCACATTTCCGCAAGTCCCACACGGACGCTGCCACCCTGCGCACCCTGCAACATCGGTTTCATCTGCCAGTGCACCGACTGCTGTGCGACGTGCCCACACGGTGGAGCTCTACGCTCCACATGTTGGCCAGGCTCTATGAGCAGCGTAGAGCTATAGTGGAATACCAACTCCAACATGGGCGGCGCAGTGGGAGTCAGCCTCCTCAATTCTTTACAGAAGAGTGGGCGTGGTTGGCAGACATCTGCCAGGTCCTTGGAAACTTTGAGGAGTCTACCCAGATGGTGAGCGGCGATGCTGCAATCATTAGCGTCACCATTCCTCTGCTATGCCTCTTGAGAAGTTCCCTGCAAAGCATAAAGGCAGACGCTTTGCGCTCGGAAACAGAGACGGGGGAAGACAGTATGTTGCTGGATAGTCAGAGCACCCTCCTGTCTATATCTCAGCGCGTTGAGGAGGAGGAGGAGCATGAGGAGGATGAGGAGGAGAGGGAAGAGACAGCTTGGCCCACTGCTGAGGGTACACATACTGCTTGCCTGTCATCCTTTCAGTGTGTATGGCCTGAGGAGGAGGAGGAGGATCCTGAAAGTGATCTTCCTAGTGAGGACAGCCATGTGTTGCGTACAGGTACCCTGGCACACATGGCTGACTTCATGTTAGGATGCCTTTCTCGTGACCTTCGCGTTACACGCATTCTGGCCACTACGGATTACTGGGTGTACACACTGCTCGACCCACGGTATAAGGAGAACCTTTCCACTCTCATACCCGAAGAGGAAAGGGGTTCGAGAGTGATGCTATACCACAGGACCCTGGCGGACAAACTGATGGTAAAATTCCCATCCGACAGCGCTAGTGGCCGAAGGCGCAGTTCCGAGGGCCAGGTAGCAGGGGAGGCGCAGAGATCAGGCAGCATGTACAGCACAGGCAGGGGAACACTCTCTAAGGCCTTTGACAGCTTTCTGGCTCCCCAGCAAGACTGTGTCACCGCTCCCCAGTCAAGGCTGAGTCGGCGGGAGCACTGTAAAAGGATGGTGAGGGAGTACGTAGCCGATCGCATGACCGTCCTCGGTGACGCCTCTGCCCCCTACAACTACTGGGTGTCGAAGCTGGACACGTGGCCTGAACTCGCGCTGTATGCCCTGAAGGTGCTTGCTTGTCCTGCGGCTAGCGTCTTGTCAAAGAGGGTGTTTAGTGCGGCTGGGGGAATCATCACAGATAAGCGTACCCGCCTGTCAACCGACAGTGCCGACAGGCTTACACTCATCAAGATGAACAAAGCCTGGATTTCCCCAGACTTCTCTTCTCCACCAGCGGACAGCAGCGATACCTAAACAATACATAGGCTGCACCCGCGGATGGAAGCATTGTTCTCTATCACCATCAAAAACGTGGACCTTTTAGCTTCATCAATCTGTGTATAATATTCATCCTCCTCCTCCTGCTCCTCCTCCTGAAACCTGACGTAATCATGCCGAACGGGCAATTTTTCTTAGGCCCACAAGGCTCAGTCATATAATTTTTGTAAACAATTTTTATACGTTTCAATGCTCATTAAAGCGTTGAAACTTTCACCTGAACCAATTTTTATTTTAACTGGGCTGTCTCCAGGCCTAGTTACAAATTAAGCCACATTAACCAAAACGATTAATGGGTTTCACCTGCCCTCTTGGTTGGGCATGGGCAATTTTTCTGACGTACATTAGTACTGTTGGTACACCAATTTTTTGGGGCCCTCGCCTACAGTGTAATCCAATTAATTTTTTGCCCACCTGCATTAAAGCTGACGTTACATCAGCTGTGCTGGGCACTGCAATGGGATATATTTATGTACCGCCGGTGGGTTCCCACCCATGCTGTAGGTCTACAGGGAGTTGTAACTGCATGTGTCCACTTCTAAAGAACCCCAGTCTGACTGGGGCATGCAGTGTGGGCCGAAGCCCACCTGCATTTAATTGGACGTTAGCTCAGCTGTGATGGGCACTGCAATGGGATACATTTATGTACAGCTGGTGGGTTCCAGGGAGCCACCCATGCTGTGGGTCCACAGGGAGTTGTAACTGCATGTGTCCACTTCTAAAGAACCCCAGTCTGACTGGGGCATGCAGTGTGGGCCGAAGCCCACCTGCATTTAATCGGACGTTACCTCAGCTGTGATGGGCACTGCAATGGGATACATTTATGTACAGCTGGTGGGTTCCAGGGAGCCACCCATGCTGTGGGTCCACAGGGAGTTGTAACTGCATGTGTCCACTTCTAAAGAACCCCAGTCTGACTGCGGCATGCAGTGTGGGCCGAAGCCCACCTGCATTAAACATGACATTACCTCAGCTGTGATGGGCAATGCAATGGGATATATTTATGTACCGCCGGTGGCTTCCTGGCACCCACCCATGCTGTCGGTCCACACGGAGTTGTAACTGCATGTGTCCACTTCTAAAGAACCCCAGTCTGACTGGGGCATGCAGTGTGGGCCGAAGCCCACCTGCATTTAATCGGACGTTACCTCAGCTGTGATGGGCACTGCAATGGGATACATTTATGTACAGCCGGTGGGTTCCAGGGAGCCACCCATGCTGTGGGTGCACACGGAATTCCCATTGCGGAGTTGTACCTGCCTGTGACTATTTATAAAAAACCGCGGTCTGACTGGGGCATGCAGACACCTTGACAGAATGAATAGTGTGTGGCACATAGGTTCCCCATTGCTATGCCCACGTGTGCAGCTCCTGATGGCGGTGGCACAGGATTATATTTCTCATTGCTTCTGTACAGCATTGTGGGCTATCGCCCCGCCCCTTTTAAAGAGGGTCGCTGCCTAGCCGTGCCAACCCTCTGCAGTGTGTGCCTGCGGTTCCTCCTCATGGCAGACGCACTTATAAATAGACATGAGGGTGGTGTGGCATGAGTGCAGCTGAAGGCTGCGCAGGGACACTTTGGTGTGCGCTGTGGACACTGCGTCGTGCGCGGGGGGGGGGGGGGGGGGTTGGGCAGCATGTAACCCAGGAGAAGTGGCAGCGGAGCGTCATGCAGGCAGTGATTGTGCTTTGTTGGAGGTAGTGTGGTGCTTAGCTAAGGTATGCATTGCTAATGAGGGCTTTTCAGAAGTAAAAGTTGTTGGGAGGGGGCGGGGCCCACTCTTGCCGCTATTGTGGCTTAATAGTGGGACCTGGGAACTTGAGATGCAGCCCAACATGTAGCCCCTCGCCTGCCCTATCCGTTGCTGTGTCGTTCCCATCACTTTCTTGAATTGCCCAGATTTTCACAAATGGAAACCTTAGCGAGCATCGGCGATATACAAAAATGCTCGAGTCGCCCATTGACTTCAATGGGGTTCGTTACTCAAAACGAACCCTCGAGCATCGCGAAAATTTCGTCCCGAGTAACGAGCACCCGAGCATTTTGGTGCTCTCTCATCTCTAATTGTAATCCTTTCAATCAATTAGCAAAGTTTGCCCCAAATAAACTTGGAGTCAATAATATTGGAGTATCTCTATTTTCTCTTAAAAGAAGCTGTTGACAAAGTCAGAGTACTATGAAGGACATCTAGGAGAAACCTGTTGCGAAAGAAAAGACAGAAGAGCAGGAGGATAAACAACTTGAATGTATGTCTGGAAACAGAAGGATCCCCATCACATTGTAACGACGCTAGCTGGACACTAAATAACTGAACTCAACTTCACCCTTAATAATCACTTTTCCTGGCTACATATTATATATTTCAGGACTCGAATAACTATTCGGCTTTACTGTAAATATTGGGGGTAACAACCAGACCTCACAAGACATGTTGATATGAAGCACATATCAAGACATTAACCCCTTGATGCTATATGATGTAAGTTTACATCCTCAGCTTGTGGAACTTGCTACAACAGGACGTAAACGTACGTCCTGGGCATGGCACAGGCTCAGAAGCTGAGCCCATGCCATTTGCAGTGGGAATCAGCTGTGACTGATTGCTGGCCTCCTTCTGAAACAGTGGGAATTGATGAGAACACTGATCGACACAGTCAACCCCGTACATGTTGTACTCTGTGGTATATAGAGTGATTAAAACATTGCAAACATATCTACTCTATATAAGAAATATATATTTAACTTCAAGGCACAGTCACCTCTGCCCAACATGTGCGGCACTTGCTTGGGAGTTAAACAAGTAACTCTTTGTACAGTTTTGAGGAAAGAAGGGAAATCATGGGGACCTGATCAAAACATTTAACTATTTACAGGACTAAATAAGATTTAGGAGGGAAACACTAAAACCGAATCTGAAATTAGTTGGAAGAGAGATCAGAAGCAATCTTACTGAAAGAATAGTAGATGCTTGGAACAAACTTCCAGCAAATGTGGTTTGAAAATAACCAGTTACTGAGTTTAGGCATTCCTCGGATAAGTATAGGTCTATCCTAAGATGGAAATGAAGAGGAAATACTGTAAGGGCAGCTTTCATGGACCCTGTGCTCTTTTTTTGCTTTCAGTTTTCTATGTTTTTACTGTAGAATATCACTGAATTTGGGAAAAATTACATAAAATCACCAAAAACTCAAAAAGACCATACTGGAAAAGGTACTGTATGGGAGGTATCATACATTAAGGCCCATTTAGACACAACGATTATTGCTCAAAAGATGTCTTTCGAGCGACTTTTGAACGATAATTGTTGTGTCCATTTACACCGCAAGGTGATTCCTCAAACGTTGAGCGATCACCTTGCGCTCCCAGTGGGGTATACAGAAGACAAGCGGGGTGGCCTGCTTGTCTTCTGCATCCAGCTGTTCTCTGCACGGAGCACCTGGCTGTTATAGAGCCGAGAGCTCCGTGCGGGGTATGGAGAACACAGCTGGACCGCTCTGTTCTCCATACCCAGCCTGTCATCACCGAGTGGGATACAGCTGAAACAATAGTATCAGCTGTATCCCACTGTGAATCCCAGATAAGGCTCAACAATAAGCGACGACTTAAAAAAAAAAACTGTACGATGTCAGTGCAGTTAGACACAACGATTATCGCTCAAAAGACGGCTTTTAAGCGAATTTTGAGCGATAATCGTTTTGTCTGAATGGGCCTTTACGTGTATGCAATGTAAGAGAAAGGATTTAGTAGAGAACTGCAAGATGAAGCTGGGACAATGTAAATGACCCTCATCCATTTCTCAGACAAAGCAGAGCTAACAAATATAACTATGCAGTAAATGTGATACAATCATGCCATATCATGTAAATCTGAGCTTACTTGGGATGTTATGTTGTGATAAGGATAAGCGGTTGCTTGGGAAGGGACTTCCTGAAAACTGACTTTCGAGATGGTAAACAATGTCAGGATGTGGAAACCGCCAGACTCTGAAGGCTACAAATCTTACCACTTAAACCAGGACTATTACTGTAAAACTACACCTAGAAGTGAAAGGGAAATTGTGAACACGCACTAGCAGGGGCGTGCCTGGCCTTCTGCTGCCCAAGGCAAATAGCAACATTGCACCTCTATAATTGTATGTGTATATATATATATATATATATATATATATATATATATATATGTATACACACATACAGCGTGGTGATGCCAGTAAAAATGATACGTGACCCCTATAGTCATTGATTAGCTGCAGTGGTCACGAGCTGTTATAGCACATCATTGCTGGCAGCCTGTAAGTGAAGACCAGCGGGCAGCCACCGGAGCCTCTGCGCTGGATCGGAGTGAGACTGTGAAGATAAGTACTTTTGCATTACATTTTTTTAATTCTAGGACATTTCCACCTTTTTTTTTTTTTTTAAAGTAGTGGACAACATTTTCAAGTCTATATTCACATGTGGCTGATTTGGTGTGGATCCGCATCAAAATCCGTACCAAAATCCATGTAAAATGCAGATTTTACCCCCTCATTTAGGCCTGTGTCACATGAATGTATTTGCGCTGGCTTTTGAATATTTTTCATGTGCATTTTGTTAGCACAAATTGCTCTATTTCCTACGCACTTGTGTACACAAGTAGCACATATTTTATTGCACAAAAAAACATATCGATGTTCTCAGCCATTAAAATAGCCAATTAGTTGAATGAGTTCAAGATGCGCCCCGTCCCTGCGCAAATGTGCAGGAAAATGGAGCATTCTGCAGGGTTTTTTGCAGTGAGGAATTGCGCAAGCAAAATTCCTGCTTGTGAATGAACTTATTGAAATCAATGAGTTCTATTTACTGCATGTGGCTCTTGCAAATTTTGCATGTGCAAATATGTGCACAAATATGGCCATGTAAATAAGTCCTAAGGCTGGAAGGGTGAGCAATGGTGAAAAAATAGGCAAGTGCTCTTGTAAAAATGGGATTTTCATTGTAAGCATGATGCAATTTATGAGAAAATTACGTCACATCGCTGAAAATGCCCCTGTCAGGTGTGTAAAAAATTGCATTGTGCTTGCATGAATCTCGCATGTACATGCAAGTGTGATTTTTAACTTGCCCATAACAAATTATGGGCAAATTTTGTGCGATATTGTTGAAAAATAGGACATGCTGAAATGTTGTGAAAGGAATAATGCGCATTTAAGCAGACCCATTAAAAACAATGGTTTCCATTTCCGTAGGAGTTTTATGTGTTTTGCAATACACAAAACAGACATGGAAAATTGCTCCTGAGCATCTAGTCTAAGGCTACCTGCACATGGGCAAACGTGATCTCAGGCCGAGAAACCTGCGCTTTACCCGCCGATACAATTCGATTTTCAGGCAAAATCTCCTCACATTCGTTCTGTGAAATTCCGATCCTCTCATACGTGTTCCACATACGATAATGGATCTGCAATATTTTCCATTGATTTCAATATAAAACCTCGCATCGCACTTGCCGGCACATCGCAAGCCATGCGAGAGCCATTTGTTTCGAGGAACGTGAAAAAATAGAACATGCCACGATTTTTTTTACCTCGCTGCATTGTGGTGAGGGAAAACATCACTCGTGTATGACTCTATTCAAAAGAATAGAATTCCTATTCCCGAGAGTTTTGGGAGTCTTGCAAGGCACAAAACTCTTATGAGATTCTCGACTGTGTGAAACCTAAGAGAAACTCACCATGGGTTTCAGAAACACTGAAAGGGCTACTGGCCACATCCCTGGTGGCCTAAGGCAGGCAGAACCCTGGTGGTCTAGAGCAGATGATGGGTTAATGGACACACCAAATTTTAGCCTCAGGCGATTGTCTAAATTGCCTCCCCCTCTGTATAAGAGGAAAGAACTAGAACTTCCAGCATGTTCAGAACAGTATGGATTAACAGAGGAAAGTACAGGAGGAGAATATAAGAGGGCGAACAATAAGTGACATCATTGTAGATCCTTCAGCCATAGCATACAGCCTAGCCTCCACTGCCGATCTCCGCCCATCATGACATATCAGGTCTTAAATCAATGATCATCTCCACATCACTACAGGTCCTTAATTTTTTTACTCCTCCTGTCTGTCATGCTGCTCCCCCTTATGGCTAGGTGGCGCTGCCTGAGGCAATTGCCTCATGGTAGGGTTGCACTTGGTTCCTGTTTACAAAGATTAGGATGGTTGGAATGTGTAGCATATGACTAATCTTATTGGTGCAGCTGAAGACAATTAATTCAAACGCAGGGAAAGTAATCACTAAACTTCTGGCTATGGAACTGCTAAGCACAGAACCACTTAGTAAAGGTCCACTGAACACACATTCACTGAACACAGGTCCAAAGAGCGCTGGCGAGAGCACAAGAAGTATAGCCAGCATCCTTTGCTGAAAGGAGCCGGTTTAAATCCCCTTATAGAAATACTGATAGGCTGACTGAGCTAAAAGACAGTCCAGCCAGCCTATCAGTGCTGGAACCGAAGGGAGATGTCAGTTCCTCTGTATCCAGTGCAAAATAACACAGATCATACACTGGCTGACGCATTATGTTGGCCAGGAAACACATTGGGATGTCACCCCAGGCCAACGCCAGTAACTTGGAAATCACGTTGGTGTCGGCGCCGTGACAGTAAGCCATCCAATCCTATTCCCAATGGATAGGTGAAGTTAATGGTGCCTGCATGCCAATTATAACCCTCACCATCATCCTATTAAATTAACATGTAAACTGTCCAAACTGGCAAGTCTATGGCTCCCAAGGCATGGATTAGAGCAGTGGTGTCATGTAAACAGTTCTCCGTTGGAAACATTTAACTTGGACAACCTTGCTATATCAGTGATTGCACATATTTATGCCTCCACATCCATAGAGAAAAGTCTATGAATGGGTTGCATACATTAAATCTATTCATACAGTTCATCCACTAGGATTAGGGCCAAAATAAACAGAAGGAAATCCCAGAAAGTCACTTTTATGAATGGCTTAAAGTAGTCTGCTCCACTGACGACTTCAGATAGGAATCCACTGCCAGAGCTTTCTGCATGGTGTAGAAAGGCAGCATTCAGGCCTCTGCAACAGTTGGGCTCTTTGGCACAAATGGCCCCAAATTTACCTGGCTACCAAAATTCCTCAGCTATGCTCTTGAACAAATGAACCTATAATATTATAATTCTCATATTTCGTTTATTGCTAACATGATTAACTCGCAAAGATAATAACTTGTCAGACTGAAGCCAATCTATTCAAACTTCCAGCAAACAACTAATTTTGCTTAAGGAAGTTGTCAACAATATAGTTCATACGATATAGTATTATATGTGGGCATTCAAATAAACATTAATGAAATGCACTTTTTGAATCAAGCACAAAGAAATGACATTTCAAAAATGCTAAGTTGCTGGACCCTGCAGAACTTGTACAGTTTTTAATAAGTTGCTTCAAGGAGTCCCAAACTTTTTGTTTGGGTGCATTTCCCTTTTTAAAAATACATTTCATATACAAGACTTTAGATGTCTACACAGAAGTGTAACAAACACGGATATATCACAACCTGCGGGGTGGACAGCTGCATCATTTTAAAAATACCTTTTCCCGACCTCAATGTGTAAAGCAATGGATCTGGTGACAGACTAACCGGAAATAATGAGACCTGATCTCATGCATTCTATTAAGACACACAATGATCACAGTGAAATGAGGCTACAGTAGACTTCTGGGTTCAGTAATAAAATACAGGCAATAGATATCAAATAAGTAATTGTGAAGGTATTCGAAGGAGGAAGCAGGAATAATGAGCTGCTCTGAAATTTAGTCAGACACCGAGTAAAATCTGTATAGTTGTTATCGCTCTCAGTTCTGCCCTCCTATGCACTATGTCATACTGTATTCATCTCCTTATTGAGCCTGTATGGTGATACTATTTGAGTATCAGAGCTTATTCAGACTACCATATGCACAATTGTGCACACTTCAGCACAATGTATTTGTGCCGTGAACAAGGTAGATTTTCATGTGTATCGGTGCATAGTACTGTACGTTTTGCACATGCAGGGCCGGTCCATATGCACTCAAAATACCCCACCATTTGGGAGGGGTCATGATCAAGCTGGACCAACACATTTATGTATAATTCACAACAGAAACTTGTGTAAATTATACCATAAATGAACACCAGAACGGTCCTGGCATACATTTTTGTGTAGGCACATGGATAAATTGACTTGCACCTAATTTATATAAAAAGGCATGCTCCTCGTCATTTATTAGGCATATTGTGCATCAGCATAAATATTATTAGACCAGCAACTGAAGTTCCAGTCTTAATACATTTCCTTCATAATTTTTCAAGCACTACCATTTAAAAATGCTCCTATGTCTAGATATTGCTATTATATACTCATGTCAAAATCTATGCTTTTGTTTTGTTTCCCTCTAAAATTATCAGCCCAATGTAACATAGCAACATACTAATATGGTATGTAAGGCTGAAAAAAGACATATGCCCATCCAGTTCAGCCTATAAGCCCCCCAGTGTTGATCCAGAGGAAGGCAAAAAAAGAAAAAAATGAGGTAGAAGCCAATTTTCCCCATTTAGGAGAAAAAATTCCTTCCTGACTCCAATCTGGCAATCAGAATAATCCCTGAATCAACAACCCCTTCAAAGTTATTAATGATAACAGATACTGTAATATTGTATCGCTCAAGAAAGACATCCAGGCCCTCTTGAACTCTTTTTATCGAATTCACAATCACCGTGTCTTGAGGCAAAGAGTTCCATAGTCTCACTGCTCTTACAGTAAAGAACCCCATTCTATGTCGGTGTAGAAACCTTCTTTCCTCTAGACATAGAGGAGGGAGAAAGGCTTATGTTAGAGGTCGAAAGGCGTTGCTTTAATAAACTATTGTAACTGGACATTGGAACATCTCCTGCACCTTATACTATACTACACGCCTCCCTAGATCAGAGGTGCCGCGGACTTGGCACCCCTGTGAAGTAAGTTCTCCTAATTTTTCACCTATTGTCCACTGGAGAGCTAAGGTTTTTTACCCACATATTCTGCATAATTTTCCTCTAGACGTAGAGGATGCCCCCTTGTTACAGTCACAGTCCTGGGTATATATAGATGATGGGAGAGATCTCTGTATTGTCCCCTGATATAGTTATACATAGTTATTAGATCGTCCCTCAGCCGTCTTTTTTCTAAAATAAATATCCCCAATCTTGATAACCTCTCTGGATATTGTACTCTGCCCATTCTGTTTATTACTTTAGTTGCCCGCCTTTGAACATGCTCCAACTCTGATATGTCCTTCTTGAGGACCAGTGCCCAAAACTGTACACAATATTCCATGTGTGGTCTGACCAACGACTTGTAAAGAGGAAGAACAATGTTCTTGTCATGTTCTCCTAGACCTCTTTTGATGCACCCCAAGATCCTATTTGCCTTGGCAGCAGCTGCCTGATGCTAGTTGCTCCAGTTAAGCTTACAGTTAACTAAAATACCCAAGTCCTTTTGCTTGTCAGTGTTACCCAGTAGTTTTCCATTTAGTTTGTAATGGTGACATGTATTTCCTCTGCCCATGTGCAGAACCTTACATTTATCAGTGTTAAAACTGATTTGCCACTTTTCTCCCCAACTATTCCAGATCCTCTTGCGACTGCCTTGTGTCCTCTCTAATGTTAATTTCTTTACATAGCTTTGTGTCATCTGCAAATATTGATATATTACCGTGTAATCCTTTAATCCTTTTACTAGGTCATTAATAAATATATTAAAAAGAATATGGCCCCAAACTGACCCCTGTGGTACTCCACTAGTATCGCTGAGCCAATCAGAGTATGTACCATTGATAACCACCCTCTGCTTTCTATAACTGTCTAGTTACTTGCCCACTGACACACATTCTCGCCCAGACTAAGCATTCTCTTTTTATATACCAACCTTTTATGTGACATGGTATCAAACGCTCTGATACTGTGTCTGGTGTTAGTAAAAATAGTCATTTGTAATGTACTTATTCTGATTGGATGGTTTACACAATATCAGGAATCGCTCTACTATTGAGTACAAGAGAATCCGTCTGGTAGGACTGAGTAACTCAACTTGTGAATGCATTGGCAGTGGACACATTAGGTAGACATTTTGGAAGAGAATGAAAAGTTCACCAGGCGGCATCATAAGGAATGTGTAATGTGTGTGTAGTGGGGAAAAAAAGCTGTGATAGGAACTTAACTTTTGCTAATGGCCCTTTTACACAAGCCGATTGCTGAGTCTGAGCATTTCTTGGAACACGTTTGCCCGACAATTGGACTATGTAAAAGAGCAAAGGGTCAGTCAACGAACAAACCAATGCTCATTTGTTGGCTGGCCCGTTAATTTATGCCAGTATTAAAATGCTAAGCGGTACAACTCCCCATGGGAACAGGCAGATGTACAGCTTGCCTATGAGGACAAATCATTGCATTGGCGATTGTTCTTTCCCATAAGCCGATTCTTGGCCCATGTAAAAAACTAAATAAACAAGCACTGATTGACACGTGTGTTGATTGGTGCTCGTTACATTGGACCGAGATTTTGGCCCATATAAAAAGACCATTATTCTACTAGGACAATTTGAATAGTTCAGAGCAATATTATTTGCACTGATACTTCAGGACATTGAATATCTCTTAAAGGGATTGGATTGTCTAAGACTCATTTGGTGATAATTGAACTACTATAGTGACTACTAACATTTTTGTAATATACTTACCATTAAAAAGAAGCCCTGTTCTGCTGATCCGTTGGATTTTAACATATCCAAACTGTCAAAAATCCCAAACTTCCAGTGATGTCATATACACAACTTAATCCAGGACTCCTTTGTAAATCAGTATACTTGTGAATGTCTGTAACTGCATCATTGGCACCTGGGAAGAACATTGGAACTCAAAACATTTCAGTGCCAAGGATGCAGTTGCTGATGTATACATACACACCAAGCCACGAAGGATCCAAGCTTGTGTACATGACATCTGCGGTACAGGATTTTTGGCATCTCAGACACGTGATTATCCAGCAGATCGGCGGAATGAGACATCATTTTAATGATAAGCGTATTACAAAAATGTCAGTGGTTACTATAATAGTTCAATGAATTGCACATTGAAGTCTTGGACAACCCCTTTAACTATTCTAATATAAACCCCTTTAATTATTCTCATCTATTGTTTATCTGTGGTCAATCATTGATCGAGTTTAAAAGCAGAAATATACTTATTCTAGTACAGTGTATGTGTCATTGTCTCCATCACTTCAAGGCATTCTGGAGCAACAATGTATTGTCCAGCGTCAATAAGCAGTTCAAGAATTGCAAGCCATCCATGCTTCTGCAGAAAAATGACTCTAGACACAAGTCAAAAAGTACACAGGAATGGATATAAAGACAAATTATTTTGCTTGAAGTCACCTGCCGTGAGTCTTGGTATGTGTGCCATGAACTACTGGTATATTAAAAAATGTATTGTATGTGTATATTCTTAACTGACATATGTGATTGATTACGTACTTTTCAAGAATCTATTGATTTGAATTCATTTCATGGCCGTTTCTGGTCCTAGTTTTAGATGTCTTTGCTAACTGTTTTTTGATTATCTGCAGTAAGAAAAATATTGTTTTCTATTCATAGCAATGATGAACAATGTGTGTGTGTGTGTGTGTGTGTGGGGGGGGGACTATGGAGTGAAAACATTTAAACAGTTGTGTTTACTAAGAATTGTAGCACTGTGACAGATGATATTGACTACGATGAATAATTCATACACATCATGTCATGAGAAAAATAAATACAACATAAATTTAAAGTTGTGCTCCTCAATATAGAAATACACTTAGGGTACAGTATATAGTATTCATGTACAGCAGATTTGTTGCAGAAATTTCTGTGACCGTCCTATTCATATAAATGGGGCTTGCAGAAATCCATGGCGATTTACTGAAACAACCCCATACAGATCTAATATTCATGACCTATCCTAAAGGTAGGTCGTAGGCCATCAATAGTTTTCAACTGAATAACCCCTTTTAATATACTATTTCCATATGTAAAATGTGCAGCACACAGCACAATATAAATGTACAAACTGCATTTGTGAATTTGTGTACGGTACTGTACTTCTGATTCTGTGTAGATACCATATGAGTTATAATGTATTTTCTGCTGCAAAACCTGTTATCCTTGGCAGAAAATTAGGAGAGAAAATCAGTTTTTGCATGGCACCCTTAGACTACATTCACACGAGCAAGCACGATATCGGGACGAGAAACTCACCCGTATATAACGCTAGTCAGAAACATACCGATTGTGGCCATAATCTTATGTCTGTATGCACAAGGGGGGCCCAAACCAAAAGGAGCAGCCGGTGGCTTTTAGAACAGACATTTTGCTTGTAGGCGTTTTAGGCCCCATTGCACACTTGTGAAGCCCTTGAGCGGCCAAAACGATGAAGAACCTCCACAAATTACTGCATTTTGACAATGAGAGCCCTTAATGAATTCATCTACGGGTGTACTGCGTATTTTGACCCAACGGTTTTTGAATGAATTTAAGCAAAGCAGTAGGAAAAAATTACAATTTTCATTTTTTTTGGAAATTGTGTCAATTTAAAAACAGGTTTTTTTTCGTGCAGCACACATATGAATAAAGACTTTCACCCCAAAATGGATACCCCTGTTTGTCCTGTGTACAAAAAACATACCCATTGTGGCCCTAATCTACTTACAGGACACATGGCTCGGCCTATAATGGAGGAAACACCTGTTGGATTTCAGGGTACAACTGAATAAATTCCAGGTCCATTGCTCGCTTATCCAGAAAAAAAATCCCCAAATCTTAGATAAAAGTAATAATGTAAACTGTGTGGTATGTCTGAGGGCAGGAGTAATTATGGGGGCCTGGTTGGGATGGGCACATGGGGCAATAAAACCGGGTATCCCTCCTCCTCCCATACTTTTTTAGGGGTCATTTCTTGACCTCAGCGGCAGGGATGGGATGTAAAAAGTGGCACTCTGTGAGGTGTCTTAAACTTGCTGAGTTGCGGCGGTCTCACACGGATGGCGATCAACAAACTACTCCTGGAACTGCAGGAAGGCGAGCATTCCTGGTGCTTCTAGTAAATTACGTATTACAGGTAGCAATCTAAATAACACTGGACTCACACGGCTGTATGTTGAATCCACTTGCGGTGGCCCACAGCGGATCCTAGTTGTGAGCTCAGTCGTGGCCCTGCGTACGGCTGCATAATTTACTGCGCAAAACTGTGTACTCACACAGGCGGTCATGCGCAATACACCGTTTTTTGTTTGTATTTCCCGCACCGTCGCTTAGCGATGACGCGGGTACCTGCAACCCGTACACAATGTAGTTGCGTATGGGCTGTCAGTATATCCGCGAACATAGAGCACAATGGGCTCTATGTTGCGGATATCCGCGGTAAAATAGAATCTGCTGCGTTCATTTTTCTGAGAGTGGATTATGTTATTGCAACCAGCTAATGTGAGCTGAATTATGTAATCCAGTGCATTTGATTAATCTGCTTATTACCGCGGACTAGACACATGCGGAATCCATAATTCCTGTCCGGTCATGTGAGACCAGCCTAAGGTAGATCGCTACCTTTTTATCATGTGACTGTGGACCACTCAACGACACCACCGGTCACTGTTCCAGGCTCTCCGTGATCTTTGGTAGCTGGGAGTGAGAAAATTTTACATTTCTTGGGCTCCCTAGCTCCTGCGAATGTGTCTGGCATTTTGCCGACTGGCGCATGCGCAGAACCCACGTAAGGTCCATGGAGGAGGATCGCATCGGTGTTCAAATGTGAAAGCCTCCAGTAAAAAGTTTCATCTCCGATCAAATCGGTGAGGGCAGATGAAACTTCAACTTTTTTTCAACTTTTACGTGATCGCCATTATCCAATGGATAATGGCGATCACTTGACCAGAAACCACTCACCGCAGCCCCCTGTGAAATCTCCATGCTCTCGGCGACCTTTGGTAGCCAGGAACAGGGAGATTTAAAATTTCCTGGGCAATCTTAGACTTTTGGCAGCCAAGAGTAGGGAGATTTTAAATTTCCCTGGCAATTCTTGATCTTTGCGCATGCATCCGCCATTTTGCTGACGGGCGCATGTGCAGAAGCCAGGGTAAGGTCCATGGATAAAGATTCAATGGTGGGACAAATCCGGGGACCTTTGTTTTGTAATTTCATCTCCCCTCACAGATACGATCAGTAAGGGGAGATGAAACTTTAACTTTTCAAACTGTTAATTTTAACTTGTCTTTTCTTTCCATGATCACTGTTATCCAATGGATAACAGTGATCATGTGACCGGGAACCGTATATAGCAGTCTTGGGTCACATCTTCCTGCACTCGGCTATCTTTGACAGCCAGGTGCAGGCATATTTTAAATTTGCTGGGCCCTCCGGCCTTCTGCGCATGCACGCCACATTGGCACATGAGCAGAAGGCCGCAGCAGGTCCAGATCGCCACGGGACATCACAGATGACGGGGGTGAGTATTTCCAGCTGCCCCCGTGGATCCGATCCATGAGGGCAGCTGAAACTTTCACTTTTTAAAACTTTTTTTTAGCTTTTCTGTGATCACCGGTATCCATTGGATACCGGCGATCACGGGCCTGGTCACTACGGTGATATCTCCTGCCTTCCAGCTAACTTCACGAGCTGGGAGCCAGGAGATTTCAAATCTCCTGGCGATCCGGGCCTTCTGCACGTGATGCCATACATCTGGCGCGCATGCACAAAAGAGTGGCGTTAGGTTCTGGAGGACCAGGACATCGCGGAGGACGGGGGTGAGTATGCTCAGCTGCCCCCATGGATCCGATCCATGAGGGCAGCTGAATCTTTAATTTTTTTTAACTTTTAATTGACTTTTTTGCGAATGGCACTATCCATTAGATAACACCGATCGCATTGCTGGGGGGCTCCCCGCAGCCTTCCATGACAGCTCCATGTGGTTGGTTACCTCCGGTAACCAACAGCATGCAGCTGTCATGTCCATAGCCCTCCGTGGCTTTAATCCTCAGAGGAAGCATGTTTTTACGTCCCTGAGGATTAAAGACATCTTAGCTAGGACGTAAAAAGGCAATGGGGCCATCACATTAATTTAGCTAGTCGAATTGAATGTTTCTGATGCTAGGCATTCAACAATGAACAACTCTACAGCTGTTTACATCTCTGAACTCGAATGAAACCATGATATAGTCATGCGCATAAGGGTTTAAAAAGCAGAAGCCATGTAGTGACATTGATTTTTTATAGATCCATGCGTTATTCATTATTTCCATAGCATCACAAAAGATCTGATTCTAGTAACTGAAATACCCTAAATCATTGCAAAATATTTCTTAGATGTGTTTTTAATTTTCTTAATTGCTACGTAATCATTATTATCATGGCTGTTTCTAGCACCAGGCACCAGAGGGTGCAGAGAAAGGGGGGAGGGGGGTAAGCAGGAGCAGACTGGAAAGTGCGGTAAACCCCCCTCCCCCCACTAACCTCCCCACACACATATACTCTCCTCTCTGCTGCTCCTGGGACCCAGCCTCTGCAATATGAATCTCTCTAATCCCTTTCACATATAGTGATCATGTGATGAGGACACCTGACCATTGTGGCCAGTCTTCTGCCTCAGCCACCATAGCAATCACAAGTTCACTCAACCAGGAACTCAGCGTGGGACCAGTGCTGTGCGAACTGCAGAGGCCAGGAATGAAAGGAGAGCCAGAGGCGAGTATATATGCTTTTTTTTTGCTTATTTCAATGTGCATATGGCAGACATTGCTAAAAAGGAGCCATGAAGGATATTATTATTGCTAAAGAGGTGCTAATCGCTATTCCTAAACAGCTGCTATGAGGGGCATCGCTCTTGCTAAAAAGGGGTCATAAGGGGCATTATTATTGCTAAAGGGTCAAGAGGGGCAACATTATTAGTAAAACCAAGAGGCTGCAGGACAACTGGAATACAGCAGGTCACAAAAGTCAGCGGTGACTTCTGTTATTCTTTATAATCTATAGTTGGGCATACATTGCTTCGTATAATATACAGCTGCTGCAGAATCCATGTTTGTAGAGTTTGGAGAAATTCCTGCTCATCATTTGTGTAGAGCATACTGCCATTTAGGAAGTGTAATCCCTGACTGCTGGGACCATGATAAAACCCTTTCAAGCACCTACTATAATGCACACCTGTCAGCTTGTGATATTTTAGTTCATCCCTCCACTACAGATTATTATAATTTCTTGCTATGATCTATGTTAGGGAAATTCAAGGGTTTACTTCATATGCTGTCGGGTTCCAAAGTGAAATAGCTTGTGTAACCGGCCGGGAGAAAGCAGTGACACAGACAGGTCCATGTGCAAAGCAATCTACCTTTATTACATATGTCACAACTTATATAGTAACATGATGCAAGACGGGCTTTATGCCCAATGAACTTGTTTTTACATAAGCATATTTTGTTGGTTAGAGAGGTTATCTTAGATTGAACAATAACTTGTGTTTTCACATTCCAACATTACATTCCGTTGTTAGTTCTAGACAAACACGATATGCGATTAGTAACTTTTGCTGAGTTGTACTGCTAGTAGTATGCCCAGAAAATCCTGTTTAGCTGTGTCAGAGAAGACAAAATTATATTCAGGCTTGAGGCCTTCACATCTATCATTAGTCAATGAAGTTTATGCCCCCCTTCCCCTCTAGTGGATTACCCATAGTGTTCTCACACTTTCCTTTTCTCTTCCCCTTATAGAGGTCCTGGAGACAATCATGTTCTACCTACTTGATGATGCATGCTTATGTTTTTTTTCTTTTCCAGTTGCTGTTGAACTCTTGGCTTTCCTGAATGGCTGTGATTGGGTAACCAGCACCGACTTTCACTGTCTGACGCGGCGCAGAGTTAACCAATCAGAGCATTAGCTTGCTAGAGGCGGGGCATTTAAGCCCTGCATCCAGAAAGCAATGCTCTGTCGGTGTGGAGGAGGATGCGACAGACTACAGCAGCGTCACAGATCATTGCGAAATTCCGGCGGTAGGTGAGTATTGATTTTTTTTGTCACTTGTAGTTAGTTTCCCCATTGAAATGCATTGGAATGCATTAATGTCTTTTCAATGCATTTCAATGGGGAAAAGTCCTTTGACATACAAGTTTTTTGGCTTAAGAGCTTAGTCTCGGAATGGATTAAACTCGCATGTCAAGGCACCACTGTACTACTGTTGGTTATGTTTCCAAGCAGTGCATATTCCTCCCAGAAGCATCTATTCATAAAGAAAATTTGCAAACGTTGTATTATTTAATGCAGATATCAGCTGTTGTAAACTCTCATCTTAAAGAAAGAGGTTGTCAGGCAGGTGGATCTGGATCTGCTTTTCCACACACAGCTTTGGTTTCTAGCAAACTGAGGATGCAGCACCTGGGGAACCCCAGTTTTCACCATTGACTGATCAAGTCGGATACAGTCTTTACTGCAGGGCCTCCAAGTGGTTACTTGCACAGATAGCCCACATAGTGTGGCTTTTGACACTGCACAGGGATGAGTACAGGCTCCTCCCCTGACGCTCTCCCTAAAAGACTAGGGATTTTTGCTCATGCCTGTCCCTGACAGACGTTCCACACTGGGTAAGTCCTTTTCCTTTACTTTTTCAACCACTGACCATTTTCCTTTCAGCACCTTCTTAGGAAACCATGTAGTTGGAGTTCTAGTCCACTAATTCTCTTACCTGCACAGGAATGAGGCGCAGTACTTGAGGGTGTGGACAGCTAATTAAATGGAGATATAGCAATAGTTAGGGTGGGTGGCACAGTAGCAACAGCAAGGTCCAGGCAGAAGATCAAGGCAGGCAGCGAGCAATAATGAAGTCCAGTAAACAGTGCCGAGGTCAGGGAGCACAGAAGTTAGAATAACCAGGAGTCAGAACCAGAATACATAAACAGGGTCTTTATCATAAAAGGCAGTAACAAAGCAAATTGCTTAGGTATTCACTCTAGGTTGTGGATGCCTTATATAGCAGTTACAATGACAAGATTGGAGGAGACTGTGTTATGGGAACATGTACTGGCCCTTTAAGAGACTGGGTAGAAGGGCGCTCCTACCCTACTGGCAGAGGTCAGAAAGCAAGCGGAGGAAAAGGAAGGGGCTGGAGGCAGGACCCAATGTACTGGAGTGCAGGTGTAACTGCAATTGCTTGCGGCTGTAGGCGCAGGTGAGCCACTGTGGAAGCGCACCTTGACAGAGGGAGTACTACCTGTCAACCAGTCAGTTGTAGGCACAAGGGTATAAACTTTTATGAAAGCCCATTTGTGACAGAATAGATTAGCAGGAGATGAGCAGTGCCTATGTACCATTCTCTGTATACTTATGTTTTTTATGCAAAATATATTTGTACAAATATTTATAAACTGTATCAATCTGAAATTACCATTGATGTGTATCTACATTTCAACGCAATGCTGGACACTGAGCGACACTAATTATATCAGTAGTATTAGAATTATTCTACCTAAAAGCAGCAACTCAGCCACAAAGTGCTATATTATAGTCACTAGAAGGTTCCATGACATCAGTGCTGTTGGTTTGATAGAGTACACATCTCGTGGGACTTCCACATGTAACTTTAATCTTGCACTGGGAAATGTGAGGGATCAGGAGTATTATATGCACTGAAGTCATAACTGGACTGCTAATACAGTAATCCACAAACAACATGAAATTCTACATGAAACTATGAATATTGCCTTTTGTGCCCAGCCCTGTTCAGTTTCCATGTTTGTTGCTTTGCTTGGAACTTTTACAGCATATTCTTCATATCAGCTCAATGCTCTTTAATTTTTAAGAACATTATAATATAGTTTTTCTAATGTGCTCTGGACATTGCTTGTCCAACAAAACTCTATGTCATATTTAAGTACAGTATAAAATCTCTGCATAAGTGACCTTAAGGTGGAAGAATTTTGGAAATGTACTAATGAGCAAATTTAGATTTCTGAGATCCTAAATACATGTTGACAGCACGAGGAGTCACATGAGACATCCATTATAGGTAACTAGTGAAATCATAGACCCTTCCTGAAGTACAGCATCCAAATATAAGTACCGTTAAGACTTCATGTCTAAGCAATGCCGGAGGAATGTTAGCCTGCTATTACTGCTGTCTCCGACAAGGATAGTGAGAACATTGGCTTTGTCCTCTTTTATTCAGGGTCAGCTTATGCTTGATCTATCGATTGGATACCCCTGCTGAAACTTCTATTGATTCACATTTGTCACTTAACTTTAAATAGTGGATTATGTTAAATGTATTAACAGAGATCATCAATCAAAATGTACTAGGGCAGATACATCAATGATGTTGCAGGGATGGGTCTGGCGATGTCATTAATTTTAATGGTGTCCTTTATATATTCTTTACACAAGTTAAGATAAATGTCTTTATTCCAACATACAGGTATAATAAAGGAAAACTTTGTACTAAGTGTAAGAATTGTAAAATTTTATCTTAAGAACATATGACCCAGATGCATATAAGGTTCCACTCCATGCCATGCTACCTTGGAAAAATAAAATTGCAAATGCCTTAAAAAATGTTAGATTTGGCAAACATCAAAGTTTTCTTGGCACTTTCACACTTTTTGGAGAGCTGAAATATTTTGCTGAATGTGCCCCAATTTGTTCATTAGACATCTGGCAGGTAATTATACTTTCAAGTTTAACTCAGATTCTCAAGGCCATTGCCCTGACAGCACCAATATTGTACCTTAATGGGTATGTATCGCCTATTTTATTTTACTCATTAAAACCAGATACTGAAACATATTCCACTTTTGTAATTTGTTTTTATTTTCTGTTTATAGATTTTTTAAATTCAGTTTTTATATATAACTATGATGGTACTGCCATCTTGCCTGAGCTGCAGTTAACAACATTTAGGCCTCGTTCAGACGAGCGTGTTTATGTGTGTACAAAACACGCATCTTTTAAAACCATTGGTTTCCTATGAAGTGTTCACATGTCCGTGTTTTACAGCCGTGCAAACTCGTGCACCTGCAAAAGATAGGACATCTGTGCACCGCATAGGTCCGTGTTGCATGTAAATATGCCCCGCGGGGAGTCCCCTCAGCACTGAACACTGTGACAGCACTGTTACAGTGCTCAGTAATGGTGGCACTCCCCGCAGGGGGTAAAGAATCCCCTGCCACAGCTGGGGCAGAGGATTGCAATGTTCTCCCATTGCTTTCAACGGGGTCACCACTGCTTTCAATTGGCTGCTGGCAACCCCTGCAGTGATTTTCGGGGAAGGGCTTTAAATATAAACTTTTCCCTGAAAATCATCCCTAGCATGTGTAAAAAAATAAAATATATATATATATATTCACCTCTCCACCACTGGAGGGGCTCAGGTGCTCTGAAGTTCTTTCAGTATGCAGGGATTTAAAATTTCCCACCTGCTGAAAGGGCTGTGTCCGATAGGCTGAGCACTCAGCCAATCACAGGCAGTGCTCCACCATTTATTGAATGACAGCTGAGCGCTGCCTGTGATTGGTCACAGCGCTCAGCGAATCACAGGCAGTGCTCAGCCATTCATTGAATGACAGCTGAGCGCTGCCTGTGATTGGTCACAGCGCTCAGCGAATCACAGGCAGTGCTCAGCCATTCATTGAATTATGAATGGCTGAGCACTGCCTGTGATTGACTAAGCGCTGTCATTCAATGAATGGCCAAGCGCTGCCTGTGATTGGCTAAGCACTCAGCAAATCAGACGCAGCCCGTTCAGATGGCTTCAGTACACTGCTGGGCAGCAAAGTGGCTAGACGTGCCAAGCCCCTAAAGCAGCATAGAGGTGAGTATATATAAGTTAGGCATGATTTTCAGGGAAGGGCTTATATTTCAAGCCCTTCCCCGAAAATCACTGCGGTTCGTGCCTGCAGACCATTGCTTTCAATGGGGCTGCCAGCAGCAGTGGCTGCCCCATTGAAAGTAATTGGCACAGAGCTTCGTTCATGCGTTTTTTGCACATCCGTGCAGCGCTACGTTTTGCGTAGCACGGATGCATGCAAAACAACGCTTGTGTGAATGAGGCCTTAGAGATATGCTTTACAGCATCCTCATGGGCCATAGACACAATGATCATGACCTGACCTATTGACTTCTATTGGAGACCTGTTCTAGGTGTGTTCTGTGACTTTTGCAGAGGTTAATTTGCAGGTTGCGGGAGGAGGGGAGCTGTGACCATTACCTATTGTGCTATTCAAATATAGGTGTTGCCTTTCACTGTAATCCTGCCTGTGATCTTAATTTTGTGGGACAACACATTTCACTACTTCCTGTATATGTATTATTGTGTAAGGCATTGTTTGTTTCTATAGTTCAGATGTATATGTTTGTTAATAAAAAAGTAGACAAGTGTATATCAAACGATTCAAAAGAGCATCCTTTCAGCTTATACTTGACAGTTTCCCTTCAAATATTGTATTGTTGCTATTTTTTTTTCTTTTGTTTTGGCTGTGCTGAAAGTGTAGTGGGCTATTTAATACAGCTGTATTTTTTACAATGCGAGTCAAAGACCAGATGAACCAACTATATTTCATAGAGTTACATATGTTTATTGAAGATGCATATCGATCGGCAATTGCATTTAATTTAAATATGTAATGTTGTATGGATCCCTTTTGTGCTGACAATACAACTCTGACCCATTGATACATGGACTCCATAAGACCTCTGAAGATGTCCTGTGTATCTGGCACCAGTTATTAGGCAAAGCCCCTATGGATCAGACTTGCTTTTCCAGCATATCCCACCCATCTAGGAAATCTGAAGGCCAAATTAACATCTTGAATTCTCTAGTCTTTTTCCTTAAACCATTTTTGAGAAATGTTTGCAGTCTGCTTCTACTTCTGAAAGTGGCCATTAGGGAATACCATTGCTATAATGGGGTGTGATTGGTCTGCAACAATGTTTCGGTAGTTGCTTTGGCCCAGTTTTCTAAACGTCACAATTTGGCCCATGTCAAAGTCACTCAGATACGTACACTTGCCGATTTTATTAACTTTTTTGACGCTTCCAACACATAAAATTCAAGAACTGACCGATCACTTGCTAATATATCTTGTTCCTTGACAGGTGCTGCTGTAATGAGATAATAAATGTTATGCATTTCACTTGTTAGTGGTTTTAGTGTTATGGCTGATATAATATTTTGATATATATATTAGGGTGGCCCTTAGCTATAGTTAATTTTTCTAAAGTTGAACTTTTGTTGCTCCCACCTACTAATCCTGTTCCAATCAACAAAAAACTGGGCCGTGCAAAACTTCAGGTCAATCGTACAACTGCTAGGCGACCCTCAAATGCCTTGAAGTTGGAACATAGTATATGTATTACGCAATGATTAATTCCGTTCCAACTCTTCCCTTTTTCGACCATTTTATTTTTTCTTCCTAGAGAAATTTATGTGGACACAACCAAGCAACCCCAGCAATTGTTTAAAACATGTTTAAAACAATTTTTTTTGCTGGGAATAGGTAAATAGAATAGAATTGGCTTCAATTATCGTTTTTGGGAAAGTCTAATACATGTGCTTATCTGGAATAGATATTTAATGGGGAACATCTGACAGCTCGACTCCCTCACCAATCCTGAAAATGGGGCTGTCCATTTAAAGGACCCCTACCACACATTCATGAAATATCATATGGATATGCCATAACTGTTTGATAGAAACTATTTAAAAAAAACATTAAACGTTATTTTTTCCTAAGAGAGGATTTAGACTCAGTTATTGAATGATAGCTGAGAGCTGCCTCTGATTGGTCACAGTGCTCAGTCAATCAGAGGCAGCCCTTTTAGCAGGCGGGGATTTTAAATTCCTGCCTGCTGAAAGCACTTCAGAGCAGTGCAGGGAGAAGACCCAGCTGGATGCGCCTGAGCTCCGGTAGCTGCGAAGAGGTGAGTATGTATATTTTTAAATTTTTTTACACATTTTAGGGATGATTTTTCAGGAAAGGGCTTATATTTACAGCCCTTCTCTGAAAATCACTGCAGGGCTTGCCGGCAGCCCATTGCTTTCAATGGAGCTGGCTGTAGCGCCGGCTCCATTGAATTCAATGGGAGAACATCGCACTTCTGTGCCACAGCTGTCACAGCTGTACCAGAGGATCATGATCTTCACTGTATGTTCTCAATGGGGTCGGCGCTGCATCCAGGGGTTTCACATCCAAAAAACACGAAAGCCGCAGTCACTTGCGTTTTTTAATCCGCTGCCCCATATTTACCGCTGCGGTAGGTAAATATCAGGCATATGACCGCTGCCATTGGAAAGCATTGGTTCTTAATAGATGCAGTTCGCAAACACAAGTAACATGTGCACATAAAAATGCCTGTCTGAGGCCTCAGTCACACGGGCATTTTTTCCCGCGATTTGCGGATCGCATAACGGATGCACATCCGCAAATCGCGTGACCGGGGCCGACGATTCGCTGAAAAATCTGCACCTAGCAGCGTTTTCAGCGAAAGGGCCAGATCAAAGGAGCACTGCCCGCTATCCTCTGCCACAGCTGTGGCAGAGGAGAACGGTGTTTGCCCATTGAATTCAATGGAGCCGGCAATACAGCCGGCTCCATTGAAAGCAATGGGCTGCCAGCAAGCGCTGTATGAATTTTCGGGGAAGGGCTTAAAATATAAGCCCTTCCCTGAAAAGCAATCTGCAAATGAGTAAAAAAAAAAGTATACTCACCTTTTTTCTGCAGTCGGAGTTCACCCACGTCCGGCCGGCAGTTCTCCTGAACTGCTCTCTGTAGTATTCAGCAGGTGGGGATTTAAAATCCTCGCCTGCTGAATGGGCTGCCTCTGATTGGTCACAGCCCTCAGCCAATCAGAGGCAGCTCTCACTCACCCATTCATGAATTCATGAATGGGTGAGTGAGTGCTGCCTCTGATTGGCTGAGCGCAGGGACCAATCAGAGGCAGCTCTCAGCTATTGAATGACAGCTGAGAGCTGCCTCTGATTGGTCCCTGCGCTCAGCCAATCAGAGGCAGCACTCACTCACCCATTCATGAATTCATGAATTTGTGAGTGAGAGCTGCCTCTGATTGGCTGAGGGCTGTGACCAATCAGAGGCAGCCCATTCAGCAGGTGGGGATTTTAAATCCCCGCCTGCTGAATACTACAGAGGGTAGTTCAGGAGAACTGCCGGCCAGATGCGGCTGAACTCCGGCTGCAGAAAAAAGGTGAGCACACTTTTTTTTAAAATTTTTACACATTTGCAGGATGCTTTTCAGAGAAGGGCTTATATTTTAAGCCCTTCCCCGAAAATTCATACAGTGCTTGCCGGCAGCCCATTGCTTTCAATGGAGCCGAGTGTATTGCCGGCTCCATTGACTTCAATGGGAGAACATTGTTCTTCTCTGCCACAGTTGTGGCACAGCTGGGGCAGAGGAGAACAATCTTTAGCATATGTTCTCAATAGGGTCAGCGCTGCTGCCACCGGCCCCATTGAGCGCATATATAGAACACAACAATTCGCAGAACGCAGATAGGCGTGTTCTGAGAATCATTTGGTCCTATAATTTATCGCACATTCGCATAAAAAACGGACATGTGCCTGCTCGCATTGGGATGCATTGGGTCTATACATCTGCAGACCGCAAGCGCGTCTGCAGATCGGACCAAAAAAACGCCTGTGTGACCGAGCCCTGACTGAGCCCTTAGGCATGCATTTTGTATGGTACTTCCATCTTGTTGCCCACTCCCTGTATATATTATATATTGTGACAATAGGGGTTAGTCATTACTCAGTATTTCCATCTTTCCTCCACCCAGATGGGTGGTCACACCTTAGTAGCCTAGGCCCACCAGATTTGGTGATAAAACACAGGTAGTCCTTTTACTTTGGCAGCAACAATAGATAACAAATCTTTGCACTGTTGTTTTACTTACAGTACACATATGCATTAAACAACATAAATACTAGCTGCTTACTCACAGGATAACAATTCTCTCTAACGCAGTGTGGCCTAGCACCACAACACGTCATAGCAATGTCCATGATACTGTACCCAACCAGGGTATCAGTCTAGGGGCGTCCTCCCCTGTCAGACTCATAGTATTCCCACTGCTTGGTCCGCACTGGACCTCAGGCTTGCAGCCCTCTCAGCTCTTTTTGATCTATCTGTCCCTCCCAGGGAGTCACTCACAGCAGCAGTGTGGCTGGAGGTTCTGACTCCTCCAACCATACCCATACAGCTGTCCCTTCTAATTAGCACACATTCAAGCTTGTTCTGTAGCACATTACATACCATTTTGTGAGCTGCATCTGCATATATATATATATATATATATAGGGAATAGAGATGAGCGAGCACCAAAATGCTCGGGTGCTCGTTACTCGGGACGAACTTTTCGCGATGCTCGAGGGTTCGTTTCGAATAACGAACCCCATTGAAGTCAATGGGCGACCCGAGCATTTTTGTATTTCGCCGATGCTCGCTAAGGTTTTCATGTGTGAAAATCTGGGCAATTCAAGAAAGTGATGGGAACGACACAGCAACGGATAGGGCAGGCGAGGGGCTACATGTTGGGCTGCATCTCAAGTTCACAGGTCCCACTATTAAGCCACAATAGCGGCAAGAGTGGGCCCCCCCCCCCTGCCAAAAACTTTTACTTCTGAAAAGCCCTCATTAGCATGGCATACCTTTGCTAAGCACCACACTACCTCCAACAAAGCACAATCACTGCCTGCATGACACTCCGCTGCCACTTCTCCTGGGTTACATGCTGCCCAACCGCCCCCCCACAGCGCACACCAAAGTGTCCCTGCGCAGCCTTCAGCTGCCCTCATGCCACACCACCCTCATGTCTATTTAGAAGTGCGTCTGCCATGACGAGGAACCGCAGGCACACACTGCAGAGGGTTGGCACGGCTAGGCAGCGACCCTCTTTAAAAGGGGCGGGGCGATAGCCCACAATGCTGTACAGAAGCAATGAGAAATAGAATCCTGTGCCACCACCATCAGGAGCTGCACATGTGGGCATAGCAATGGGGAACCTATGTGCCACACACTATTCATTCTGTCAAGGTGTCTCTGCATGCCCCAGTCAGACCGGGCTTTTTAATTCATAGACACAGGCAGGTACAACTCCCTATTGTGAAGTCCCTGTCGACCGACAGCATGGGTGGCTCCCTGGAACCCACCGGCGATACACAAAAACATCCCATTGCATTGCCCAACACAGCTGAGGTAGTAATGTCGTGCTTAATGCAGGTGGGCTTCGGCCCACACTGCATGCCCCAGTCAGACTGGGGTTCTTTACAAGTGGAAACAGATGCATTTATAATTCCCTGTGGACCCACAGCATGGGTGGGTGCCAGGAAGCCACCGGCGGTACATAGAAATATCCCATTGCATTGCCCAACACAGCTGAGGTAGTAATGTCGTGCTTAATGCAGGTGGGCTTCGGCCCACACTGCATGCCCCAGTCAGACTGGGGTTCTTTACAGGTGGACACATGTAGGTTAAACTCCGTGTGCACCTACAGCATGGGTGGCTCCCTGGAACCCACCGGCGGTACACAAAAATATCCCATTGCATTGCCCAACACAGCTGAGGTAGTAATGTCGTGCTTAATGCAGGTGGGCTTCGGCCCACACTGCATGCCCCAGTCAGACTGGGGTTCTTTACAAGTGGAAACAGATGCATTTATAATTCCCTGTGGACCCACAGCATGGGTGGGTGCCAGGAAGCCACCGGCGGTACATAGAAATATCCCATTGCATTGCCCAACACAGCGGATGTAACGTCAGCTGTAATGCAGGTGGGCTAAAAATTCATTTGATTACACTGTAGGCGAGGGCCCACAAAAATTGCTGTATCAACAGTACTAATGTACATCAAAAAAATTGGCCATGGCCAACCAAGAGGGCAGGTGAAACCCATTAATCGCTTTGGTTAATGTGGCTTAAGTGGTAACTAGGCCTGGAGGCAGCCCAGTTTAACTAAAAATTGGTTCAAGTTAAAGTTTCAACGCTTTTAAGAGCATTGAAACATATAAAAATTGTTTAGAAAAATTATGAGTGAGCCTTGTGGCCCTAATAAAAATTGCCCATTCAGCGTGATTACGTGAGGTTTCAGGAGGAGGAGCAGGAGGAGGAGGAGGAATATTAGACACAGATTGATGAAGCAGAAATGTCCCCGTTTTGGATGGTGAGAGAGAACGTAGCTTCCATCCGCGGGTGCAGCCTACGTATTGCTTACGTATCGCTGCTGTCCGCTGGTGGAGAAGAGAAGTCTGGGGAAATCCAGGCTTTGTTCATCTTGATGAGTGTTAGCCTGTCGGCACTGTCGGTTGACAGGCGGGTACGCTTATCTGTGATGATTCCCCCAGCCGCACTAAACACCCTTTCCGACAAGACGCTAGCCGCAGGACAAGCAAGCACCTCCAGGGCATACAGCGCTAGTTCAGGCCACGTGTCCAGCTTCGACACCCAGTAGTTGTAGGGGGCAGAGGCGTCACCGAGGACGGTCGTGCGATTGGCTACGTACTCCCTCACCATCCTTTTACAGTGCTCCCGCCGACTCAGCCTTGACTGGGGAGCGGTGACACAGTCTTGCTGGGGAGCCATAAAGCTGGCCAGGCCCTTAAAGACTGTTGCACTGCCTGGGCTGTACATACTGCTCGATCTACGCACCTCCCCTGCTACCTGGCCCTCGGAACTGCGCCTTCTGCCACTACCGCTGTCGGATGGGAATTTTACCATCAGCTTGTCCGCCAGGGTCCTGTGGTATAGCAACACTCTCGAACCCCTTTCCTCTTCAGGAATGAGACTGGGAAGGTTCTCCTTATAGCGTGGGTCGAGCAGTGTGTACACCCAGTAATCTGTAGTGGCCAGAATGCGTTGAATGCGAGGGTCACGAGAAAGGCATCCTAACATGAAGTCAGCCATGTGTGCCAGGGTACCTGTACGCAACACATGGCTGTCCGCACTAGGAAGATCACTTTCAGGATCCTCCTCCTCCTCCTCCTCCTCAGGCCATACACGCTGAAATGATGACAGGCAAGCAGCATGGGTACCGTCAGCAGTGGGCCAAGCTGTCTCTTCCCCCTCCTCCTCATCCTCCTCATGCTCCTCCTCCTCCTCCTGAACGCGCTGAGATATAGACAGGAGGGTGCTCTGACTATCCAGCGACATACTGTCTTCCCCCGGCTCTGTTTCCGAGCGCAAAGCGGCTGCCTTTATGGTTTGCAGGGAACTTCTCAAGATGCATAGCAGAGGAATGGTGACGCTAATGATTGCAGCATCGCCGCTCACCACCTGGGTAGACTGCTCAAAGTTTCCAAGGACCTGGCAGATGTCTGCCAACCAGGCCCACTCTTCTGAAAAGAATTGAGGAGGCTGACTCCCACTGCGCCGCCCATGTTGGAGTTGGTATTCCACTATAGCTCTACGCTGCTCATAGAGCCTAGCCAACATGTGGAGCGTAGAGTTCCACCGTGTGGGCACGTCGCACAGCAGTCGGTGCACTGGCAGATTAAACCGATGTTGCAGGGTGTGCAGGGTGGCAGCGTCCGTGTGGGACTTGCGGAAATGTGCGCAGAGCTGGCGCACCTTTACGAGCAGGTCTGACAAGCGTGGGTAGCTTTTCAGAAAGCGCTGAACCACCAAATTAAAGACATGGGCCAGGCATGGCACGTGCGTGAGGCTGCCGAGCTGCAGAGCCGCCACCAGGTTACGGCCGTTGTCACACACGACCATGCCCGGTTGGAGGCTCAGCGGCGCAAGCCAGCGGTCGGTCTGCTCTGTCAGACCCTGCAGCAGTTCGTGGGCCGTGTGCCTCCTATCTCCTAAGCTGAGTAGTTTCAGCACGGCCTGCTGACGCTTGCCCACCGCTGTGCTGCCACGCCGCGCGACACCGACTGCTGGCGACGTCCTGCTGCTGCTGACACATCTAGATTGCGAGACAGAGGTTGAGGAGGAGGAGGAGGAGGAGGGTGCTTTAGTGGAAGAAGCATACACCGCCGAACATACCACCACCGAGCTGGGGCCCGCAATTCTGGGGGTGGGTAGGACGTGAGCAGTCCCAGGCTCTGACTCTGTCCCAGCCTCCACTAAATTCACCCAATGTGCCGTCAGGGAGATGTAGTGGCCCTGCCCGCCTGTGCTTGTCCACGTGTCCGTTGTTAAGTGGGCCTTGCCACTAACCGCATTGGTGAGGGCGCGTACAATGTTGCGGGAGACGTGGTCGTGCAGGGCTGGGACGGCACATCGGGAAAAGTAGTGGCGACTGGGAACTGAGTAGCGCGGGGCCGCCGCCGCCATCATAGCTTTGAAGGACTCCGTTTCCACAACCCTATACGGCAGCATCTCAAGGCTGATGAATTTGGCTATGTGGACGGTTAATGATTGAGCGTGCGGGTGCGTGGCGGCGTACTTGCGCTTGCGCTCCAACACTTGCGCTAGCGACGGCTGGACTGTGCGGTGCGAGACATTGGTGGATGGGGCCGAGGACAGCGGAGGTGAGGGTGTGGGTGCAGACCATGAGACGGTCGTGCCTGTGTCCTGAGAGGGGGGTTGGATCTCAGTGGCAGGTTGGGGCACAGGGGGAGAGGCAGCGGTGCAAACCGGAGGCGGTGAACGGCCTTCGTCCCACCTTGTGGGGTGCTTGGCCATCATATGTCTGCGCATGCTGGTGGTGGTCAGGCTGTTGGTGGTGGCTCCCCGGCTGATCTTGGCGCGACAAAGGTTGCACACCACTGTTCGTCGGTCGTCAGGCGTCTCGGTGAAACTCTGCCAGACCTTAGAGCACCTCGGCCTCTGCAGGGTGGCATGGCGCGAGGGGGCGCTTTGGGAAACAGTTGGTGGATTATTCGGTCTGGCCCTGCCTCTACCCCTGGCCACCGCACTGCCTCTTGCCACCTGCCCTGCTGCTGCCCGTGCCTCCCCCTCTGAAGACCTGTCCTGTGTAGGCGTTGCACACCAAGTGGGGTCAGTCACCTCATCGTCCTGCTGCTCTTCCTCCGAATCCTCTGTGCGCTGCTCCCTCGGACTTGCTGCCCTTACTACTACCTCACTGCAAGACAACTGTGTCTCATCGTCATCGTCCTCCTCACCCACTGAAAGGTCTTGAGACAGTTGCCGGAAGTCCCCAGCCTCATCCCCCGGACCCCGGGAACTTTCCAATGGTTGTGCATCAGTGACGATAAATTCATCTGGTGGGAGAGGAACCACTGCTGCCCAATCTGAGCAGAGGCCCGAGAACAGTTCCTGGGAGTCTTCCCGCTCCTGAGCATGTGTCATTGTAGTGGAGTGAGGAGGCTGGGAGGAAGGAGGAGCAGCAGACAGAGGATTCGGATTTGCAGCAGTGGACGGCGCAGAACTGTGGCTGGACGATAGGTTGCTCGAAGCACTTTCTGCCATCCAGGACAGGACCTGCTCACACTGCTCATTTTCTAATAAAGGTCTCCCGCGTGGACCCATTAATTGGGCGATGAATGTGGGGACGCCAGAAACGTGCCTCTCTCCTAATCGCGCAGCAGTCGGCTGCGACACACCTGGATCAGGAGCTCGGCCTGTGCTCACACCCTCACTTGGCCCTCCGCGTCCTAGGCCGCGTCCACGTCCTCTAGGCCTACCCCTACCCCTCAGCATGCTGTATTACCAGTGATTTGATTTCCCAGGCAGGAAAGAAATTGGCGCAAGGCTGCACTCAACCGTAGCTGGTTGCGTCTGATTTTTTTACTTTCTCCACACAGCACACATGTACGCAGAGCCCTTAGGACTGACACAGGCAGGGCAAATATACTTTCTTCCCTTTTGTTTAAAAGGATAGGCCCACTGCGTCTATTCACTGAATAATAAGTTTAATAACTGACACTGTGTTGCGGCCCTGCAAAAGTGTCACAGAACTTTACTGTTGCAGAGTTATTAACTGTGGCAGAGCAGGTATTTCCCAGGCAGGAAAGAAATTGGCGCAAGGCTGCACTCAACCGTAGCTGGTTGCGTGTGATTTTTTTTACTTTCTCCACGCAGCACACATGTACCCAGAGCCCTTAGGACTGACACAGGCAGGGCAAATATACTTTCTTCCCTTTTGTTTAAAAGGATAGGCCCACTGCGTCTATTCACTGAATAATAAGTTTAATAACTGACACTGTGTTGCGGCCCTGCAAAAGTGTCACAGAACTTTACTGTTGCAGAGTTATTAACTGTGGCAGAGCAGGTATTTCCCAGGCAGGAAAGAAACTGGCGCAAGGCTGCACTCAACCGTAGCTGGTTGCGTCTGATTTTTTTACTTTCTCCACGCAGCACACACGTACCCAGAGCCCTTAGGACTGACACAGGCAGGGCAAATATACTTTCTTCCCTTTTGTTTAAAAGGATAGGCCCACTGCGTCTATTCACTGAATAATAAGTTTAATAACTGACACTGTGTTGCGGCCCTGCAAAAGTGTCACAGAACTTTACTGTTGCAGAGTTATTAACTGTGGCAGAGCAGGTATTTCCCAGGCAGGAAAAAAATTGGCGCAAGGCTGCACTCAACCGTAGCTGGTTGCGTCTGATTTTTTTACTTTCTCCACGCAGCACACACGTACCCAGAGCCCTTAGGACTGACACAGGCAGGGCAAATATACTTTCTTCCCTTTTGTTTAAAAGGATAGGCCCACTGCGTCTATTCACTGAATAATAAGTTTAATAACTGACACTGTGTTGCGGCCCTGCAAAAGTGTTGCGGCCCTACACAATTCTGTGCCTGTAGTATCAATGCAGGGTGCAATGCTCTGCACCGCCGATTTTGAGGAAAAAAAAAAAAAAAGCAACACAGCTAACAGCAGCCTGCACAGTACTCCACACAGTTAAATGTGGCCCTAGAAAGGACCGTTGAGGATCTTGAAGGCTACACTCACTTCTAACACTCTCCCTGCCTAAGCACCACTTCTGTCCCTAATACCGGGTGCAATGCTCTGCACTGCCGATTTTGAGAAGAAAAAAAAAATTTTCCACTGCTAACAGCAGCCTGCACACACGTAGATGTGGCCCTAAGAAGGACCGTTGGGGTTCTTGAAGCCTACACTCACTACAAACACTCTCCCTACAGCAACTCCAATAGAACAGCACTTTCCCTCACTAACTCACACGGCATCTGAGGCGAGCCGCGGGAGGGGCCGACTTTTATACTTGGGTGACATCTGATCACCCCAGCCACTCACAGCAGGGGGGTGGTATAGGGCTTGAACGTCACAGGGGGAAGTTGTAATGCCTTCCCTGTCTTTCAATTGGCCAGAAAAGCGCGCTAACGTCTCAGAGAGGAAACTGAAAGTAACCGGAAGACCGCGTGGTACTCGTTACGAGTAACGAGCATCCCGAACACCGTAATATTCGCACGAATATCAAGCTCGGACGAGTACGTTCGCTCATCTCTAATAGGGAATTTAAGATGTATACCTCAAAAAATTGTAAGAACATGGCCTAGGTATTCCTCATGAGACCTTCTCTAACTATTAGTCATATGACAGTTTCAAGCAGGCACACTTCAGTTATAGTTATCACAAATATAAAATGCTATCATATTTTTAGCTTGAATTGAGCAATATAAAACTCTGTTGGTGAATGTGTTATACTACATAACGCATTATCACCACTACAGGGGAAGTGCAGTGCTATTTTTTGCAACTTGTGTATGGAGGATTTATAATTAATTCATGTATCATTGCAGTAGCCTGGAATAACTGTTGCTGTTTATGTATGTATAGTAATTCATTGTTAGTATACTTAGCCATGTAAACCAGATTAGTTAAATCATGTAATCAATGTTAGAATTCTAAAACTATATCATCGTTTTAATCTATAAACAGTATTTGATTGCTTATTTTTCCTTGTATTGGCTTCAGCATGTATAGACACATTTATGTAATAGAATGAATAGAGAATGCTTGCCAATAGTAGAGTGAATGACCGCTAATAGTGCAGTGAGTAATGAGTATCATTAATGTAAGCATGCTATAATATAATAGGAAGCTGATTTGGCAGTACTGTGATGTCAAATACCTCAATGAAAACTGTCTCTAATAAATTTCTAGACCTTGGAGTGAATTACCTATATGATAGACTGCTTGCACCTTACAAAAACAGGTAAGTATATATTTGGCAAAAGCCTTGCTACACTCATCAGGAGAGCTTTAAACTAGAACAATATGGGAAAGGCCAGGTAAAAATATACAGCTAATTAAGGCCGCATACCCACGGCTGGGTCGGATTCCGACTGCGAGAGTCACCAGCGGGATGTGACTCATGCCCCGGCATTGACCTCCCGCTTACCTGTCCTGCGTCGTCTTTCTCCACTCTGCGACGTGACGGCTGATGCACAGCCGTGCATGCACAGAGCAGAGCCGGCGCATAAGCGGTGACTTTTCTGTGTGAGCCTCTGCGAGACCCGCACAGAAATAGGTCATGCCGCGATTTTAATACCGCACAAGTTTTCATGCGGTCAAATTGCGGCTGCCACCATAGGATTGCATAAACTAATGTAATCCTATGGCAGTGTGCAACAGCGGAAATCCCACGCGAAATCTTGCCACAGAATTTCTGGCCGTGGGAATTGGGCCTAATACATTTGAGAACCTTGCTATTAGAAGTGGAAAGAAAGAAAAAGACAAATGGAAACTTAGTGGGATGATACACAAGATTGGAATACAAGACTTGAAGGATGCAACTTACTTATAAGAAACAGACCTGTGTTGTATGTTAGGAAAGCATACATCTCCGCAGAGATTCAAGCTTCTGTAGAAACTGTTTGGGTAGGAATACAAGAAGAGAAAAACAGAAAGGACACAATTGTAGGCATTTACTATAGGCCGCCTGGACAAGCAGAAGATATTGAAGAATTGATGAACTCTTTCTACATTAGATGGCCAAGCTCTCAAAAAAGCATGACATAATGATCATGGGAAAAGAAGATATAAGGAAAGCGCCACAGAGTGCAACAGTCTACACTCACCTGGTGTAGAACCCAGGGCCCAATAATGGAACCCTAGGTGTCTCACCTATGATCCTTCTGATGGTGTTCAATCAGCCGTGTCCTATCCTGGTCGCATCAACTTGGTGAAGGGGGGGCTGAAAGGATACTGGGGGATCTCTAGAAAGAGATTCTCCCCAGTATAGGAAATAAACAAAGGAAAAAATAGGTAAAAATCCTGCGCTCCTAGGATGGCCCAGCTATGACTGTATGTCCTAGAAAGATCCACAGTGGATCTTGTAGACACTTACTTTGAAGGAGGGGGATATGACCGGCAGAAGCCCCCGCCTAGTAGTGACATCTCATACAGGTGAAGCAATAATGCTGAAGTCCTCTCACCGGGGTGACAGCTGGAAATACTCCTTTATTTTCAGTGCTGCGGCAATGCATTTCAGTGCGTGCAGGTACCTTTCTCAAGCCAGACAAACATACAAAAGGACAGACATTTACTTACTGGCGCACCGCACAGAACCGCCCCTCTTACTACTATGCGTTGCATTTTCTACATGGTGGAATGCAACGTGCATTCCATCTCACTGCCACCAGTCATGTGATGGTTTCCCTGGGATGGGATCATGTCACGGTCTGACATGCCCGCCGTACCACCCCTTTCCATCCACTGAGCAGAGCGGGGAAAATTTTGAACTGTGAAACCTGCCAAAGGTAAATACTATTTAGGTGTCTGTCGTTTTGTATGTTTGTCTGGCTTGAGAAAGGTGCTTGTACGCACCGAAACGCGTTCATGTAACACCTAAAATAAAGGAGTATTTCCAGCTGTCACCCCAGTGAGAGGACTTCAGCATTATTGCTTCACTTATATGAGATGTCACTACTAGTAGGGGGCTTCTGTCGGTCATATCCCCCTCCTTCAAAGTAAGGAGGGGGATATGTCTATAAGAGCCACTGGGGATCTTTCTGGGACATAGGTCATTGCTTGTTTTCAGCCATCCTAGGGGCGCAGGATTTTTACCCATTTTTTCCTTTGTTTATAGTGATCATGGGAGATTTTAACTATCCAGATATTTGTTGGGAATCTCTCTCAGGCTAAAGTAATTGGTCCAACCAATTCCTATCCGCTATTGCTGTCAACCTTACGAGGGGCGTTCATTAAAGACTTCCCCTGACCCACTTTTATTTATTGCAGGGGATGTTGAAACTGCACATGTGTAATTATATAAGCGTCTATAGGTTATGTGCCAATTTGCAACTCTGAACTGATAACGGTCTTTCTTTTACAGGTACAACTTTATCTTCCGAAAGGTAGTAGACAAAACAAGGGGATCTGGTATCTTGGACCTAATTCTTACTAACAGGGAGGGAATGATTGAGGAAGTAAGAGTGGCTGGGACCTTAGGAGGAACTGATCATGCCATCCTTGAATTTTGGATAACAAGGGGAGGAAGACCTGAGAAGATTCAAACCTCAAGGTTAGGGCGCCCACCCACTGGCGATTTTTTTTTCTTTGCGTTTTGCGTTTTTTCTCAAGAGCAATTAGAATTGAATGTACTCCTGTCCACTGGCGTTTTTTTTTGCGTTGCGTTTTTTAACATAGGAACTTTCAGTTGCATATGTGTCCTTATTTTTCTCCTAATGCACCCATGAAAGTCAATGGAAATTAATGGAAAAGCCGCGAAAACACCGCAAAAATGCGGCAAAAAACGCCGCAAAAAACGCGGGAAAAACGCCGCGAAGACGCTGCGTTTTTCACGCACAAAAATCGCAAACGCCAGTGGGTGGGTGCCCTCAGATTTCAGTAAAGCAGATTTTAATGGACTCAGAAAGAGGGTAAGAAGAATTTAATGGCTAGATGTTCTTAAGGACAAAAATGTCCAAGAAGGTTGGGAAATATTGCAAAATGAGATTCTCAAAGCACAATCGTTAACAATCCCTAAAAGAAGGAAAATGGGAAACATTTAAAGAAACCAGGATGGATGAACACAGAACTTAAAACACATGTTAAAAGGGAAAAAAATATGTTTATTAAACGGAAAGAGGGGGAAATATCTAAGGAAGAATATAATGCGGTCGGCAGAAACTGTAGGGCAAGTGCCAGAAAAGCTAAAGCTAATAATTTATTGAAGTTTGCAATAGAGGCTATAAGCAATAAAAAGGATTTTGGAGGTATGTCAAAAGCAAAAAAAAAACAAAACATAGATGCTATAGGATGTTTACAGGATGAAAATGGTGTATTGGTTAAAAATGGTGTTGCAAAGGCCGAACTTTTAAATTCCTATTTTGTATCTGTTTTTTCTCAGAAAGTAGATGTAACATCAACTGATCTTCCCTATACTATTGAAGGAATAGAATGCAGGCAATCTATAAGCAAAAAAGATGGTGAGGGAACACTTAGATAACTTAAATATATTCAAGTTTCCAGGTCCAGATGAATTACATCCTAGGATACTAAAGGAAGCAGCAGAGGTAATTACTGAAAATTCATGGAGAATAGAAGAAGTCTCAGAAGATTGGAAAAGGGCAAATGTCCCTATCTTCAAAAAAAGGGAAGAAGGTGGATCCAGGAATCTACATGCCTGTGAGCCTGACTTCTATACCAGGAAAGATCTTTGAGCAAATTAAACAGCAAGTATGCAAGCATTTGGATGAGAATGGAGTAATTAACCAGAGCCAGCATAGGTTTGTTAGAAACACATAATGCCAGACAAATCTATTTTCCTTCTATACCAGAATCACTGACTGGGTTGATTAGGAAAGTGTGGTAGATAAAGTATATCTTGACTTTAGTAAAGCCTTTGACAAAGTATCTCATACCATCCTTGTTGAAAAAATGACCAAATATGGGATTGACAAGGCAACTGTGATCGTACTCAGAGAGTGGTCATAAATGGCTGTACATACAAGTGGAGGAATGTATCAAGTGGGGTACCACAAGGCTCTGTCCTAGGCCCATTGTTGTTCAACATTTTTATAAATGATCTAGAGGAGGGAATTGGAGGGAAACTGATCAAACTTGCTGATGACACAAAGCTAGGAGGGATAGCTAACACTAGGGAAGAGAGGGAGAGTATTCAAAAAGATCTAGGAAAGCTTGAACAGTGGGTGGCAACTAACAGAATGGTATTTACAAGGAGAAATGCAAAGTCCCACATCTGGGCAAGAAAAATGAAAAAAGGACATACAGAATGAGAGGTATTGGGCTAAGTAGCAGCACATGTGAAAAAGACTTGGGTATATTAATAGTTCATAGACTGAACATGAGTCAAGAATGTGATGCAGCAGCCAGAAAGGCAAATACAATTCTGGGATGTATTGAGAGAAGCATAGAGTCTAGATCACGTGAGGTAATTATTCCCCTCTACACTTCCTTAGTCAGATCTCATCTGGAATACTGTGTCCAGTTCTGGGCACACTGATTTAAGAAAGACATAGACAAACTGGAGCAAGTTCAAAGAAGAGCTACCAGAATGGTGAGTGGTCTGCAATAAAAATACCCTATGATGAACGGTTAAAGGATCTGGGAATGTTTAGCTTGCAAAAAAGAAGTCTGACAGGAGACTTAATAGCTGTCTACAAATATCTGAAGGGCTATCACAGTGCAGAGGGACCAGCCCTATTCTCATTTGCACAAGGAAAGACTAGAAGCAATGGGATGAAACTGAAAGGCAGGAGACACAGATTTGGTATTAGAAAAACTTTCTGACAGTGAGGGTGCTCAATGAGTGGAACAGGTTGCCACGGGAGGTGGTGAGTTCTCCTTCAATGGAGGTTTTCAAACAGAGGCTGGACAGTCATCTGGGATGATTTAGTAATTCCTGCATTGAGCAGGGGTTTGGACCTGGTAACCTTGGAGGTTCCTTCCAACTGTACTATTCTATGAAATGGCTCAGTAATATACCTTGATAAACAGCTATCAATGAGCCAAACTAGCATATAAAATGCACATGGTTCCTCATGATACTTCATTGCATTTTCAATGCTTGTCTCCTCCTTATATATAGTTACTAAATCCAGAAATACATACTATATATTTTATATTACGGGGTGGATGAGAAGTTTATGATCTTCATTGCTTGGCCAGATTGGACAGTGGTGGTGCTGCTGGAAAATTGAATACTTACTGATAAGTTTCCCCAGCAGGGAGGAATCTTTTAAATCAACTTAAAATCAAGGAACCCTTCCTTCTAGTAAAGATTTTCCAAAGCAGACAGCTCTCTAAGCTAGTTTTTAATTTTTCTTTTGGCTATTCTACGTTCGACTAGTTAGGAATAGAGATGAGCCAACGTACTCGTTTTGAGTAATTACTCGATCGAGCACCGCGATTTTCGAGTACTTCCGTACTCAGGTGAAAAGATTCGGGGGGCGCCGAGGGGCGGGGGGAGGCGTGGCGGAGCGGGGGTAGCAGCGGGGAACAGGGGGGAGCCCTCTCTCTCCCTCTCCCCCCACTCCCCGCTGCAACCCCCCACTCACCCACGGCGCCCCCGAATCTTTTCGCCCGAGTACGGAAGTATTCGAAAATCGTGGTGCTCGGGCGAAAAAGGGGCGTGGCCGAGTAGGTTCGCTCATCTCTAGTTAGGAAGCATGAGGTACTTTGGTGGGCATGTATTTCAAATTTTGGCCCCTCATCAATTCACACTCATTGGTTTCCGATGCCACGGTTTCGTAGAAGGCCAAACCAGCAAGCCACCACAGCAGCAAGTGTATTTTTGAAGATCAAAACCACCCTGATACCGTAGTGGGGATTGTTCAGTCGGGGATCAGTCACAGATATTTATGTGTTTTCAGAAACCAATTAGAATTAAGTGGGCGGCAAGATGTTAAAAAAAAGGTGGAAGCCAATCAGTGTTTGGTGGGAGGTACATGCGGAACAATTGCACACCTCCCTGTGAAGTTGTTGGCTAGTCGTTGATAGACAATGCTTACCTGTTTACACCAAATAATAACTAATCAACCAGTGACTATTTTTACGTCAGCTGAAATGAAGCAACTCGTGAGCAGTGGACGAATACTCACTTTTCACATGGTTGGTGGCATTGCTGTGTTTATGCAGAATAGCTATCACTTACACTCGCTCTATTGAGCGAATATTTGGACAGTTCGGTCTATTGAAACTGTTTGAATAGTTGTCCCATGTAAAGCCACCCTTAGAGCTTTTATCCACTAGCGTTTTTTTTAACACTGTGATATCGCTACGTTTTTTTTCAATGGGACATTCTAATGTTAAAATCGCAAGTTTGTGCTGTTGCGATTTTTGTGCGATGCAATTTTAACATTAGAAAGTCCCATTGAAAAAAACGCAGCAATATCGCAGCATTAAAAAATGCTACTGGTTAAAAGCCCTTAGATGGCACTAATGAAATGATTTCACCGCTTTTAGAGGATACCATTAGATAAGGATAAACAGTATAGCTCATTTGTGGTACTCAGTTTACACGCCTCCTATTCACTTTAATGGGAGTTAGGCTACATTCACACGGGCAACCGTGATATCAGGCCGAGAAACTTGACCTAATATCACACTTGGCAACTTGGGATTTTCACTGCAGGATATGTTTTTGCTTAAAAATTGCATTGCATCGCTTATGTGACATTACGATTTTCATGTGCGTATTTAAGGCGTGTGAAAAGATCAAAGGTGCTTCCCATTGACTTCAATGGGAAAAATCTCATTGCACTCGCATGCACATCGCATCACATGCGAGTACAATGCGATTTTTATTTAAGATCCCATAAACAATAGGAGATTCCTTCCACATGAATGCTCAACAATAGAACATGTTACGACTTTTTTCCATTATGTGAATAAACCCATTCAAAATAATGGGTTTCATATTCATGCCCAAGTAAATAGCCCTCACAGAAATGGCATAGAATGGCCAGTTTGTGTGTTTCTATAGTCTTAGCCATCTCTGCCCACAGAGAGCAGAAGGAGGTGACCTGGGGTTGAGGAAGGGGGGGGGGGGCAGTTCTGGAGATAGGTGCCAGTCACAGAGCTGGCCTGGCATCTATCAGATATTTATGGCATAACTGAGATGGGAATACCCTTTTAAAGATACAATAAATTCTTCTCTTCATATGTAGACCAGTGTAAATCCTTAATCTTTTCTTCAAAAGAGCTGGAAAACACATTCAATTATAATTTTTAATTCCTTTTGATCCAGATAAATACCAACTTTAGAGGATTATCAAAGCATGTAGAAAAGAGTAAATAAATACACACGTTTATCCTGGTGCTCTCCTAATGTCTGAGCAGAAATAATAGACTTGGTCAGCCTTTACAAAGCTCTCAGTTCACTTTGGCTCTTTAATGTGCTTCACAACAAAAACCAATAAGCCCGGGCAGGAGCGTCCATTGTGAGCATGGATGGGAAAAGTTGTCTAGTTATTTCTGGACGATTAACAATGAAAGACAATTTGCGTGGCTCAAGCAAATTTGTATGAGAAGTTTGCCCAGACTTACGCACACATTCTTGTTACTGTACATGTATGCCTTCAATGCTTGTATTCTTCAGCACATGAAATATGCGTGACATTTATTTGCTGGTTATCTTAAATAAATTAGGTGCAATTAAAATGTAGAACAAAGGTGACTTGTTCTGCTTCGGGATTCAAATGCATCATGATGAACTTTCGTATTGTTTAGTTTAATGCTCATGTACCAGGATGGTATGGATTACATAATAAGACATTTTATGATTTCATAGGTTTTTCCTAGGCCGATTCTGTTCCAGTTTTTTGTTTTCACTGTGGCTCAAGGCCCATAGGGTTGTACAATTATTACTTGGCTGACTTCAGATTGTAGCAAAACTTGTTGATCACTTTGAGCACATGAAGGGCATGGAGTCCACTCCAACAGTTTCTAATTCTCTGTTGCAAGTTATTTTTTGTTATGTCTGTTATGGTGATGGGGCTCTATGGTTAGTAATAGAGACACAATAGGGAATTTGGTACTTGCAATGGAGCAGTAGTTGGCATTAATGGCTTTATGCTTGCAAGTGAGCATTTTATGGCTGGTAGCAGGGGCGTAACTATAGGGAATGCAAAGGATGCGGTTGCACCCGGGCGCAGGAGCCTTAGGGGGCCCATAAGGTCTCACTTCTCCATACAGGAATCCCAGTAGCATTATATTTGGGGTTCCCATTACAGATTTTGCATTAGGGCCCAGAAGCGTCCACATACGCCTCTGGCTGGTACTACAAGATAACTGTGTAGGCTGTTTATCAGAGGTCAGCATAGAAAAATGATTATTTATTAGAGAGCAGTGTATTACTGATTGGGAGGGCCATATGCATTAGATAGACATTTATCTTGTCTAACACCTCCATACACGTGCATGCTCTGCTTGGTTGAGCATGCATGCAGAGAGTTGTGAAAACCACTGCCAGATGCCTCTGGAAACTGCTTATCTCCCCAAGAACAACGGAATCGGGCATCTATATCTGCCGTGAGAGAAGATTCAGTAGACCTCCATACACATCAGATGAAATTGGAGGGTTCAGCTGATATGCACGTGAAGTATATGGTCACTCTGAGTCGGCATCCTTATACATCAGATGATGGGCTGAACCTGCTAAAATCAGAGGGTTCAGCTGATCTGCATGTATGTGTATGGCTACTCTCAAGGTACTTTTACACAGGGTAATTATCGCCCGGACAATCACTGAAAACAATAGTCATAAACGATAGTCATCCCATCTCAGTTGATAGTCAGAGTACAAGTGGCCACTGACAAGCTACTGAGTGAGAAATTGCTCACTTGTCAGAGTTACTTGTTTTCTTATAGGTCACCTAAAAACCAAGCGACTATTGGCCTGTTTGCAGTGAATAATGGAGGCGAGAAGCTGGAAAAAAAATCTGGCCACTCTGCCTCCATTCAAAGAATGACTATTGCTCCTCTGTGAAAGCCCAGAAGTGATAGTCGTGGTGATGGCTGTTGGGCCCTTATCCGCCATACAGTCGTCCCGTGTAAAGTTACCTCTATCCCTGTGGGACAGCCTAAGACACCTTGCTGTTTGCAAATGTGTGCTCTCTCATGGGACTGCATGAGATGACTCAAGATGAAATATGGGCCTAGCTAAAGCAAAGTGCTGTAGTTTTGCAACATAAGGGCAGACTCATACGAGTGTATGTGTAAAACACTGGGTTTTACCGCTGTGTGAGCTGGCGATTCACTTCATATGGCAGCGATTGTAGACTGCGCATGATAGCGTATCTCACGCATGCAATCATGCGCAGTCTTCCTACTGACTTTTTTCTCTTACATATATCGCTCTGTCGCTTAGTGACGGTGCGTATAAACGTCGCACATGTGCAATGTATTTGCATATGAATAGCGTTTATTACACGCCCATAGAAAACAATAGGGCTCTATAGCGTGTAATATGTAGTAAAATAGAACATGCTGTGTTCTTTTTTTATGCACATATAATAAGCAATGTATACATGCAAATGTGAATGGATCCATGAAAATCATTGTACTTTCATTGGATCCATTCACCACGCGCTATGTACATGTACATTGCGCATGCGATACGCAATTACATTATGCTCATGTAAGCCAGCCCTATGGCAGTAATTCATGTGTCAATATTGAATTTCTGCTGTAAATCATCCAGTAAATACCCAAAGACAAATCCGACACATGTGAACATACTCTTTATTGTATTTGAAGTCACTTTGATTACTATAAATTAGCTTTGGCTGACTGCAGGGCCTGGGGATATTGTCTCCCTTTTGATTCCATATAGAGATATTTGTCCTATAATTTGTGTATTGCTGTTGGCAAAACACTTTCTGTAAGCAATTGCTCTGCAATATGCAGTAATGTATTCCCACGTTTAGTGAAGTAGCAATTACCAACTGCTTGTTTGCATTGGGAGAACATCCAGAAAAGAGCTTTCAAATAAGTGACCTGCCACCTGAGGAACGGACCATTATTGGATGTGTTATTTATGCAGGTAGGTAGAAAATGTTTTCAGGGCTCTTTAGTTAAATAGCTTTGGCAATTATTGTCTCCTCCACTCTAAATACAGGTCCGCTTACTGCAATGAACCAATGCATCATTTCCTCCTGGAAACTGTATACAAAAGGCAATGATGACAATGATTGAGAATGTCGGAGGAAGCTTATACAAGAGTATGCTGTATATTTATTTGTTATGAAGTCTATACTAGCTAATAATAAAATGTGCTGATTTGTAATTGTTAAACCTATTCTCAAACCCTGATACAACAGCCCCCATGAGAGAGTAAACACAGTACAAGTGCAAATATAATTAGTGGTGTTGCTAATTGAATAAAACTGTAATTGTTGCTTTGATAACTATATAGCAGCATGCAGATTGCAAATGAGTGTTGACAATAATGCACTCTCAGAATTAATCGTCATTGATCCTGACCTGTTATAATGTCTCCAGCACTATCTTCATTCAGGCACCAAGTATCCCTCAATCATAGGGATAAGTGAGAAGGCACGTGTTGGAGTTTTTTGTCTATTTACTTCTACAACTGGGTTGGCATATACAAACTTCAATCCTAATCAAATGGACTTCTTGTACAATTTTGAGACTTCTGTCATATGTAACACATGTTCAGACAATCCTTTCTTGTGTCATTTGAAGTCAATAGTCATTATTAGAGATGAGCGAGCACCAAAATGCTCGGGTGCTCGTTACTCGGGACGAAATTATCGCGATGCTCGAGGGTTCGTTTCGAGTAACGAACCCCATTGAAGTCAATGGGCGACTCGAGCATTTTTGTATATCGCCGATGCTCGCTAAGGTTTCCATTTGTGAAAATCGGGGCAATTCAAGAAAGTGATGGGAAGACACAGCAACGGATAGGGCAGGCGAGGGGCTACATGTTGGGCTGCATCTCAAGTTCCCAGGTCCCACTATTAAGCCACAATAGCGGCAAGAGTGGGGCCCCCCCAACAACTTTTACTTCTGAAAAGCCCTCATTAGCAATGCATACCTTAGCTACACACCACACTACCTCCAACAAAGCACAATCACTGCCTGCATGACACACCGCTGCCACTTCTCCTGGGTTACATGCTGACCAACCCCCCCCCCCCGCACGACGCAGTGTCCACAGCGCACACCAAAGTGTCCCTGCGCAGCCTTCAGCTGCCCTCATGCCACACCACCCTCATGTCTATTTATAAGTGCGTCTGCCAGAGGAACCGCAGGCACACACTGCAGAGGGTTGGCACGGCTAGGCAGCGACCCTCTTTAAAAGGGGCGGGGCGATAGCCCACAATGCTGTACAGAAGCAATGAGAAATATAATCCTGTTCCACCGCCATCAGGAGCTGCACACGTGGGCATAGCAATGGGGAACCTATGTGCCACACACTATTCATTCTGTCAAGGTGTCTGCATGCCCCAGTCAGACCGCGTTTTTTATAAATAGTCACAGGCAGGTACAACTCCGCAATGGGAATTCCGTGTGCACCCACAGCATGTACATTACATGTACATTAATGTATCCCATTGCATTGCCCATCACAGCTGAGGTAACGTCCGATTAAATGCAGGTGGGCTTCGGCCCACACTGCATGCCCCAGTCAGACTGGGGTTCTTTAGAAGTGGACACATGCAGTTACAACTCCATGTGGACCGACAGCATGGGTGGGTGCCAGGAAGCCACCGGTGGTACATAAATATATCCCATTGCATTGCCCATCACAGCTGAGGTAATGTCATGTTTAATGCAAGTGGGCTTCGGCCCACACTGCATGCCCCAGTCAGACTGGGGTTCTTTAGAAGTGGACACATGCAGTTACAACTCCATGTGGACCGACAGCATGGGTGGGTGCAAGGAAGCCAACGGCGGTACATAAATATATCCCATTGCATTGCCCATCACAGTTGAGGTAATGTCATGTTTAATGCAAGTGGGCTTCGGCCCACACTGCATGCCCCAGTCAGACTGGGGTTCTTTAGAAGTGGACACATGCAGTTACAACTCCCTGTGGACCCACAGCATGGGTGGGTGCCAGGAAGCCACCGGCGGTACATAAATATATCCCATTGCATTGCCCATCACAGCTGAGGTAATGTCATGTTTAATGCAAGTGGGCTTCGGCCCACACTGCATGCCCCAGTCAGACTGGGACTCTTTAGAAGTGGACACATGTAGTTACAACTCCGTGTGGACCCACGGCATGGGTGGCTCCCTGGAACCCACCGGCGGTACATAAATATATCCCATTGCAGTGCCCAAAACAGCTGATGTAACGTCAGCTGTAATGCAGGTGGGCAAAAAATTAATTGGATTACACTGTAGGCGAGGGCCCAAAAAAATTGGTGTACACACAGTACTAATGTACCTCAGAAAAATTGCCCATGCCCAACCAAGAGGGCAGGTGAAACCCATTAATCACTTTGGTTAATGTGGCTTAATTGGTAACTAGGCCTGGAGGCAGCCCAGTTAAAATAAAAATTGGTTCAGGTGCAAGTTTCAACGCTTTAATGGGCATTGAAACGTATAAAAATTGTTTAGAAAAATTATATGACTGAGCCTTGTGGGCCTAAGAAAAATTGCCCGTTCGGCGTGATTATGTGAGGTTTCAGGAGGAGGAGCAGGAGGAGGAGGAGGAATATTATACACAGATTGATGAAGCAAAAATGTCCCCGTTTTTGATGGTGATAGAGAACGTTGCTTCCATCCGCGGGTGCAGCCTACGTATTGCTTAGGTATCGCTGCTGTCCGCTGGTGAAGAAGAGAAGTCTGGGGAAATCCAGGCTTTGTTCATCTTGATAAGTGTAAGCCTGTCGGCACTGTCGGTTGACAGGCGGGTACGCTTATCCGTGATGATTCCCCCAGCCGCACTAAACACCCTCTCTGACAAGACGCTAGCCGCAGGACAAGCAAGCACCTCCAGGGCATACAGCGCGGGTGCAGGCCACGTGTCCAGCTTTGACACCCAGTAGTTGTAGGGGGCAGAGGTGTCACCGAGGACGGTCGTACGATCGGCTACGTACTCCCTCACCATCCTTTTACAGTGCTCCCGCCAACTCAGCCTTGACTGGGGAGTGGTGACACAGTCTTGCTGGGGAGCTATAAAGCTGGCAAAGGCCTTGGAGATTGTTCCCCTGCCTGCACTGTACATGCTGCCTGATCTCTGCGCCTCCCCTGCTACCTGGCCCTCGGAACTGCGCCTTCTGCCACTAGCGCTGTCGGATGGGAAGTTTACCATCAGTTTGTCCACCAGCGCCCTGTGGTATAGCATCATTCTCGAACCCCTTTCCTCTTCGGGAATGAGAGTGGAAAGGTTCTCCTTATACCGTGGGTCGAGCAGTGTGTACACCCAGTAATCCGTAGTGGCCAGAATGCGTGTAACGCGAGGGTCACGAGAAAGGCATCCTAACATGAAGTCAGCCATGTGTGCCACGGTACCTGTACGCAACACATGGCTGTCCTCACTAGGAAGATCACTTTCAGGATCCTCCTCCTCCTCCTCCTCAGGCCATACACGCTGAAAGGATGACAGGCAAGCAGCATGTGTACCCTCAGCAGTGGGCCAAGCTGTCTCTTCCCCCTCCTCCTCATGCTCCTCCCCCTCCTCCTCCTCCTCAACGCGCTGAGATATAGACATGAGGGTGCTCTAACTATCCAGCGATATACTGTCTTCCCACGCCTCCGTTTCCGAGTGCAAAGCGTCTGTCTTTATGCTTTGCAGGGAACTTCTCAAGAGGCACAGCAGAGGAATGGTGACGCTTATGATTGCAGCATCCCCGCTCACCATCTGGGTAGACTCCTCAAAGTTTCCAAGGACCTGGCAGATGTCTGCCAACCAGGCCCAATCTTCTGTAAAGAATTGAGGAGGCTGACTCCCACTACGCCGCCCATGTTGGAGTTGGTATTCCACTATAGCTCTACGCTGCTCATAGAGCCTGGCCAACATGTGGAGCGTAGAGTTCCACCATGTGGGCACGTCGCACAGCAGTCGGTGCACTGGCAGATTAAACCGATGTTGCAGGGTCCGCAGGGTGGCAGCGTCCGTCTTGGAGATGCGGAAATGTGCGCTGACCCGGCGCACCTTTCCGAGCAGGTCTGACAAGTGTGGGTAGCTTTTCAGAAAGCGCTGAACCACCAAATTAAAGACATGGGCCAGGCATGGCACGTGCGTGAGGCTGCCGAGCTGCAGAGCTGCCACCAGGTTACGGCCGTTGTCACACACGACCATGCCCGGTTGGAGGCTCAGCGGCGCAAGCCAGCTGTCGGTCTGCTCTGTCAGACCCTGCAGCAGTTCGTGGGCCATGTGCCTCTTATCTCCTAAGCTGAGTAGTTTCAGCACGGCCTGCTGACGCTTTCCCACCGCTGTGCTGCCACGCCGCGCGACACCGACTGCTGGCGACGTGCTGCTGCTGCTGACACATCTTGATTGCGAGACAGAGGTTGCGTAGGAGGAGGAGGAGTGTGGTTTAGTGGAGGAAGCATACACCGCCGCAGATACCAGCACCGAGCTGGGACCCGCAATTCTGGGGGTGGGTAGGACGTGAGCGGTCCCAGGCTCTGACTCTGTCCCAGCCTCCACTAAATTCACCCAATGTGCCGTCAGGGAGATATAGTGGCCCTGCCCGCCTGTGCTTGTCCACGTGTCCGTTGTTAAGTGGACCTTGGCAGTAACCGCGTTGGTGAGGGCGCGTACAATGTTGTGGGAGACGTGGTCGTGCAGGGCTGGGACGGCACATCGGGAAAAGTAGTGGCAACTGGGAACCGAGTAGCGCGGGGCCGCCGCCGCCATCATGCTTTAGAAAGCCTCCGTTTCCACAAGCCTATACGGCAGCATCTCCAGGCTGATCAATTTGGCAATGTGCACGTTTAACGCTTGAGCGTGCGGGTGCGTGGTGGCGTACTTGCGCTTGCGCTCAAACAGTGGCGCTAGCGACGTCTGGACGCTGCGCTGAGAGACATTGCTGGATGGGGCCGAGGACAGCGGAGGTGAGGGTGTGGGTGCAGGCCAGGAGACGGTAGTGCCTGTGTCCTCAGAGGGGGGTTGGATCTCAGTGGCAGGTTGGGGCACAGGGGGAGAGGCAGTGGTGCAAACCGGAGGTGGTGAACGGCCTTCGTCCCACCTTGTGGGGTGCTTGGCCATCATATGCCTGCGCATGCTGGTGGTGGTGGCTCCCCAGCTGATCTTGGCGCGACAAAGGTTGCACACCACTGTTCGTCGGTCGTCAGGCGTCTCTGTGAAAAACTGCCACACCGTAGAGCACCTTGAACTCTGCAGGGTGGCATGGCGCGAGGGGGCGCTTTGGGAAACAGTTGGTGGATTATTCGGTCTGGCCCTGCCTCTACCCCTGGCCACCGCACTGGCTCGGCCTGTGCCCACACCCTGACTTGGGCCTCCGCGTCCTCACCCGCGTCCACGTCCTCTAGGCCTACCCCTACCCCTCAGCATGCTGTATTACCAGTAGTGCAGAAGCAGAGCGCTGTAATTAAATGTGCCGCTTATTGGCCTGTGGTTGGAGGCTGACTTCGCTTACGGAACGCACAGCAGAGCCAGGAAATAATTTTGCGCAAGCCTGCTGTAACACTTAGCTGGCTGCGTATGAATTAGGAGGACAACTACACCCAGCACAGACCCAGTACACTGAGGACAGTCACAGGCAGCCCAAATAGATTTTTTTTCCCAAATGTTTTTGGAAAGGCCCACTGCCTATATTCAATAAATATATGTCTTCGGTCCCTGCCTCACCACTACTGGCCCTGGAGTATGTAAAATAACTGCAGACTGTTGCACTGTGGACTGGAATACAGCGGTGATGTAACAGCCAACACAGAGCCAGGAAATAATTTTGCGCAAGCCTGCTGTAACACTTAGCTGGCTGCGTATGAATTAGGAGGACAACTACACCCAGCACAGACCCAGTACACTGAGGACAGTCACAGGCACCCCAAATAGATTTTTTTCCTCAAATGTTTTTGGAAAGGCCCACTGCCTATATTCAATAAATATATGTCTTCTGTCCCTGCCTCACCACCACTACTGGCCCTGGAGTATGTATAATTACTGCAGGGCGCAATGCTCTGCACGGCCGATATACAAAAAAAAAAAAAAATGTGCAACACTGGAAAAAGCAGCCTCCACACTACTGCACACGGTTAGATGTGGCCCTAAGAAGGACCGTTGGGGTTCTTGAAGCCTAAAATACTCCTAACACTCTCCCTATAGCAGCTCCGGCACCAACAGCACTTTCCCTCCTCTATGTCAGAATAAATCTGTGGCGAGCCGCGGGAGGGGCCGATTTTTATACTCGGGTGACACCTGATCTCGCCAGCCACTCACTGCAGGGGGGTGGTATAGGGCTTGAACGTTGCAGGGGGAAGTTGTAATGCCTTCCCTGTCTTTCTATTGGCCAGAAAAGCGCGCTAACGTCTCAGAGATGAAAGTGAAAGTAACTCGAACATCGCGTGCTACTCGTCACGAGTAACGAGCATCTCGAACACGCTAATACTCGAACGAGTATCAAGCTCGGACGAGTACGTTCGCTCATCTCTAGTCATTATACATTGATCAGAGGAAAGACATGTGTGTAGCAGTCTTAGGCACTGGGTGGGAGCTTCAGGTATAATAGCCACAGGTCTGGAGATTAGTCAAGGAAGAGCCAGGAGTCAGCAACAGGAGGTCTGAGTTTGCAGTAGAGATGGATGAGGCGGGTAGCGTAATCAGAAGGGAATCCAGAAATCATCAACGGGAGATCTTGGTTTGCAGTACAGATGGATGAGGCAGGTAGCGTAGTCAGCAGGGAATCCAGAAGTCGGTATCAGGAGGTCTTGTAGAAATAGCGGTGGAACAGGCAAGTGGAACTTGATCAAACAGTTCTGTGGAGCCGATTGATCATGCACTGAGGGAGTGGCAGGGCCAGGCTTTTATAGGAAGTGCAATCTAGACTGAGGTGTGGTCAGGACAAAGAACTAGCTAATTGGGATCAGGAAACACAGCTGAGAGTCATGCAAGGTAACTGTCCACAGGCTGGATAGCCCAGTATTAAGAGCTACTGACTGGAGCACAGGAGGTCCCGGGTTTGATCCTTGACAATGTGTGTCATGAAAGAACTCATAAAACTACTAGATTTGAAGGCTATGTTATACAATTTTACATAGATTAAGTGAAACTTGACAGAGAATGCATTTTTTTTCCATAATACATTCTACATATAAATTCAGGATAAAACCATAGAGTTCATTGTGCTTCCCTCACTCATATGCAAACTGTTTGATGTCATCATTTGAATAACTCAATGTTTAAACTAATTAACTTTTCTCTTATGTCCGGGCAGTGTCTTTTCCAGAACTATACTGGAAAACATATATTGAGGATTTTTCTTGAAAATGTGCCCACTGGCCTCACTCCTGGAGCTTCACTCATATTTAAATTCCATTTGACCACAACCGCAAGTCACCATTCATCACAGTCTACAGCAAATTAGTTTTTGGACACAGTAGTAAATAAAGACGAGGCATGCAAATTAACTACAGCTACACTTATGCTCTACTGACATTATTACCCCAGGTCACCTACAGAAATCTGGTAAGGACGTTTTTCAACTTGGGCATCCAGGTTGCCCTATCATATTATGATATTTATTCAAGGACCAGCAAAGCCCATCCCAGGAGCGCTGCCTGGAATCTAAATATATAAAAATCCATGCTAAGGCAAATTATTCATTAGGAATTAGGAATAATAGTTACAATGCAATGTGTCAGCTATTTTGAATATATGAAATACCCAGGATAAACCAACATGGAGGTCTCTTTGGTGTCCCATTCTCTCTGCTTGTACAGCTTGGCGTTCCTCTTCATTATTATATACACAAAGATATACCATGATTTCATAGCACTTAAGTTTGGAATTTTGTTGAGGAACCTCAGGGGATGATTGATGAAAAACTGCACATTTTATGATGTATGCTTGTGTGTTTGATTGAGAGAGCTAGCTTTGTGCCGCTTGTGTGAATATAGATCAGTGTTTCTCAACTCTAGTCCTGAGGGACCCCAACAGGTCATGTTTTCAGGATATCCTATAGTAAGAACAACTGTGGCAATGTCTGAGGCACCGACAATAATTACATCACCTGTGCAACACTGAGGAAATCCTGAAAACATGACCTGTTGGGGTCCCTGAGGACTGGAGTTGGGGAACACTGATATAGATGATGTGATGAATAAAGATTGTAGTAGAAGCTATGGTGATGATGAGTGAGTGTGAGGCATATTGTGTAGTGGTACATAATGTATGCACACGAGGGCTGAGTTTTGATAACAAACGGCACCACATCAGGCTAAGATTAATTTACATTAGATTATTTTATTTGTTTCTTAGAACTATCAATCCATGCTGTAAAATAAAGCTGTATTCCATGAGTGATAAACATTGTCTTGCCCACATATTCCTATTCTCATACATGTATAGCAAATTTATATACCAGTTACTGTACTACCAGTTACACAGAGATACTGTACATAATTTGGTGAAGGTAGAATCATTATTTGCTAGGAGGAACTGTTACTAGCATACCATATCTTTAGAAACTACCTGTTCATCACTTTTGTGATTTGCAGAATATTATCTAATTTTTGTCTTGATTGGCAGCTTTTGTATTACATTTTTTAATGATGACGTTATTGTTTCTCATGCATATATCCTATCTGTTTGACAGATTATTTGAGAAAGTTCTAAATATTGGACTGAAATGTCATAGATTTTCTGTGGATCACCTAGTAAACTTACAAAAATAGTATAACCAATGTCTTGAGTGCTGAGTACTTCTTCTATACTTATATATAGTAATGGACAGAGATTGGCCTGTTGAGACAACTGCTTTAATGGGTCAGGCATTGTAAGATTCAGAAATTGACAAAATAACATCTCAAGTGTGCGCACTACCCCACAGTCTAATGGGGGCAGATGTATTGATAATTACGAAGCCTTACATTTGCTTCATACAAATAAAAAGGAGACTAGCTGTAAAAATAAAATTATGTCTAAAAATCAAAACTACATCTGATTACCCAGGAGCTGCACAGCCAACGAACACTCTATTCAAGGGTAAAAGTACTTTTTATTATACACTTTCTTTTGAGAATACAATAGATCACAGTCAGAGTACAGCGTGCATATGTGGAACCCAGGGAGTTCATCCACAAACTCGTCACACACAATGACAGAAGGCTATAAGAACAGTAATGTGTAGGATGTGCGGGGGAGAAAATGCATGTTAACTAGAGAGAAAGAGGTGAACAACACGCACAGGAAAATAAGAAGGAGAGAAAAACATATTCATTGCAATTACTCAGTACACACAAAAAAGGTGTAACATATATAGATACATCTGTTACATGGCACTTTACAACATATGTCGAGTGCCTCAAAAACATTAATCACATGTACTGTGGGAATATAGTAGCATTATAGCAGGGCACCCTGACTGTGCCTAGCTCTTTTAGCCTCCTGCAGACGGCCGGGTCGGATCCCGCCGCGAGAATTCTCGCAGCAGGATGCAAGCCGTGCCCCTGCAGTGACCAGTGCGGCTCACTTGCTCCCAGCGTCTCCTCGCTCTGCTATGTGCCGGCTGCCGCCCAGCTGGCGCATGCGCGGAGCGGAGCCGGTGCATCAATAGTGACGTTTCTGTGCAGTCCTCTGCGAGGCTCACACAGAAATAGGACATGCCGCGATATGTTTTCCGCGCATGTTTTCACACGGTCAAAATGCGGCTGTCTGCATAGGATTGCATTATCTAATGCAATCCTATGGCAGTGTGCACGGGCGAAAATTCTGCAGGAAATTAAAGCTAAGCACAAGGCCAGGCTAAATAGTCCTGACAAATTACCCACAGGGGAGGCCAAGCATGTGTCACCTAATACCAGTCCCACCAGAACCATAAGATAGAGAAACACATACAAAACATGTACGAGATTATTTAGAAAGGAAGCGATCTCAGAACTGCCGCAACAACTGTCTAGTAGACTCCTGTCCAAGATTGTTTCTGGATCAAAGTCACTGGCTAATTGACATTTGGACTGTACACAAAAGTAGTGAAGGAAAAAGCTCCCGCTCTCCAGGAGTAGAACCTGCCATATAAATATCCACAAACCAAAGATGTAAAATCTCTTACTTCAAGGGAGGGTCTATGGAAGTTTGCATTCTTTCAAGATGGCCACAGCACTTTCGTAACTACTCAATTGGCATCAATAGTCAGACGTTATTTCTTTTACTAATTTGTATAGCACTTACATATTCTTCAGCTCTGGCCAATCAGAGCAGAATATATTGTCTTAGACTACTGGTGTAATACCAATGCTCAGTGTTCATCACGTAATTTAAGATAGGGAGGGGTCATCAGGAACAGTCGAATCTGGCAGTAAGGGTGCGGGCAGACGAGCGCATAAACGGCGCGTTTTTGCGACCAAACGTATATACTTGACCATCTGAGGCAATGGTTTCGAATGTATTCGTTCACATGGGCGATTTTACGGCGCGTAAAAACGGCAATTCGAAAAAAAACGGAACATATGCGACCGAAATACGCGCCAACGCATATTCGATCGCCGAAAAGACCGTTTGCAAAGTAGGAACAAACGAAAATACGCTTTCTAGCTCTGGTCGTGATCGGTGAAAAACGATCGCTCGGGCGATTATACGTTGCGGTCGTGCAAACGTAAATACGCCTACGCTCGTCTGCCCGCACCCTAAGGCTGTAGAATAGGACAGCAGGTAAAATAACTATCCCTCTCTGGTCCCTGGACAAAACCTGTCTCTGAATCGCATGGTTGTTTTAATTGTACTTTCATTGTACAGTATTTTTTAAAAGTTTTGCTATGCGTCATGTGATAATAACTGTGAGTGTTTTAACCCTTAACATGTATTAATCCTCAACAAGTGCCTGTAATTACTTAATAACTGTAATTCTTTTCCATAGTAAGTAGCAAGAAAATTTTAGAATTATGATAAGGGGGAAAGAAAATAACAGCTGTACTATTAACAATAGACACTGCCAAATAGGGATGAGTAAGGAAAATTTTTTTTGCGCCTTAAGGTGTGTGGGAATTGACACAAAAAAAGACACTGTAGTGTCTCAGTTGTTACCCGGCTCAAAGAAGATAAGCTATGTTAACAATAAATTGCACAGATGAACACAGTGTATGCTCTTTATCAAGTATGGTCCATACAAACAGAGTTTGCTCTTCTTCTCCTTGTCTAGTTTGAGTTTTACTAATAGGCTATAATCCTGCATGGTGCACTACATGTACCTGTGTGACTGGCATCCTATACAAGCCTCAGAGGGGTTTTGTCAGTACAAAAAAAAAATCAATACTTGCCTATTCCTCCCCATTCAGTCTTCTTACTGCATCTTCTCCTCATGGATCTTCTCCTGGCTCCTCCAGTCCCCCGGGTCACTTCACCTCCAGCCGGCCAGATCCTCTTCCTCCTGTGATGTAGCATACATTCTCACCATTCTGCTTCCTGCAGGTCAGTGTATGCTACGTCACTAATGATGTAAAGTTCACTATCTAGTAATGAATGCTGAACCCGCGGCAGCCTATTTTTACACAGGCTATGGCCATGACTGCGCATGCGTGGTGTCTTGCTGCGAGTGTTCATATACTCTTCAACTCAAAAGAATGCGGTTCATATTCGTGCGAGATTTATGCATCTCGCAACGCACAAACCTCGCCCGATTTTCTCGCCTGTCTGAAGGTGGTTTTATCTATGTGCAAGTATAATACTAAGCAGCCACTCCCCCCAATATGTGGTAGGTGCACGAGTGGTTGCTCATCAGCATATTGAACCTGTGCAATACTCCGCCATTTTACAATTTTCCCACTTGTATGCAGAGGGATATGGTGTCTATGCCTAGCCTTGTAATTTATATCAGTATATAAGTACGTACTGCCTTCTGTGATTTTTTAACACAGTCCCTTGCCTGCACTCCGAGGCGGTTTTACCTCAGTACACAGTCTCTCTCTATCACAGACATGTCAGGCAATTCTCCACTGAACAGGACTCAGTCACCTCCAGTCTGTAGTGTGGCTTGTCACACACCAGTAGGACTCAGTACACTCACTCTTTACAGTGCACATGTAAGGGACTCACCCTAAAGGGTTAATATTGCCATGAAGACGTGCAGATTCTGAAAAAGTGCACTAAAAATTGCATCACATTGCCGTGATTTGTGCCAAAATGTTGGCACAATTTTTGTTCTAAACTAAGCCAACTAAGAGGTGGTCTAAATTTAGAGTAGACAGTTGGAGTAGACAGTCTTAAAATTTAACAAAATTTTATTATCAGCGAAGCCACTATGAGAAATCTAGCGCATTTTCTAGTGACTGTCTAGTCTTAAGTTTGTACTGTCTTACTTTTAGACAGCATAAGTAGATAAGCTCCATTGTGTCTAGAAAACTGAAAAGGAAAGTCCAAGTGCTTAGTCATTATTATAATATTGCACATGTATCAAACACAAGGCCCACAGGCCAAATCTGGCACGCCACCTCATTTTATGTGGCCTGCCGGCTGTGCAGCGAGCCTAACAGGAATTCTACTCACCCCATCTACAGCTCCAGTCTAGCAGCGGCAGTGCAATCTGTGACAGCTGACCTCTTCCCCGCCTTCCTGGTGTATGTGTGTGCCATCATCCATGCACCGTGGATGCCGAGGTGACAGGTTGGTGGTCACAAACTCAACAGTCGCTGTCACCACTGGATTGGAGCTGCAGGCTGGGTTAGTGGAAAACCTGTAGGGATGCTGCCCAGTCAGAGGCCAATAGGTAAAGGGGCGGTGTCACGATTAGTATTGGGACTACTATGGTGGTCACTATATGGTGGTCCTGGAGCTAATATAGGGGACACTATCACTAGTGGGGCCACTATGGGGGTCACTGTTGAATAATGAGACCCCCGTGAGTGTCACTGTTACTACTGGAACCACTTTAAAGATTACTATTACTATTGGAGCCATTATGCGGATCAATGTTACATAGGGCCTATTCCCACTGCCGTAGGCGCAAATACGCTTGGCGGCAAGCAGCGTAGTTGCACTCCAACGAGGGGAATCCCTTCCCTTTCACTGGCTTTTCAAACTCCATGCCAGGGTGCAGGAGTTTGAAAACTACTGTGTGAAGACAGTGGTTGCCCGATCTTTCCGGCACGTAGTTTACCTAACATCTTTTCCCCACCGTGATTTGTAAAGAGGTGGAGAAAACGAAGCCATTGAAATCCTATAGAGTTCAGTGGTTTTGTTTTGTTCTGTTGTACGGCTGTGAATATCACGGCCATATAAGTGGACAAAACCACGCCCTCACAATTACAATCGACTTTTTGTAATTGTGCAACCATAAAGCTGATGTGGCCCTCATTGAAAAGAAGTTTGAGTCACCTGTTATATTGTTTACTTTTATTTCTGCATTCTTAAATAAATATTATACACTTCGATTACTCCATCTGCTGCATCGTATACCGAATCACCACACTTCCACCCATGACATACATTCTTATTCAATGGTGCTTTGCTCCACAAGCATAGCTCAGGTCTAGAGATGAGCGAGCACCAAAATGCTCGGGTGCTCGTTACTCGGGACGAAATTTTCGCAATGCTCGAGGGTTCGTTTCGAGTAACGAACCCCATTGAAGTCATTTTTGTATATCGCCGATGCTCGCTAAGGTTTTCGTTTGTGAAAATCTGGGCAATTCTACAAAGTGATGGGAACGACACAGCAACGGATAGGGCAGGCGAGGGGCTACATGGTGGGCTGCATCTCAAGTTCCCAGGTCCCACTATTAAGCCACAATAGCGGCAAGAGTGGCCCCCCCCGCACTGTCAGCGTAAAGATCATTCTCCTCTGCCATAGCTGTAACAGCTGTGGCAGAGAAGAACGATGTTTGCCCATTGAATTCAATGGAGCCAGCAATACAGCAGGTTCCACTGAAAGCAATGGGCTGCCGGCGATCGCAGGATGAATTGTCGGGAAGGGGTTAAATATATAACCCCTTCCCTGCAATTCATCCAGAAATGTGTTACAATAAAAATATATACCGGCGTATAAGGCGACGGGGCGTATAAGACGACCTCCCAACTGTCACCTTATACGCCGGCAATACAGTGGAGCAAAGAATAAAAATCATTACTTACTTCTTCTGACGTTCTGCGGCGCTCCTGCAGGCTGTTGCTCCCTCCTGGTCCACGGCAGAGTATTGCTTTCTGGATGCAGGGCTTGAAATCCCCGCCTCCAGAAACACAGCCAATCACAGCCATTCAATGACATCATTGTCATTGGCTGTGATTGGCTGAAGGCACGTGTGTTTCTGGAGGCGGGGATTTAAAGCCCTCCGTAGAGAAATCAATGCTCTGCCGGGAACCAGGAGGGAGCAACAGCCTGCAGGAGCACCGCAGAACACCAGGAGGGAGTGACAGCCTGCAGGAGCGCCGCAGAACGTCAGAAGAAGTAAGTAATGATTTTTATTCTTTGCTCCACTGTATTGCCGGCGTATAAGGTGACAGTTGGGGGGTCGTCTTATACGCCCCGTCGCCTTATACGCCGGTATATATTTTTATTGTAACACATTTCTGGATGAATTGCAGGGAAGGGGTTATATATTTAACCCCTTCCCGACAATTCATCCTGCAATCGCCGGCAGCCCATTGCTTTCAGTGGAACCTGCTGTATTGCTGGCTCCATTGAATTCAATGGGCAAACATCGTTCTTCTCTGCCACAGCTGTTACAGCTGTGGCAGAGAAGAAGAATTTGTCTTCTATATGTTCTCAATGGGGTCGGCGCTGCTGCCGCCGGCCCCATTGAGCGCATATAGAGACGATTTATGGCCTTAAGAAGGACCGTTGGGGTTCTTGAAACCTAAAATACTCCTAACACTCTCCCTATAGCAGCTCCAACATGATAGCACTTTCCCTGAACTAATGTCAGAATGCATCTGAGGCGAGCCGCGGGAGGGGCAGATTTCAATACTCGGGTGACACCTAATCTCGCCAGCCACTCACTGCAGGGGGGTGGTATAGGGCTTGAACGTTGCAGGGGGAAGTTGTAATGCCTTCCCTGTCTTTCTATTGGCCAGAAAAGCACGCAAATTTCTCAGGGAAGAAAGTGAAAGTAACTCGAACATCACGTGGTACTCGTTACGAGTAACGAGCATCTCGAACACCCTAATACTCGAACGAGTATCAAGCTCGGACGAGTATGCTCGCTCATCTCTACTCAGGTCACATTAATAGGGCTCTTTTGAGATCACCCAAGGACTCTCTTAGCAGTGGTCCGCAACCACTCACAGGCTCCTTTCAAGGTATGGCTCACCCATATAGTTTCTCCCTTCAGGACTTTGTCTCTCGCCAGTCACAATCGTCAGAGCCATTCGTCAGACCAGCGCAGTGTGCCCAAATCTCATATCATTTGAGGGCCCTTTTTGTAGCTCACTGTTGCCTAAGTGGTACAGCACTTCTTCGCACTGTATTCATTCCTGGAGTGGTGCAAGCACAACTCTCCCACTTTTACTTTATCTACTACCATAAGGCATTGTAAAGCAACCTCCATATATAACATTCAAATGGTCACAGGGCTGTGTGGTGCAATCTTAGTGTGTCTGCACATGTGACCAAATATCCAGCTAGGATGCTTGTGCAATGATTTAAAGTTATGGTATACCATTATCACCGTCATAGTGTACAATATACATTTCTCTGCTGACAGCCTGGGAACAAAGTGCACATTAGGGCAGCAAGGACATCATGAACAGTGCAATAAAATGTCAATAGCAATACATAACATAGTAGAACTTGTCAGCCAAAACTATTCTCAGTTCACAGATACAGTGATGGGTCGTTGGGCATACTGACAGTTCTCATTAGTTTCCAACCCTCTTACATTCAAATGCTTTGCTTTCTTCACCCCCGCACTGTTGTAAGCGGAGGTGGAATGCGGTCATTTAGGGACAGTCCTTTCAACACAGTTAAAAATTTAAATAACAATTGGACTACTGAACCATTTGCTGGCTGCTTCCTGCTGCACTGGCCTATACTGCTGTTAAGCAGAATAACTATATAAGGCACCTGCTCCAACCTGTCTCACCTCTCTCCAGTGGTGTAGCTATACCCAGAGCCCCAAGGGTGCCTTTTACAATGATATCCTGCAAGAATCTATTTACTGGGCTCCCCTTGCCTCCTAAACTCTGGCACGCACAGAGTATGAACTATAGGACAACAGTGCTGGGATAGAGTTGTGCAATCTGCCTGAGCGGTCATACTACGGTGCTGAGTAGGTGGAGAGCAAGGAGACAGAAGTAAGGAGTCAGGTGAGCTGTGCACCTTGCGCAAATTGTCAGATGCCAGTGCTGAGTAGATGTCAAACTTCACCCTGTGCTCTCTGGAATTTCAGGCGTTTGGGGAAGCAGAGGAAGAAGTATTAAAAGGGATGCAAGAATAAAGAAGTAAAAAAAGCGATTAAAGACAAGTTGAGGTATCAGCAGTGGAATGTGGGCATTAAGCGGGGATAGGACAAGATTCAGGAAATGAGCGTGTTTGTGTGCATGCATATGTGGAGGGAACAGGACCAGGGACAAGATATGAGCATGTGGGGAGGAGGGGGGCAAAGAGAGGGGGAATGTGGGTAGTGGATCACAATTGTGATTAGTACAGAGCCTTTCAGATTAATCAAGCAACAGCAATGCACTCACATTGCCTGTTGATGGGTTATGTGGTCAAAGTGGAGAAGGGCTCTGATCACATAACCCACCGACAGGCAGTGTCAGGACTTGAATTTGGGACCTCCTGTGCTGTGGACGGTAGCTCTCTGGCCAAGCTCCCCTGCCATACCTGGCCTTGTTCTATGTTCCTGTTAGCCTAGTTCCTGCCTTCCTGGCCCCGCATGGTTTCTAATTAGGACTTCCTATAAAAGCCTGGCCTTTCCACTAGCTCCTTGCGAGATTATTGTGCTTCAGCCATGATCAAATGCCTCTTCTCCTTGTCCATTGTACTGCAAACCTGAGACCACCTGATAATGACCTCTGGCTTTCCTCCCGACAACGATACCTGCCTCCTCCATTGTACCAATGTAGTGGCCTAGTGCATACATTCCTGGCCCCCCCCATAATGTCATACATGTCATGTCTTATGTTGGTGCGCTGTGCAGAAATATCTAGTCATTCTGTTATATGTATTGCACAGCTGAAGCATGTAATTGGTTAAGTGTTTGCAAAAGCCTAGGGATTGTCTGTAAATGTATCAATTTATGTCCTGTCACGTGGGATAAGTGAGGCTATAAATGTGAGTGTGTGAGAGCTGGAAAGAGTCCATTCTTCAGAGTCTCAGATTCTTCTGGGTTCCTGAGGCTTCAGAGTGCCAGCCACGTGAGGGTACCTTCAACTCTAATGTGGTGAAGACTGGAGGAAGCATAGATGTTCCCTGAGAGTGTATGTTCCAGAGATGAGAGAGGAGTGAGCTCCAAGTGAAGAGAGAGAGAGCGTGAGCAAGAAGCAGGTGCCACTTCCAAGGCCTAGTGCAGAGGTACTCTTTATTCATTTTCACACATGGCTGTCCAGATCTAGTGGATCACTGCGGAGACATCCACCCATTTGTTTTTCATACCCGGACGTCCAGAAGCCTGGGATCACCGGGTAGAGGTACTCTCGTCAGTCTAATACCTGCACTACAAATTATTGTCATTGTGCCTTGCATGCAAGAAGTTTTTCCAGTAAAGTTTTGCCAGGCCCTGGCCGTTCCCAGGGACCTGAGGTACGTTAGTTCTGTCTGTGGCTCCATTTATTTACCGTCGAGGGTCATACCGGTGGGTAACGGAACAGTGGCGTCACCTGTGACATCTGCCATCCCTGTTCTCCAGTTTATTGAACATCTCTATCCTAGCGGTGTCCGGAACAGGCCCAGCGCTGCCCTGGCTGAGGCTACATGCGTTCCTCCGAGAGGGAGCATGGTAAGCACTGCCGTGACAAGCCAGCACCTTGCAGCATACACCCTGTGTCCGGGGTCACCCTACAGGACGCTGCACTGAAAACTTGAGACCACCTGATACCGACCTCTGGCTTTCCCCTGACTACTCTCTGGACCTGCACGGTAACGACACCTGTAGCTCCATACCTATCCAGTGCTATTTGATGAATCTGAAAGGCTTTGTTCTTACTGCTCAGTAGATGGGATGGGGGAGACATGTAGACTTTTCTTTGGGGGACTCAGTGGGGTATATTACTTTAAAGGGGTTACACTTTAAAGGGGTATATTACTTTAAAGTGCTCCCACATGTGGAATCCCACCCATTTGTGTGAAGGTGGCCTTACTCATAATATGCAGAAATTGTCAGCAAATCAACAGATGTTCCCAAAGCACATGCGCGCACTCCAAGGCTCTGACTATGACTGCCTGGACTTGCAGCCTTTTTATGTCCCACTGGTGATCTTAGTGGACCCAGCTGACTTCACTTGGACCCAAGAGGAAGACTTGTACTGGAGTTTCATCTCACCCAGGGTAAGCATCTGGGTGACATATACACTCCTCTCAGTACTCTACTTTCTACAAGTCCACTTTTATTTATTTTTTAAATTACAACAGGTAGATATGTTCTGGTGATGAGGACCTAGGGATCAAAAACACACCCTTGCTGGGGTAAAGGGTGAAAACCTGGGATCCTTCAGATTTCCCACCCCAGTCTAGCCAGTTGCACCCACAAAGATCCACACACTCATGTCTTGCAATGTTACTCGATTTTATAACCTGATCAAGTTCTATTATTCTTTAATGAAGTAATGTTTAAATATAAGAGGAAACCTGTTAAAAAACTTTTGATCACATCCCTGGTCATACAGTAAGTGACATTGTATGGATTAAAAGTTTAATCTACTTCAGTGTCTATATCTTAATTAACTGCGAGCAGCTGTAAGCATGGCAGGTGCATTAGTTGTATTTAGCATAGAGAACGTCATCCACCATTCAACAAAATGTACACTCTATAAAATGTCTAAAGCATGCTACTGAGCTACTTATAGTTAGGACTGCAGAATGACATGTGCTAACCAGAAGCTTGTCATTTGCTTAGAAGAAATTTATCCCCAAGGATAAACTATTTTCTTATAGTGTCCACTCCACTATAATAGCTTTCAAGTTGAAATGGTAAAATCATTTCGTCTTTTAGCAGTGAGGCGACCATCTGGTAAGGAGGACAGCTATGAATGGTAGTATAATGAGAAGAGTCACGGCTGGGTACTAGGTACAATGTTATAGCACCTTAAAGTGAAGATGCATGTGTCCACTCCTGTAGAGTAGCCATAGGATTGATCAGACTGCTAAATAAAAAAATAAACTAAGTGATAGCACAATGGGAGAGACGTAAACAGCAGTTCAAGTGTGAAGTAGTATAGTTGCCTATAACAAGCAAATTTGATTTGGCTTCAAGTAGCTCTTCCAGAAATGAAAGCAATAAACTGCTACAGTTTTCTCTAGCACATTTTAATTAATTCTGCCAATGAGTTAAAAAAATGCAAGGGCAATGTCACACTCTCCAGTTCCAAACATTGATGAAACCCCGCCTGCAGTGGCCAATGGTCTCCCAGTTTTAATGTAAAATTGTGCAGCTATTGGCCATTGCGAGTGGGCATGGCTTGGTCACATGTAGCTTCATCCTTAAGTCATTTTCATATGAGTGTATTTTAACTACTGTTTGGCGCCCGTTTTGCGAACCGTCACATAAAGCCATATTTTTCATGTCCATTTTTTAATAATGCAGCATGACCAATTTTTTTCAGGTTTTGCCTCCATATTGGTATTATTTTTAATTAGACAAATTTGGATTAATATTCACCTAGTAGAAAATAAAACCAATGTCAGGAAAAACGGAGGCAAATACTGATTAAATAACATAGTAATTGTCAGGGCTCGAAACCCAGATCTCCTGTGTTCCAGGCAGCAGCTCTAATTGTTGAACTATCCAGCCCTCTGACATGCTTCCCTGCTTGTTCTTGTCCCTTGTTCCTAGCTCTAATCCAGTCCCTGTTTCCTTGGTTGCTCCACACTGTTTCCCTGATTGCATACTCTATATAACCTGGCCTAGCACCTCCCATCCTTTCATGATTATTGTGCTCTCAACCAGTAGTCAAGCTGCACCACCCGCCTACTCCTCCTGTTTTGCTGCAAGGAGTAAGACTTAAAGTTCAAATTACGCTTTAAAGAGAGTAAGACAATACAGAAGGTTTAACAATAATTTGTTCAAATTAAGTGATAATCGAGCATAATTGTCCTATGTTTGTAAATTATTATATCAATCTACAAAGGATAATATCTATATACAAAGCATAAAGGTTGCAGTTTACATCACATCAGAAAGTATAAAGATAGCAAGTTACATTCCATCATTAGCTACACATTATTAGCTAAGAGGCTACAGCTTAAGGCCCATTTAGACACAACAATTATCGCTCAAAAGATGTCTTTTGAGCGATAATCGTTGTGTCATTTACAGCACAAGATGATCGCTCAAACATTGAGGGATCATCTTGCGCTCCGAGCAAAGGATGCAAAAGACAATCGGGGCCGCTTGTCTTCTGCATCCAGCTGTTCCCCACTCGGAGTGCCCGTCTGTTATACAGCTGAGTGCTCCAAGCGGAGGATGCAGAAGAGACGCAGGATATCCCCGCTTGTCTTCTGCATCCAGCTGCTCTCTGCTCAGAGCATCTGGCTGTTATACAGCCGGGCGCTCCGAGCGGGGTATGGAGAACAGAGCTGGACCGCTCTGTTCTTCATACCCAGCCTGTTATTAGGGAGCGGGATACAGCTGAAACAATAGTATCAGCTGTATCCCGCTGTAAATCTCTGATAAGGCTCATCGTTGTCTTTCACCATGCTGAAAGACAATGATGAGCGACGGCTTAACGAAAACTGCACGATGTTAGCCAAAACAGTACTAAGAGTATCTTTTCCAGTAGACCGACCGGAATGACATCTTCTCATCCTGTCACCAAAGATTTCCTTCACTTCTAGGGGTTTGACACATATATCCCATCCTCATTCTGTCTCCAAAGCTTTCAAAACTTCCAATTTGACTTGAGAAAAATGGGACTTCTTATACTATTAGGTATCCATATGTCTGTGTTCAAAAGCCTCCTAACAGAAAGGTGTTAGCAGATTTCTCTTAAAGTTGAAAAAGAACAGCTGCACATCTTTCTATAAGTCATAAACATTGACTCCCCGTTGTCTGTATGCAAACTAAAAATACATCCTCCTTGAAATAAACATTACTTTCTACCCAAGATAGACGTATCTCAAAAGTCCATCATGTTGACGTCCCCTCTTTCGATATACACATTTGATTTAATTAAAGGCACTTTTAAGAGATTGAATGAAATTCAAGCGAGCTGCCGACATTTTTGAATAACAAATGAATTGCTGTAATCACGTGTGTTTTTCTCCATGAGTTGTTAGCTCAGCTGGGTGTGTGTTTACGCAATTGTTAATGCATAAACACTTTGCCCAGCTGAGCAAGCATCTGGTTGGCACTAGAGATGAGCGAACCTACTCGTTTCGAGTAATTACTCGATCGAGCATCACGATTTTCGGGTGAAAAGATTCGGGGGCGCCAGGGGGAGGCGTGGTGACGTGGGGGGTAGCAGCGGGGAACAGGGGGGAGCCCTCTCTCTCTTCCTCCCCCCCACTCCCCGCTGTAACCCCCCACTCACCCATGGCACCCCCCAAATCTTTTCGCCCGAGTATGGAAGTACTCGAAAATTGCGGTACTCGGGGGCGAAAAAGGGGCGTGGCCAAGTAGGCTCACTCATCTCTAGTTGGCACATGCAATTGTTCTCCTCCTGGCTCCTCCCAGCTGAGTAAACATTGCATTCATTAAATATGTAAAGCAAAACAAAGCCATTGCTTAACTGCTGGAAAGACAGAATGAACTACAATCAAACTGAAAGAATTTCCAGCGACTAAACGATGGATTTTATGCCAGCCTAGAAACCTTGGCTAACGATAATTGAACAAATAGTGCATGACTGCCTGCATTTACATGTAACGATTATCGCTCATTTCCAGCCATTTGAATTAATCGTGAGCGATAATTGTTGCGTGTAATAGGGCCTTAAAAAACACATGGGTGACTTTTCCTCTTTTGATATGCACATTTGATTAATTTAGACACAAACCTATTTACTTGGTTCTCTGTCCAGAACAATGATAGTGCTGTATATTCCTATCAAAGACTCAAAATTGAAATTAAAATGGCTGAATAAAATTGACATAATCATGCATTCAATATTTTCTTGACACTTCACAAAGCTCCGTCCATGGAAAAATAAAAAAGTTATGCGACTTTCAATGCAGCTATGTAAAAAAATAATTATAATTAAAAAAAAAGGTTTTATTGTGCAAAAGTGGAAAAACCTAAAAAATTATAACATTTTTGGTATCGTCGTAATTGTACTGACTCGCAGAAAAAATGTATCGTGTCATTAATGCTTCATGATTGACGCTGTAAAAAATAAAAATAAATAACTATCATAATTGATGTGTTTTCTCTCCCTGCTCTTAAAAAAAGAATAAAAGTTTTAAAATACATTGTATGCACCCAACAATGGTACCAATAAAAACTATAGTTCGCCACGCAAAAAAACAAGCCTTCATACGGCCATGTTGACGGAAAAATAAAAAATGTTATGGCTTTTGTAAAGTGGAAATGAAAATCCCCCCAAAATTGTTGCATCCTCAACAACAAAATAGGTCATATCCTTAAGGGGTTAAAGCATTACCTGAGTTGTAAAAATGTTTTACAAAGCAGCCCAGGCTTTCATTGACCACTGCATTGCTGCTGTTTGTACCAATCAAACTGAAAGAATTTCCAGCGACTAAACGATGGATTTTATGCCAGCCTAGAAACCTTGGCTAACGATAATTGAACAAATAGTGCATGACTGCCTGCATTTACATGTAACGATTATCGCTCATTTCCAGCCATTTGAATTAATCGTGAGCGATAATTGTTGCGTGTAATAGGGCCTTAAAAAACACATGGGTGACTTTTCCTCTTTTGATATGCACATTTGATTAATTTAGACACAAACCTATTTACTTGGTTCTCTGTCCAGAACAATGATAGTGCTGTATATTCCTATCAAAGACTCAAAATTGAAATTAAAATGGCTGAATAAAATTGACATAATCATGCATTCAATATTTTCTTGACACTTCACAAAGCTCCGTCCATGGAAAAATAAAAAAGTTATGCGACTTTCAATGCAGCTATGTAAAAAAATAATTATAATTAAAAAAAAAGGTTTTATTGTGCAAAAGTGGAAAAACCTAAAAAATTATAACATTTTTGGTATCGTCGTAATTGTACTGACTCGCAGAAAAAATGTATCGTGTCATTAATGCTTCATGATTGACGCTGTAAAAAATAAAAATAAATAACTATCATAATTGATGTGTTTTCTCTCCCTGCTCTTAAAAAAAGAATAAAAGTTTTAAAATACATTGTATGCACCCAACAATGGTACCAATAAAAACTATAGTTCGCCACGCAAAAAAACAAGCCTTCATACGGCCATGTTGACGGAAAAATAAAAAATGTTATGGCTTTTGTAAAGTGGAAATGAAAATCCCCCCAAAATTGTTGCATCCTCAACAACAAAATAGGTCATATCCTTAAGGGGTTAAAGCATTACCTGAGTTGTAAAAATGTTTTACAAAGCAGCCCAGGCTTTCATTGACCACTGCATTGCTGCTGTTTGTACCTAGTTTGAGCTCTATCAATTCAGTTTTCCATATAGATGTTCCTATTTTTCTGCTATTCTGGTATATGCAAACCACTTACAGGTGGAGGTGTCTTAAGCCAGTCATTCTTCAATACTGTACAGGCTGGGACTCTCCCACACTTTCCATGCTGCCTTGCATAGTCCTGCTCCAGTCAGCTGCAAGGCAACATCTGAAAGCCCCTCCCTTCTGTTGTATGTAGTAACTAGCAACGTTCCCATGTCCTTTTTACTAGAGAAGGTGAATTCCTTACAACAGGCAGTGGATTGCTAAACTGCTGGAAGGGAGATCACTTCAAACTTCAAGCCTAATACAAGAACGAAGATATACAGATAGGTTGTTAGATAAGCAGAACTGTTGTGAGACACGTTAGTGGGCAGTTAAATTTCTAAATTTATTAAGAATAAAAAGCATTGAAAGGCAATGAAAGCAATATTGCAACTCTTGTCCAATGGACTTTCAAAATACATTGAAGGTGTAATTCAAGAAACAATTTTGCAATTAACATAAAATGTTTATTGAATAGGTGTAAAAAGAACATAGTCTTAATCTATAGTATGTCAGACAAGTTACAAATTGCATATTGAAATATAGCTTATTAAGTTAACAGAAAAGAACACAGTGATCTGAAAAATCATCCCTTTAACTTTAATCCAGTTAAGTAATGAGCATCATTTCTTTTTGTCTGCTGTTAGCAGACAAGTGTAATATGTAGGCTCTGTGTGACCCATCTGCATACGCACTGGCAACAGCGATTTGCGCCTGACATTCTCAGGCGCAGCTCGCCTCACACAGCACACACGGACACATCTGCATGTTCTATTCCCATGCGACACTTGCACAACAATAGAACATGCTGCAACTTTTTTGTCGCACAGCTTTGTTGCGAGAGAAAAATTGTTTATCTAAATACACCCGATACAAATAATGGGTTGTATTTTCTTGCGTCTCGCAACACACAAAACTCACGATTTTCTTGGCCGTGTGAATGCAACCTAAAACTGGGTGATAACAAGCATGTCTGCGTGAATTGTCTGGTTGTGATGGATAGTGAGTATTGTTGGAAGTATTGCTATTGTACTCTTACTAATTACAGTTCTTTGACCTTAGCTCTAGGGTCCGCATAGCTCCACATAATGATCATATGCTGACTGTCAACAAACAAATCTACAGATGAATCACCCAATTCACTGATAGTCTATTATGTCAGCATTATTGTACCTTTTAGAGGAAACCTTGATAAAATGTGAAAATTAGTGTTAAGGCAACAGAAATGCAGTCCTAAGCTCTCGCTCACGACCCGAAGGTTGTGGGTTCAATGCCGGTATGGCTCAGTTCAGGTAGTCGGCTCAAAGTCGACTCAGCCTTCCATCCTTCAGAGGTTGGTGAAATAAATTACCTGAGAGTTGCAGAATAAGTTGGCACTATACAAATAAAATATATATATATATTTTTTTTTTTTAAATTAGAAAAATTCCAAAGAAAACTTATTGCTCATAATTGGAAACAATATTTATTACCCATTGGAAACGAATATGTTTTATTTTCTCCCAAGTGAAAAACTACAGTCACCAGTAAATATATATCCTCGAGTCATGTGTTGAGAAATTATAATCAGTCTAAGTCATGCCCATTTCTTGGAAAAGTAGTTGAAAAATATTTTGTTAGGTAATTCTCTTCCCCATACAGGACCTTCATTTATGAACTAGAGTGCAAAGCAAGGCAATATTACACTAAGGGCAAAATGTGCATGTCGCTGTGCGCCAACCGTAGGTTCGGGGTGATGTCATAATGTCAGCCCTGGTCCATGTGATCATGGTGAATGTGCATTTTCATTCTGCACTGGGCACCTATGTATGTATGTCTATCTGCAGATGTGGGGTGTGATTGGTCAGCGGGGAGTTGTTTCCCCCATCCAGCCAATCAGCCATTGTGGTGCATTTATTCCCACCCTCCTCTCAGAGGGCGTCGATCATTCATCTAACTGGTGGAGTTCTGGTCAGGCCCACTGTCCTTTGGATTCCTCACACTTTGAGATAGGTCTGGCAGGGTTTATATTTATTGTTTGGGCTGTGTAACATCTGCTACTGTTGTGGTCATTGTGTATAACATCTTACCATTGTCACACCCTCCATCACCACCTAGGGACAGATAAGGTAGCTCCAGGTTCTGGGCGATAACCTCACTTTTAGTTAGGGGTTTTTCATAATACATTCAATGTAAAAAAAAAACAAACAAGCAAATAGAAGGATTTGACGGAATTGAATGAACTATGTGATTGTAAAGTTGATATAAGTAAATGATTACAATATCAGAGCAAAAGGAAAGTTTGTTGTGGAAAAATGAACACTTGAAGGGAGGCTCTAGTATCCTGTTGTACCGCCTCTAGCTTGGATACAAGATGTGATACAGGTGGGCATGGAGTACCCTGTTAGGCCGCCTCTAGCTTGGATGCAAGATGTAATACGGGTGGGTATGGAGGCATACTGATTCTGTATTGTATCCTGCAGCATATTGCTCCACATTTGCTCTAACTGAGCCTCTTGATCAGGGAACCCCAACTCCAGTCCTCGGGCCCCCCAACAGGTCATGTTTTCAGGATATCCTGCAGTAAGAACACCTGTGGCAATGTCTGTGGCACCGACAATAATTACATCACCTGTGCAGTACTGAGGAGATCCTGAAAACATGATCTGTTGGCGGTCCCTGAGGACTGGAGTTGAGGAGCACTGCTCTAGATCATGTAAACTTGTAGGCTGTCGAATTTGGTGTCTTAGATGTTTCCATACATGTTCATTTCCATTATTGGTGATGAATCTGGAGACCAGAAGTGTGACAATGTTGTGGAGACATTCCTGTGACATCCTTGCTGTGTGAGGCCGAGCATTATCCTGCTGGATGCCTTTTGGAAGCTGCCATGAGAGGAACACATGTGGTTGCAGGATGTCCTGAACATATCGCTGAGCTGTCATTGTCCCTCGAACCACTACTAGGGGTGATTGACTACCATATGCGATGAATCCCCCCAGACCATCACACCAGCAGTAGGGGCAGTGTGCAGCTCCACAGCAAAGGCAGGAGGAGCTCACCCCATGGTCTCCAGACACAAACATGGCCGTCGTCAGTGCCAAAACTAAACCTGGATTCCTCACTGAAAACAACCCAGTTCCACTCCATAGCAATCCAGTTTCGTTGTTCACGCCATCATTGCAAGTGGAGACAATAGTGGGTGTCAAAGGCAGTCCACGTAATGGGCGTGGTGAGACCAAATGTCCTTCAGCCAAGTGCCTGAGATTCTTAATTTCCATGCCTTGTTCATTTTTCCAGTAAGTTTTATAACTACAGCTTTAAACTTTTAAGCATCATGTGACAATAGCATTGTCAATGGTAAAATCTAAAAGTTCAAAGTAAATACTCCTATAAATAACTTAGACTCATGCCTATCACTATTAGGCCGGGCTCACACATATCTGTCATGCATGAGCACACAGCTCGTATGCTATACAAAGCGCATACACTATCTTGGCATGTATATAAGTGCAATATGCGCCAAGATAGAATATGCTGGGATTTTTTTTTTGCAGCTCCTGTGTGCGGCACAATTACAATGTATGAGGGATTGCTACTACATATTACGCATACAAAAACTGCGTGGGTGATGCGCAATGAGCATACAGTCCTGTTAGCCCGGCCTTACCTGGATCTAATAAGCTCTGAGGAGAATATACTTCACCATGTATCGTTTTAATATCCTCAAGAAAACGTAATGAGTTATAAATAAATAAACACGGAGTCTTTGTCATTCCGAGCATAGTTTCCATCCTATTATATTTATTTGGCACCCGGAGATAAGGAAAGGAATGTGCTCTACAGCCCTTGTGTTCAAGTTAATTTTACCTCCTATATCAATAAACATTTTCTTTCTAAGACATTACACTACAGATATCAGCCTGGCAGGTATGAGATCATTATTCCGTCTAGGCTATAAAAAGATCATCCTATGATGTTAATGGCAACCTTGGTCAAAAAGAGTACAAGTGTGCAGAGTGTCTACTTTCATCTCTTTCTGCAGGTATTATTCAAGCTGCCATTACACTAGCATTATGCTACTGAATGGAAGTCATATGTGGCCACTAGAGATGAGCGAGCACCAAAATGCTCGGGTGCTCGTTACTCAAGTCGAACTTTCAGTGATGCTCAAGAGTTCGTTTCGAGTAACGAACCCCATTGAAGTCAATGGGCGACTCGAGCATTTTTGTATATCGCCGATGCTCGCTAAGGTTTTCATTTGTGAAAACCTGGGAAATTCAAGAAAGTGATGGGAACGACACAGAAACGGATAGGGCAGGCGAGGGGCTACAGGTTGGGCTGCATCTCAAGTTCCCAGGTCCCACTATTAAGCCACAATAGTGGCAAGAGTGAGACCCCCCCCCCCCGCACTGTCAGCATAAAGATCGTACTCCTCTGCCACAGCTGTAACAGCTGTGGCAGAGAAGAACGATGTTAGCCCATTGAATTCAATGGAGCCGGCAATATAGCCGGCTCCATTGAAAGCAATGGGCTGCCGGCGATCGCGGGATGAATTGTCGGGAAGGGCTTAAATATATAAGCCCTTCCCTGCAATTCATCCAGAAATGTGTAAAAATAAAAAAAAATATATATACTCACCTGGTCCCGGCAGACGGAGTTCAGCGCGGCCGGCGGCAGTCCTCCTGAACTGCTCTGAACAGCTGTGAGTAGCATTCAGCAGCCGGGGATTTAAAATCCCCGCCTTCTGAATGACCTGCCTCTGATTGGTCACAGCCTGACCAATCAGAGGAAGATCTCACTCACACACCCATTCATGAATTTATGAATGGGTGAGTGACTGCTGCCTCTCATTGGCTCAGCGGGACCAATCAGATTGGTCCCTGAGCTGAGCCAATGAGATGTAGTAGTCACTCACCCATTCATGAATTCATGAATGGGTGTGAGTGAGATCTGCCTCTGATTGGTCAGGCTGTGACCAATTAGAGGCAGATCTTTTTTTTTAATTTTTACACATTTCTGGATGAATTGCAGAGAAGGGCTTATATATTTAAGCCCTTCCCGACAATTCATCCCGCGATCGCCGGCAGCCCATTGCTTTCAATGGAGCAGGCTGTATTGCCGGCTCCATTGAATTCAATGGGCTAACATCGTTCTGCCGGGACAAGGTGAGTATATATTTTTTTTATTTTTACACATTTCTGGATGAATTGCAGGGAAGGGCTTATATATTTAAGCCCTTCCCGACAATTCATCCCACGCTCGCTGGCAGCCCATTGCTTTCAATGAAGCCGGCTGTATTGCCGGTTCCATTGAATTCAATGGTCAGTGCTCGTTTAATCGAGACGAGTACCACGTGGTGCTCGTCTCGAGTAACGAGCATCTCGAGCACCCTAATACTCGAACGAGCATCAAGCTCGGACGAGTATGCTCGCTCATCTCTAGTGGCCACCATACAACTTTAAAGGGGATTGTCCCACTTCTAATTGCTTTGTTATAGGAAGAAGACTGCTCCGTACATTGTGCAGTGGCTCAGGTTGGTACTGCAGGCTGATTCCCATTCACTTCTATAGAACTCAGCCTGCAGTACCAACCCAGGCCACTGCACAATTTATAGAGCTGTCTATTTCCTGCAGCAAATCAGTTAGAAGTGGGACAATGACCTTTAAGAAGCATAAAACATTCATTCAGCTTGTACTTGGTATGGACATTCTCTACTTATGCAAACGTATTGACCAAATGCTGGTCATTTAGTTATATTCTTAACTATCTCTCTGATCATGCTATGTGTCCTATTATCCTGGGTATCAGCATTTTACTTTAATGAATGAGGCCAAAAGCACATGAATGTGTAAAATGTTTGTGAACTTTAGATTTCATTTGAATTTTTATTTAATCCATTTTAATATGGTCATGTTTCACTGCACTAATACATAAAACAAGCCTTGATGTCAAGTCAAAACCTTGATTGCTTTGTCATGTTCCTCAAACCATTCCCAGTAGGTGGAACATGTGCAGTGTCCGAGGAGCGGGCCCACAGCCAAGGAGATAGCGGGGTAGAGAAAGACATTGTCACGGGGCTCTACCATCTCCTCCCCTGGGGGGTAGCTCGGGACTCGACCACATTACTGCTGGGGAGATCACAGGGGAAGTAACAAGGGATACCTTGAGTACATTTGTCACATGTGATGCCACCGTTCCAGCCTTTGCGGTGAAACTTGATGATGAAGTAAAGGAGTCCACACACAGGGAAAACTTTCTGGACAAAATCGGGAACAGTCAGGAATGTTCATTTACTGTAACTTGACAGAGTCCAAACCACATCAACAGTCCTGGCACAGATATAACAATTTAATGAGGTGTGACAGGGAGGATTCTCGGGTTATCTCGGATGATCCACAGTCTAAGTTATCTGTGTAATCCCGCTCCTGGTGACTCTTTCTCTCTCTTACTGTCTATCGGTTCACACTCACGTTAGTTGTGCCTTCCTCGCTTTGAAGTGGCTTGTCTCACACTCGGCACTCAACAGCTGTACTGATGTTTCCTGGGCAGAATTTTTTTTCTTTCATCAATTTGTGCTACAGTAACTCCTCTGTGGGAGCAGAGCAGACAGGCTAGCCTTCACTCCATAAGTTCATCAATGTGCCTTGGGGCATGCATGACTGTTGCTGGCTAGGATCCTTTCACTTGCCCATTCTTCCTGCTTCCAACACTTCAACTTCAAGACTTTTTACTTGATGTCTAAAACATTCATTGTAAAAAAAGAAAATCAAGTACCTAGAAGGAGTTGTACCCTGTTGTACCGCCTCTAGCTTGGATCTAAGATGGGGCCATCACAACAGCAGTGGGGACAGTGCGTTGCTCCTTAGCAAAGCCAGGATTGTGGTGCTGACACCCAGTTCTCCAGGCATGAATACAGTTGTCAACAGTGCCCAAACTAAATCTGGGTTCGTCGCTGTAAACAATACAGTTCTGCTCCATAGCAGTCCAGTTTCATTGCACAGGACACCATTGCAAGCGGAGGTGATTGTTGGTGGGTGTCAAAGGTAGCATATGTAATGAGCACCGTGAGACTAAATGTCCTTCAGCCAAGCCCCATGGAAGTGGTTCCTGTAGACACAGGAGCCTGTAACAATGGCGCCACCTGTCTCTGGATGGCAGACAAGAAAACAGTTGGAGCTGCTTGTGGTTGTCGGACAATCAGGCAATCCTCTCTGTTGGTCTGTCGAGGGTGTCCTGAGCCCAGTCACCTTGTATGCGGAGACTCACGCATCCACTGGTCCCACTACCTCCTAACAGTTTGGTCAGAGTGACCCAGGTAGCGGGCAATTCATTGATACGACCACCCTCTTGCATTCAGTAATGTGCCCCCTCTAAGACTCTGTTAACTGGGTCAGGCAACTTCCACACGATATTGGAACATGAAATACTGCCTGAAAACAATGGGCAAGGCGTTCTGTGGGGACATCCAAAGATAGAACATTCTGTGATCTTTAACCTCGCAGCATCACTGCGAGGGGAAAAGAGATTGCTCATGTGAATAAGTCCATTCAAGAGAATAGAGTTCATATTTGTGTGCGTTTTGTGCGTCTGACGACGCACGAGATGATGGCCATTTTGAATAAGCCCTCAGTGTGAGGACAGACGAGAGAGTAGCTAAAAGCATTGTGAAATGTCACACATTAACTCCTATTACAATCACCTATACTATTTAGTTAGTAGAGGTGGTCTCATAGTGTAGGGTTAATTTTCAATAATGTAGTTAGAAATAAATTTAATTTCTAAGGGAATGTTCACACGTAGTGGATTTTGCAGATATGCACCAACATTCACCATTTCATGGGGTGAAATCTGTTGGGAATTCATGTCAATGTAATGCAGAATTTGTAGTGGATTTTGTTGCAGATTTTTTGCTGTGAAAAACCTGCAATCAATCCCACTACGTGTCACTGTATTCTCACAGTATTACATCAGTTAATTATTACAGCAATTGATTTAATCATCAATACTATGTATATAAATAAAAAAAAGTAAATAAAGTATAACTTAAAAATTAATTTCAACATTTCAAAAATTAATATTAAAATAAATTGGTCTGAAACATGCAAAATGTGCTTCCAAAATAAAGTAAATAAATGACAATACATATCTGATTAAAAAAATTAGCACAGTGTATATATATATATATATATATATATATATATATATATATATGACACATTATGTGACAAAAAAGACAATGTCTTTATTGCTAGGTTGTGTAAAACCTTTACAGAGTTATTCTGTTAACCCCTTTACTGCATGCATTTACTTCCTGGGCTTGCACGATGTGTGTGGAGTAGTATGAGTAACAAAGCCCACTCCATACATGTCGGGTACCAGCTCTCAACAACCTAGATCAGCGTGAATTCCGCATGCAGCTGTTAATCCTTTAAATGCCACTTTCAATTCTGAGTGCGGTATTTAAACATCCAAATTGGCTTTGGGAGTCCTAAGCGCCCCTTTCTGCATAATGAGATCACAAGGTACTATTTGGTTATCATGGAAGCCTGGGGACTAAAAAAAAATATATATATGTATATATTATTAGAAAATTAATTGGCAAAAAAAGGTAAAAAAAACAACCTTTCCCTATATTTATAGTGGAAAAAAAACCACACACTTGGTAAAAGCCCGATCTATCAAAATAACGCCTTATTTATCCGGCACGGTGAACCTTGACAGAAGAAAAAAATACACAATAGCAGAGTTGTGCTTTTTTTGGTTAATAAAATGGGATCAAAAATTCATATGAGTTCCAAAATTCTAGCAAAGGAAACTACAGAATATCCCACAAGGAATAAGCCCTCACACAACTAAGTTGAAGGAAAAATAAAAAAAAGTTGTGGCTGTCAGAGGATGGCAGCAGAAAATAATTTTACAGCAAAAAAATAAAAATAAAATTTTGTATCATCGTAATGTAACCATACTGACACATAGAATAAAGTTATCCTGTCATTTTTGCCGCAATGTGTACTTTTAAAAAACAAGACCCTCCCAAAAGTGGTGGAATTGCATTTGTTTACATTATATGGTGCATTGAAAAATACAACTTGTCCCACGAAAACTAAGCCCTCAGACAGCTACATTATATGGTACATTAAATAATACCATTGAAAAATACAACTTGCCCCATGAAAACTAAACCCTCAGACAGCTCTGTTAATGGATAATTAAAAGTTTTTTAAAAATGGGGTGGGAAAAGCAAAAAAATTTGATTACAGTGACACATACCAGATGTACAAAATTTGGCTTGGTAATGACCATAAAAATAAATAAAAAAAACGCTGAAAACAGCCGTATACTTACCAATGTACTGATACAAAAGGGCACGTAAAAACACCACATTCCTCAACATGCAGAGCAAACTGCTAAATGGAAAAGCACTGTAAAGGTGCTAGGTACTGATGAAAAACTACTTACACACTTTCCTTAGGGCTTACTCACACGAGTGAGAATCTCACATTTTGTGCATTGTGAGACGCATAAAACACACACGAATAGGAAATCCATTCTTTTCAATGGAGTCATACACATGAAAATCACAGAGGTGAGAGAATAAACACAAAGACATTACTCACTGAAAAAGGAGCCAATAATGCACCACCTGTTACATTGCAGGGCAGGCTCAATCGCCATGAACCATAATAGAATGCAGAGAGCCAGACGCACCTATCTGTGGCTGGCTTACCTGGTATCAGTTCACATCTGCACACTATGTTTGTTTGTAGTCGCCCCTCCCCCAATCTGGGTTGAGTTGAGTGACTGCACATTAGTCTGCACTAAATAAGTCGCTCCTCCATATTGAAGTCTGTCTCTCTGCATTCTACTTGGGGTTTATGGCGATTGAGCCTGCCCTGCAGCATATCAGGTGGTGCAGTATTGGCTCCTTTTTCAGTGAGTAGAGTCATACACATGAGCAGCACATTCAATCTTTTGGCTTTCCCTCGGGACACCTCACCCATTGCTTGCAATGGGACCTTAAAAGACATTGCATGAAACGTGCATGCTGTGCGATGTGCATGCGAGTGCAATGTAATGTTTCCCATTAAACTCAATGGGAAACACGTGCAATACTCTGATGCGCATGAAACATGTGCCTGAGGATTGCAATTTCACAACAGTGATGCAAGGCATTTTTACATGAAAAATGCTTTGCTTCGGCATGAGAAGGCGTGATTTTGGGCAGTGTTTCTCGGCCCCATACCACACTTGCCCATGTAAATCTAGCCTTATATTGAGGGAGGTGGCGTCTTATCACTATACTTACACATATACAAAGCATACAAAGGGTATCAGGCCACATAGTCCATGTAGTGCACCATGCAGGCTTATAACCTATTAGTAACACCATTTTTCAATCCAACGGGCTGCCCTGCAACTCATAGGTGAACCACACTGGCACCTTGGGCTCCCCCAGCATTAAAAACCACACTGCAGGTAATTGATACACACTGTTAATACAAGGTATTGGTTAATATTTTGGTCAAAATACGTGAGCTCACAACCCAAAGTCAAGGGTCCTCTTTCTCTTGTAAGCCCCCACAATAACATCAATGAAAAGGACTCTTGACAGAGGCTTGTGAGCTTGTGTATTTTAGCCCAAAAATTTACTTATACCTTGCATTTTTTGGTATTTATCAGTACGTATTAGTAACTTGCAGTATGGCTTTTAATACTGGGGTTTGCCCAGGGTGTCAGTGCTAGTGTGGTTCATGTATAAGGAGCGAGACAGCCCACATGATTGAAATGGGATGTTATTAATAGGTTGTAAGCCTGCATGGTGTACTACACGTACTATATAGTCTAACACCCCTTGTATGCTATATCTGTGGCCTCTTTCTGTGATTTTAAGTCAAACAGGCTTGGTCTTGAAGGGGTTCGAAGGAAAAGAGGCAGAGTATGTAAAAGTCCTCCTTAAGCAGTTTTCACATGGCTGAGAAAAGCTGGCATGAATACAAACCCCATTCTTTTGAATGGGGTCATACACATGAGTGATTTTTCTTTTTTCCCGCATCGTGGCGCAGGAAAAAAATTGTGGCATGTCCTATCTTTGGGCATTCCCTCGGAACTCCTCGCACCACCCATTGTTTTCAAGGGGGCTGGCACAGCCCTTAGACAACTCCTTTCCATATAGCCATTACTTCTTAAAAGGCTTCTTACTATAGATGAGCGAGTATACTCGCTAAAAGCAATTGCTCAAGTGAGCATTGCCTTTAGCGAGTATCTCCCCCGCTCGAGACTGCAGGTTCGGGTGTCGGCAGCGGGCACGGAGCTGCAGGGGAGAGCGGGGCGGAACGGAGGGGAGATCTCTCTCCCCCTCTCTCCCCCCCGCTCCCTCCTACTGACAGCCGCTACTCACCGCTCCCCCGCGCCGACACCCGAACCTGCAGTCTCGGGCGGGGGAGATACTTGCTAAAGGCAATGCTCGCTCGAGCAATTGCCTTTAGTGAGTATACTCGCTCATCTCTACTTCTTACACACGGATGAGTGCTATATCGGGCCGTGAAAGTTGGTCCGATATCACACTTGTTCACATGCGATGTACCGATGGATGTGAGGCGTTGTTCTGTAAAAAAAAAAAACACCTCCCATCACTTTGGTGAGGCTTGATAACTGTTTCTGATTATTTTTAATGGGATACTTCACATCGGACTGAAAACAATGGGCAACGCGTTCCGAGGGAACGCCCAAAGATAGGACATGCCTATCTGTGATTCATATTCGTGCGAGATTCTCACAATGCAGAAATCTAGCATGATTTTCTCGGCCTTTTCGGGAACTCTATCCAAGCACTGCATTGTGGGATACTCTTGCTAAGTAATCTCCAAAAAAGTAGATTCTGGGTGTAACCAAGTGTAGCACTATTTATATGATGTTTAATTTTTATGAGTTTCCAGAGAAATATCATCTAGCTGCTCAGTCATCTATGTATGTTAGTGTTCAATGTCATATCCCCACCAGAGAGCAACATTGCATAATGAGTTTAACTTATTTCCATGGTAATAAAAGGACTGTGCATATCAGATATATAAAATGTATTGTGGGAAATGTCAAAACACTGACACTAAATCCAAAAGTAGCAGTACGGGTATGTTTTTTATAACCTCATTTTGGATTGTTCTGCTTTTCTTAAAGGGGATGTACCAGAATCAAAAGTTATCTCCAATTCACAAGATAGGGATTAACTTACTGAAACATGGAGCTCATGAGAGTCCCATCACCACTCCCACCACTGAGACTCCCATCAATCCTGAGAAAAGAGGTCCCGTGTCCCCCTCTTCTCATCAATGAATGTAGTGGCAGTGCCAGAAGCGTAAATTGGACCCCAATTAGAAATCTGTAACAGGGCCCCCAACTATAATGCTTTATTCATAATACTAGGCTCCCTATATGGAGAAGAAAGGCCTTATGGGCCCCTAAGGCTCATCGGCCCGGGTGTAACCGCATCCCCTGCATCCCCTATAGTTACGCCAGAGGGCAGCGCACTTTAGTGACCGTTGAGCCACTCGTTCTGTTTCTCAGTGGCAAGACCCCGACGGATCAGCACGTTATCCCCAAATCCTGTAAATAGGATCCTTGTAAAACCCTTTTAACCCCTTAATGACCAGGCTGTTTTGTACCTTAACGACCAGACACTTTAGGGATTTTACCCATGTAGTAGTTTTACTGCCCTATTTTTTTCCTTCAGCTACCAAAAATTTTTTTGCTGCTTTTTTTTCTGTGACATATAAGGCTATTTTCTTTTCACTGACTTTTTTCCCCCTGTTTTTTAGTTTTATTGGGGTTAAAAAGCTAAAAAAAAAAGATCTTTTTAACATTTATAGTCGTTTTTTTTAATTCGTGAATTTACACTAAAATAATGTATGGGAACGGGTTTCTCATTTTTGTTTCGGACGTTTTGATGTATAATATGTATGGTTTTGGTTTACAGAGCGCTTGTAGCAACAGTTTTGGTTGGCGTCGACTTTGGGTTATTTCCTCTCTTATGTATATATTGTTGTTTTATTCTGTAATTTTGTTTTACTTGTGTATGTCATTATGTTTTTTTACTATCTATGTCCCCCATGATGTCATATAAGACTCCCTGGGGGACAGTCACATGTGTTTTGAAATTTTTTTTTATTTGACACTTTCCCACTGTAGCATGGGCATCCAAAGGAGCCCCAGTTACAGGGAAAAACATGCCCTGTAGTGACATTAGTCACTGGCAGAGGTGATCAGGGTCTCCTGGCACCCTGTAGCTCTGCTGTAGCAGGGAACCCCGGCGGTCACGTGACCCCTGGGCTCCCGTAGTGAAAGTTATACTTCTGCTTTCACTTTTCAGTACACAGTGCTCATTGAGCGCTATGTACTCAGGGAAGGAGAAGACAGAAAGCGTTAAAAACCCCTCCTGCCTTCTCCTTCAGGTTATCAGCTGTGTCTAACAGTTGACAAACTGTCCTGCTTCTGATTGATTGCAAAGGCAGTAGGATTAAATTCCCGCCGTAATTTTACATACAGCTGGGCTTTAAGCCCAGGACCAGGCGCCGTAAATTTACAGTGCCTGGTCCTAAATGGGTTAAGGAAAATTACATGTTGGTTATTAGTCATGCAACACAAAACTAGTTTTGCTATCAATAGCCAGCCACCACTGAATTGTTTTATATGCTGTGTAATTAAGTAACTGAGGTATGCATGTGTCTAAAGCTGGGTTGCTTTTAGAATGTGATCTTCCTCTCTGATAAGGCTAGGCACATGACTTGGAATTGTTGTAAATCTAAAGGTTAACGTAGTGGAGCTCTTGAATGCCTTATCAAAACTGCGACATGCCTGGATAATTTTAATTAAAGGCAATGTGAATCTTTAGAGACTTTTTAAAATGTATCCAATACAAGGGGATTCAAAAAGAATGGTGCAAAATTAAAGCTGATTTCTTCATACATGAATTGACATACAGCAGCCAGAATGATATGAAAAGATAGAAACAGATGTTTGATGCAGGTGCCATTGATGACACTAAATGACCTAAATCAGCACATTTCCACTGCAGTGGGACTGGTAACTGAGGATATGCTAGAACGCAACTGGGCAGAACTGGAGTTGGGTACTGCTTTTAATAACTATTTTAGGGCTCAGTCACATGGGCGCATCGGCACCCGTACACTGGCGCCGATGCGCCCGTGTGACTGACAGAAGACGGCCGTACCTGAAGACGGACGTCTCTCTGCAGTGCTGATGAAAGAACACATGACCGGCAATGAAGCTGATCACATGTTCTTTCCTCCGGGGCTGCAGAGAGACGTCCATCTTCAGATATGGCCGTCTGCTACATGCAGTCACACGGGCGCCCGTGTGACTGAGCCCTTATAGGGTATTAACTAGATATGAACTCTAATGGATATGAAGGAGTTTTCTGTGAATACACACTTACGGCCTATCCAACCATACCTGTACCATGTTGTATCATGCTACTTCTTGAGATATGCAACCCTACCTCACATACTTACTAACAAAATTAAAAGTCAATACTGAACGTTTTAAAATGTGCAAATGAGAATACAGAAAAGAGAAAAACATCAAACAAAACACAATACATAGAGATTACATGGAGAAGTTAAACTTAACTGTCAACATAATTGCTGCAATCTAAGATTCTCGAGTTTATTTTCATTGTTCCACCTTTATTATTTATTGCACAAAACATCAATGCAATTTGTTATATACTGAAACAGTCTGCATTATATGTCACCATCAAGGGCTTATGTATGGCATCTACTTTTAAATACATGTTTGTACACTGAATAGCAACTTTAATAGACACCAATTTAGTAGCATATTGGATCTTCTTTAATCTTCAGAACTGCAGCAATTTGTTGTGACAAATTCCACTAGGTGCTGAAATCATTCTGCAGGAATATTGGCCCTTGTGGACAGGAAGTTTCTTGCAGTTGCCACAAATCAGATGGAGGTACTGACAGGAAAGGTTCAGCAATTCATGCCACTTGGGCCAAATTCTGATCCTCTCAACAGCATGGGGCACAGACATCTGGATACACCTGACCAGGTGATATTCTCCCACTGCTCAGTGATCCATTTTTCATGCTCTTTTGCCCACTGGTGATTTGCCTCTTTTTTTCTTATGCACTCTTTTACACGAGCATTTTTACGTGGCGAGTTCAGCCACGATAAAAAAATTGCGACCATGTAAAGCATTAGATTCCAATGCATTAATTCACATGGGCAATTATTAGCCACGTAAAAACGTTGAGCCAACAAAGATAGGACATCGGTAGCCAAATACGCTGGCCAATGTTTTGACGTGGCTGGAAAAAAATTGGTCTTGCCCTATCTTTTGGCCATGATCAGCCGACAGCTCCTATAGGTTTCTATGAGAGCTGCAGGCAAAGGGAGGGGAAAGGGAGTTTAGCAGAGGCTAGCACTGCTAAACTATGTCAGCTGGCTCTATTGAGCCATTTGAAATACTTATGCCAGCCGAAGGAATTCCGAGCTGCGGCGTATATATGCTGTACCCGGCCGTGTGAATGGGCGGGAAAATGCAATACTTAGCTGTGACTCAGTCACGGCTGCCTCTTGCCCATGCGATTTTCGGCTGGCTAAGAGTCGCAACGCTCGCGTGAACGACGCATAAGACAACAAAGACACTTTAACTGGCTGTCTGCCGTTATAGCTCATCCGTGCCACAGAATGAGGAGTTGTGAATTTGGACATGTTAGTTGAAGCACTAGCATAGTATTTGGCTGTAATTTGCTTGATTGTGTATCGCTTGCTTGTCAGAACGATTCTTGACCCATTTTACTTCCACAGGATCCCCTTTCGCTCGATGGTTTTCCTTCAGAACATCATTCTTGGTATACTCACTACACCATTGCACAAAAAAATCCACAACTTGGCAGTTTTCGAAATACTGGCCCTGGCTCGTCCACAGAAAACTTGCTAAATTGATTTCCCCAATTTCCACACAGGGAAGCTCCTATCAGTGTACATACTGTATGTTTTTTTTTATGTCTACATATATTATGCAAATCCTGGTTAAACCATTTCTCTGTGATGGACGTTATATTAGGTGTGTGATGACAAGGTCAATACTTTAGAGTGAGTATTTATCAGTTTCACCTTTGTAGTCTTGACAAGAAAAGATATACATTGTGTTTGATATTCAGTGCAGAGCAAGGTCAACCTAGTAATGGTGTAGTGATGCAGATAGTGAACATAAAATCCCCTGCAGCAAAAGTATAGTAGTAAGTTAATATATAATGCCTTTTGCCATGTACTTTGCCAATCATAAGGCTGCTTGCAGTTTATTATTTTGGCACTGTACTTCTGTGTCTCTGCAAAGATTGTGCCATATCGCTGGGCCTTCCTTATATGCTTCTGCGGTCTTGGCCAGGACAAGCACATTTTGAGAGTGTGCTATGGTCCATGGTGGCAATGTAAAAGTTGATTCCCCCTGGTCTTTGGTCGCTTTTGCCACAGTAGTTCCTAATTAACTCATTAACTGGGAACTGTCAGTTAAGCTCGTTTACTTGTACCAAAGGTTAACAGTCCAAACAATTTACACAAACCATCCGGACACTGATGTCAGTAAATTAGTGGTGTGAGAGGGAGGAATTACAGAATGACAGACAAGTTCACAGTCCAAGTTATCTGTGGGGTTCTGTTCACGACCACTCTCCTCTCTCTCTCCAGCTCTCTACCGGTCAACACTCACATTTAAGGGAAGGGCACTCAGCGCTGCATGGCGGTTCCTCTCACTCCCTCAGTCCTCCAAGCTAATAGCAGGAAGGCGTGGGTGAATTGGGGTCAGGGTACACACAAGGCAATCGCTCAGCCTCTTCCATCCTGGGGCTCCTCACAAAAGAAGGCACAGTCTCTCATACTCAACAAAAGTCCCTTGCATCCTCCAGACTGCTGCTAAACGTTCTCAGATTCCTTTAGATCTCTTTAGACTCTCTTGGAATGACTTGCCTACACCTTGCAATCACACACACATTATATATATATATATATATATATATATATATATATATATATATATATATATATATATATATATATATATATATATATATATAAAACATGGTCATTAGAAGGTACAGGTCCATAACAATGGAAGAATCTGTCTCAAAATGGAGCATTATAGGATGTTATTAGGCTTGTGTGTACTAGAACAAATAATTCAAAGCAGAGATAAGCTTAGGGCAGGAGGTACGGTACAGTGTCTCATGATGTTTCTTTCTGTTCGTCCGAGAACCATATCTGGATGACTGGTGTGCAACCGTTATCAGTAGAAGCTCCCCCACACCTTGAGGTTTGGACAAAGAACTGACTGTACTGGCAAGACACTACGACCGTCTAAATCACAATGGAGAGCCAGACCATGCTGGATATTTTGAAGGACATTTCATAGACTCTCTCACGCTATGCGGTTGCCGAACAATGTATAACTCATAATCTGTGTCTAACCCAATGAGATTTATGCTGTGACTAACAAGACATTCCTTTCCTGTATAGAAATCAATAAAAAGGTGAATAAACGTTCAGTACGCGCGCCTCCTTACAGAGAAAACTGCCTATTGAGGAAACTGATAACTGTCTCAGTGCCTAGTTCTTGGTTTCTGGGATGCATCCAGATACGGTTCTAATTTTGACCTCAAGACCTGAAAGGTTATGTGACCGGGCAGCGGTCCTTAACAGTCACATGGCACACAACAAGATACATTTTCAGACATAACCCAGACAGTAACCCATTCAGTGCTTCAGAGGGGCAATACACATCAAATTCATGCACATAGAAGACATTGATAACACATAGGCACAAGACAAATGCATTCATACTTATGGAGGGGCATTGTTAACTCTGGGCCCCTACACAGTCTTGTCAAGCCTGACTACATCGTCCTATTACCTCTACAGCTCTGCTACACCATTGCCAAGTCTTGTCTACTGATCTGTGCTTCCAAACCACCATGTGATCATCAACTTGATTACAGTTTCAAGGATCCATGAAACACACATATACTATGGTCATGGATCCAGGTGACACAGCATAGGTGACCCCACTGTAAATGGACATCCAAGATCTAATTAATACAGGTTTACAATGTCAGTGAGAATTTTCCCAGTTACTAAGGAATTCTCATATGGATGCACTTCAGAATGTACTTGTATCATTTCCTGCTTCTAACTGTGGATTCAGGCTATCCCTTCCTACCCCTCAACCATGTGATTCCACTTTGAACTTTGTCTAATGGCCTATATCTCTACTGTGGTCAAGGGGAACATCTTTGCCTAAAATGTCCAGTTCATCCTCCAAGACCGGGAGAACTTGCTTGCCATAACAAGAGAGATGGGCTGACATCTACCCTGTGAGAGAAAAAATGGTAGCAACAAATTGCTATGTTGGCTGTATTTCCATTTTACCCGAAATTTCTGAACCTGTTTTATTGGAGCCAGAACCAACTCTGCAGCACTTCAGTGGGGATTTCCAAACCCTGCGATGACACAGTCCAACCTGGGATGAGATCTCAGATGGAACAGCGTCCTCATCGCTTCCCAACAGTGACAGCATATCTCTGAAAGTTGCAACCACCAAGTTATACAGTGCCACAAGCTGTGCCAAGTCCAAACGTACCTATGTCTGTAAGACCTGCTGTGCCAAGGCTGGTGCATGATTCTGCTGCTAATCCAAGCCTGGAGCCCCGAGTCTGCTGAGTCTTCTCTGCAGAGATGCCTTATAGGAAGCCCTGAGGGGGGATACTGTCACATACTGCACCAATTATAAGGCTATTTGCAGCTTATTATTTTGGCATCATCTCTGCGGAGGTTACGCTATATCGCTGGGCTGTCCATGCACGCCTCCTGGGCCTGAGCCAGGCGGGCATGCGTTATCATCCGCTGTGGTAATGCAAGCTGGTCTTTAGTCTCTCTTGGCAAAGCACTTTCTAATTAACTCATTAACTACTTTATTTATATTTTGGGACTGCAATCATGGATTGCCTGAGTATCAATGCAGTTGCTCCTTGTCATGGTCCTCTAAACTGCTAAGGGTGACTACCCACTAGCGTTTGCGAATTTGCTGCATTTTTTTTTCTAGGTGTCTGTGGAGCTTTCTAATGTTAAAAACGCATCGTGGCAAAATCGCAATTTACCGTGAAATCGCGATTTTGCGTGATGCGATTTTAACATTAACAAGTCCCATAGACCCCTGGAGAAAAAAAAACGATGTGGATTTCGCAGTGAAAAAGAACTGTAGTGGGTAGTCACCCAGCCCTGTCTAGCCTGTTACATGAATGGCTCTGCTACATCATCGTGTTACTCTGCTACATCATCGTGTTATCTGCATGGCTCTCCCAGAGCTGGTCTTTTAGCACAGAGCCTCATGTAGTCTATCCTACTATGCCTATCTAAGACTCAATTTATCTGGCAGAATTTTGTAGTGGTTTTGTAGGAGTTTTTATAGAAAACGTTTAGATAATGTGGACTATGGATTCTTCTGATATCCTGTGATTTCCTCCCCATCACACCACTCTGTGCTTCGCACCATTTTTCCTGCTGAATTTGTACCACTGTTGGATTGTACAGCTATTTTTCAAGCAAATGAGCACTGCTGACTATGTTCCTTAAAACGTTTCCCTGTGTGTGGACCACTTATTTCATCATCTGGATTCACCACAGAGGAAGGAACGGTGGCATCACAAGTGACAGGACTTTAACGTAAACTGCCAAGTGTTTTTCCATGTGAAGGTTCCCCCCAGCGGTAACTTGGATAAGTCCTCTGCTACCCTCAGCGGAGGAGAAGGTAGGGCCCCGTGGCAAGGCCCAACTTTCACTCACTATCTCCTCGGCTGTGGGCCCTCTCCTTGGGCACTGCAATTTTATCATACATGCTGGCAGTTCATGCAGGGATCTATCACTTGTCAAATCTTCAGTACATAGCAGTGCACTGCTGCATGGTAGCGCGCACCATTTGCAGCAAGTGTTACAGTCGTGACACTGATATTTGTACATAATCAGCAGGGCAAGATATTGTTTCACTTAAACTGGTTTTGTCTAATATTACACTCATTCACACTATGTTGAGATAGATTTTTTAATTTATTGTTACTATAATATATTTTACTACTTATCAATAAAGGTTAATCATTAGAGATGAGCGAGCACCAAAATGCTCGGGTGCTTGTTACTCGAGTCGAACTTCCCGCGATGCTCGAGGGTTCGTTTCGAGTAACGAACCCCATTGAAGTCAATGGGCGACTCGAGCATTTTTGTATATCGCCGATGCTCGCTAAGGTTTTCATTTGTGAAAATCTGGGAAATTCAAGAAAGTGATGGGAACGACACAGAAACAGATAGGGCAGGCGAGGGGCAACATGCTGGGCTGCATTTCAGGTTCCCAGGTCCCACTATTCAGCCACAATAGCGGCAAGAGTGAGACCCCCCCCCCCGCACTGTCAGCATAAAGATTGTTCTCCTCTGCCACAGCTGTAACAGCTGTGGCAGAGAAGAACGATGTTAGCCCATTGAATTCAATGGAGCCGGCAATACAGCCGGCTCCATTGAAAGCAATGGGCTGCCGGCGAGCGCGGGATGAATTTTCGGGAAGGGCTTAAAAATATAAGCCCTTCCCTGAAATTCATCCAGAAATGTGTAAAAACAAAAAAAATATATATACTCACCCAGTCCCGGCAGACGGAGTTCAGCCGCGGCCGGCGGCAGTTCTCCTGAACTGCTCTGAGTAGTATTCAGCAGCCGGGGATTTATTTGAAATCCCCGCCTGCTGAATGAGCTGCCTCTGATTGGTCACAGCCTGACCAATCAGAGGCAGCTCTCACTCACACCCATTCATGAATTAATGAATGACAGCTGAGAGCTGCCCCTGATTGGTCCCTGCGCTGAGCCAATCAGAGGCAGCACTCACTCACCCATTCATGAATTCATGAATGGGTGTGAGTGAGAGCTGCCTCTGATTGGTCAGGCTGTGACCAATCAGAGGCAGCTCATTCAGCAGGCGGGGATTTCAAATAAATCCCCGGCTGCTGAATACTACTCAGAGCAGTTCAGGAGAACTGCCGCCGGCCGCGGCTGAACTCCGTCTGCCGGGACTGGGTGAGTATATATATTTTTTTTGTTTTTACACATTTCTGGATGAATTTCAGGGAAGGGCTTATATTTTTAAGCCCTTCCCGAAAATTCATCCCGCGCTCGCCGGCAGCCCATTGCTTTCAATGGAGCCGGCTGTATTGCCGGCTCCATTGAATTCAATGGTGAGTGCTCGTTTAATCGAAACGAGTACCGCGTGGTGCTCGTCTCGAGTAACGAGCATCTTGAGCACCCTAATACTCGAACGAGCATCAAGCTCGGACGAGTATGCTCGCTCATCTCTATTAATCATCAACTGTGGGTTAGCATTCATCGTTCAATCGTTAGTCGTGTTTACTCTGACTGATTATTAAATATCATGCAAAACTGAAAGATAACTATTAGAGATGAGTGAGCGTACTCGCTAAGGCAAACTACTCAAGCGAGTAGTGCCTTATGCGAGTACCTGCCCGCTCATCTCTAAAGATTCGGGTGCCGGTGGGAGAGAGCGGGGAGATCTCTCTCTCACTCTCTCCCCCCCGCTCCTCCCTGCTCACTCCCGCAATTCACCGCTCTCCCCCTCCGGCAGCTGAATCTTTAGAGACGAGCGGGCAGGTACTCGCATAAGGCACTACTCACTCGAGTAGTTTGCCTTAGCGAGTACGCTCACTCATCTCTAATAACTATCTTTGAGTTTTGCATGATCCCACAATTTTTTGAACAATACTGTTCCATGTAAAAGTGCCCTGAGTGTTAGCATTTCGCTTGTCAATAGGCAGTACCCCTATACACTGACAATGTCAGAAATTATTAGACACCCAATTATTTACACTACTAATTCATTTGTTTCAAAGAGGAATATCAGATGAGCGGCAGAGTGGAGAAAAGCTGTTTCAGCATTATACTCTTATAGAAAAATGCAGTTATTTACTAAAAGTGGCATGTTAGGAGAGGTGCCAGAAGACCATTTGCTATGTTTTAATTGGCAATAAATATATTCTCACATTTCAGGAATACAGCAGTACTATTCCTTGCAGCAGTATGCCACACTTAACCCCTTCAGGACCAGAGATTTTAAATTTTTTTGGTATTTTCGCCCCTGCCTTCCAAGAGCTGTAACTTTTTAATCTATCCATTGACATAACTGTGTGCGAGTTTCTTTTTGCAGGACAAGTTGCATTTTTTGTGGTACTATTTAATGTACCATATAATGTATGGAAAACTGAAAAAAATGTTAAAGTGGGGAGAAACTTAAAATAAATGCAATTGCACCATTTTTTGGGGGGTGGGGTGGGGGGTGGGAGGGGTGTAGGGGTTAGTTTTTATTGCATTCAAAGTGCAGTAAAAGTAACATACAAACTTTTTTCTATAAGTCAGTATCATTACAATGCTGCCAAATTTATCGTATATATATATATATTTTTTTTTTGGTTTTCTATTTTTAAAAAGTAAATCAAATTTTTTCTTCACCATATTCTACAATATCTCTCACCGCTCTGATGAGGGAGAAAGCAGACAATCCAAGGATTACTCCAAATTCACGCTGTGCAGAAAACACTGCAGAAAGTCTCTTTTCATACAGTGCGGGCGTCAGCTGTTTTTTTACAGCTGACAACTGCAGGCAATAGCTGTGGCAATCAGCTGGGGGGTTAATCGGCACTATTAACCCCTTAAATGCTGCTGTCAATTCTGGCAGCGGCATTTAGAACCCCCGAACGCCACCCCCACGGTGAGATCACAGGGAGCTGTGCGGTGTCATGGCAGCCGGGAGCCTTCTGCAAGGCCCCAGGGCTGTCTTAGCAGACTGCCTATTAAGCCATCCACGTGGGGTGGCTTGATAGACTGCCTGCCCGTTGGCAGTATGATGTAATGTAATGGCATAACATCATACTGCAGGAGCAATGAAAGCATCACTAGTTGTGGTCTTTAGTCCTGAGAGGACTAAAAACGAAAGTAAAAATAAGATCAATAAAGTTTTACTAATTATAAAAAAAAATAAAAGTAATAGATGTTTAAATTACCCCCCTTTTCCCATAACGATAATAAAAGAACTGAAATCATAAAACAAAAATTCATATTTGGTATTGCCACGTCCATAAAGGTCCAGGCAAATAATTATTTACCCCGCATAGTGAACGCTGTCTGAAAAAAACCTCTCTCTCTCCCCCGCCGCCCCCCCTTCCCGCATTTGCTCAGACGAGTAATCTGCTACTCGAGAAGAGCGATGCTCGCTTGAGTATCTGCCTTAAACGAGTGCGCTCGCTCATCTCTAATATGGACCCATTCTAACTCCTGATCATGTTGAGGGGAAGTGCTGATGGGATTGAGCTGCCTCTTTAGACCTTTGGTCAGCTTTGATTTATTGGAAAAGTCCACGACTTACTAATTACTAAAAATAAGGCCAACATATTGGATGACTCTGAAGCTATTTCCTGTCATTGTAGATTTTGTTGGCATCATACCTCCAACACAAAAGTTCATATCTTTGTTTGATATTCTGAGAAGAGATCATGTGCCAAGTGGTTGGTTTGACAGCTATAAGAGCAGTGATGGTATTTTTCTAGGAACCTACGCCCATATGAGCCTGAACAGAGTTTGTAGATATGGGGAGCCGTAGATCACAAATAAGAAAATCCTTAAAGAGGCTCTCCGGTTTCTGACAAAATTCCATCCTGGGACAGGAGGGGGTATATTACTGGCTGTTGTTCTTCTCTGCAATCCCTCCAATCTGCAACCCCCTCCAAGCCCCATATTTTGCTACACCAATTTTTTAACTACCTAATGCACACTCTCTGATTGGCCAGTGCTGATCATGTGAGCAGCTCTGCCCAATCGGATGTTAGATATAGTGCATTGCTGTGGGGGAAGTCCGAAGATTGCATTGGCAATATTGGATTGCCAAAAACAGGGCCTGTAACTGGCAGATCGAAGCAACTGAAATTAATAACAATGTCTTCCTTTGGTCCCGGAGTTTTGTCCCAAAACAAAATGATTGCTCTGATGAATTTTTCAGAATTAGAAAAATGGCTGATCTCTTTCAAAAACAGCACCACAACTGTCCACAGGTTGTGTGTGGTACTGCGGCTTCGTGAAAGGTTTCGAGCTGTAATACCACATACAATCCATGGACAGGTGTGGCACTGTAATTGGAAGAAAGCAGCCATTTTTTTTCCTAATCCTGTATAACCCATTTAATTACAATAAATCACATTACTGGATTATAGATTGGAATTGAACTTGTAGCAGCTTGTGCTTGGTTCAAGGATACTTCAGGCGGGGAGAAGGGAAATTAAACAGAGTAAGGATAGAGAAATAATTTGCTAAATGGAAGACAAGATGTGTTACTCCAAACAAGATTAGCTAAACTTTATCAATAGTGAATTGAAATAATTGGATAATATCAGAGCGTTAATAACGCTATTTATCGTTAGAATCAGTTTTGTGTAGTTTTCCATCCAAAAATGCAATGGGGACATTTATTAATAGTGATTAATTGTGCGAGCAGTGCATTGTCTACATACCAGTGCACTGTGTGCTATATTCTTCGACACGGCGTATGCCCTGCTGAAGAATATGGGCTAAGCGCAAAAATTATGCCAGGTCGAATTAGAAGAATGACAGAAAATATTAATCAATGAGTTTGATGGCCTGCGATTCTGAAGCTCTGAATTTATTTCAGAAATATTAGGACATGTACTTACAGAGGCTTCGTATAAATATGATGTTTGCACCCCAAATGCACTACGAAAATAAATAATTTTGTGCTACGGTCTGCAGAGGTTTATTATAGATGAATCCATTTGGTTTAGAATAATGTGTCATAACAGAAGTGGTAACATCATAAAGGCCCTGCTTGTGGCATAGTTATCATTTCCTCCTGGAATAGATTCTGGCTTTGTCTTATATTCCCAGTCATTGTTATAAGGCTTGTTAAAAGGTCTGACATGGACTTGCAGGGATGCTGCCTTCCAATAGATGGCGCTGTAGAAGCTTTGTTCCATCTTCTCATTTGCATAAATTTCTGAGAGAAGCATGCGTGGTCTGTTAAGTCTCCTCACACATTCTAGGTGCTCTCCCCAAGGAGAAACTATACCCCTTCTGTTCCACTTCATAGGCCTCTCATACAGCCAACCTGCAACCGACATCCCACTGATGAGGGGCAAAACCCCCAAACAATCTGTCTGTGCATGGTGATCTATCCTTCTGGAGAAGATTCTGGCTTTGTTTTATGTTCCCAGTCATTGTTACCAGACCTGACCTTTGACTTGCAGGAATGCTATCTTCTAATTAGTGTTGCTGTTGAGGCATTGTACCATCTCCTATTTGTTATTTAAATATTGTAATAGTCCGTCGGGGGTGGGGCGGCAAGTACACGCTGGACGAACAGGTAAATCAAACTTACCTCAGCTTATTTTCTTGAGGTGATCCCCAAACAAAATCAAACAGAAAAAGTCCTTTCAAACTGAGAGGTGCACCATGCAGGGTGCTCAAGTCCATGCAACAGCAGGTGAAATGCTGCTCCACGCAGGGAGCTCAGAGGGTTCCTTTCCTCAGGCTGTCAGTTCTTAACGGGACCAGTGCCTGCAGCTGCGCCTCCTGAGAGCAAGGGTGAAGTTGTGGACTAGACCGCCACCCTGCCCAGACTAAAAGCCTGGGAGAGAGATACACTCCATCCACAACTTCACCCTTTAACTGCCTACAATACATATTGACTTTATTTAAAGTGGTTGTTTGAGCTGTCATATTGCCCAGCCATGGCTTGTCCTGTATTCCTGAAGTGAATGGTTGCTCTATTCACTTCACTTCAACGTAACCACTGGAGATAGCTTAGTTGGCTATTTCTGGCAGTCCCATTGAAGGGAATGGAGCAGTGGTGTGTCTGCACGTCCACCCACTACCATACACTGTGGATTAGTTGCAACTGGGATATTTGCATGACAGGTAAGAGCCGTTGTGAAGCAACCCCTTTATCAAATCCAAGTCCTCTTGGGCTATCTAGCAAATGACATTTCCAAATTAGAATTATAGGGGAGATTTATTAGGCCACATCCACATGGGCAACTTTATCGCACAATTTTCTTGCCATGCAACAATGCAAGAAATCGCATGTATGTAGAGCCCATGCTTTCCTATGGGTTCTTCCACATGAGCGATGTTTTGTAGCCTGCGACATTGCAAGACTACAAAATTGCGGCATGCTCTATACAGCCATGATTTGCAATTTTTTGTAGCCCATGTTTCCCTATGGAGCCTTTCTATGTGTTGTATCGCATGAAAATGCGGTTTTCGTGTGATGCAATGCAACTTTTACACTTGGAAATCCTACTGTAAAAACTCTAAACTAAGCCCTAACTGCAGGGAAAAAAAAGTACATCACCTTAGAAGCTCTGTAACTTTTTCCCATTCCCCGTTACTCTTCTTCATCATCCCTTCTGGACGGAGATTGAAAAATACCCGCGTCCTGGAAGCGTGGCCTCTAATTGGCTGAGTGCTGTGACGCTTAGCCAATCAGAGTCAGCACTCGATGAATGGCTGTGATTGGTTCATTGAGCGCTGGCTTAGATTGGCTAAGCGTAACAGCACTCAGCCAATCAGAGGCAGCGCTTCCAGGAGGTGGGAATTTTTCAATTCCAGGACAGAAGAGATGATGAAGAACAGTGCAAGACCGAGGAGAAGATGCAGCGGAGCCAGACAGCGCTTCTAAGGTAATACATTTTTTTTCTTCAGCTGGGGCTTATTTTCAGGGTAGGGCTTATATTGCACCCCCCCTGCCAAAAAAAATCCTCGCAAGTGGTGCTACAAAGTCGCGCAATTTTGCAGCACCACTTGCGACTTTGTAGCGCCACAAATACGCGGTATTACTGCGAGAAAACGCAACGATATTGCGTGGACCACCAATGCAATATCACTGCAACTGTCACAGCTGCAGCAGGGGATTCTTTGGATTTGAAACCCCTTGACGCTGTCATATTCAGGGGCTTCACCTTGTTGTCAAAGGGGCCTGCAACAGCAGTGCTGGTCCAATTGAAAACATAGGGAGAAGATTGCGCTCCTCTGCCACTGCTGTGACAGATGTGGCAGAGGATTCCTTCATCCTCGTGGGGAGTCCCCTGATGTAGGCATCCACTGCCACTGCTGTCACAGCAGAGACTGAGGATCGCTGCCACCCTATTGAAAGCAATGGGATGAAGGGAACTCCTGCAGGGATGTGAGGCTGTTTTCACATGAAAACGCCTTGCATCCAGGGGGTTCCCATGGATTGCAAGAGCGATATCGGGCCTTACACATGAGAGATGTTTTGTAGACTGAAAGAAGCTATTAGAAACCACGGGCTTCACATACATGTGTTTTGTAGCGATATTTTGTAGCCCGTGTGAATGAGGCCTAAAGCATCATATGAGTAGTACAGCAGTTTCTTTCCCAGGCGCACACGCATTAATGAATCTGGCAAAAGCTAAAAAAAATGCTAGGCTGGACTTGGTGCCATTGCTTGTCAGGAAAGTGTTGGAAAAGTTTGATAACTTATTAACAATCAAGGCTTCTCTGTATCCCCTCGTCTTTTTCAGACATCCTTTGTTTTGGTAAAAGCAGTATAGGGGCTTCATAAATATGTTCAACCTGAAAGGCATATTTTTCAGTGCTTTTATGCTAAAAAACTACCCTCAATTGATTAATAAATATGTCCTATATACAGTTAGGGCCAGAAATATTTGGACAGTGACACAAGTTTTGTTATTTTAGCTGTTTACAAAAACATGTTCAGAAATACAATTATATATATAATATGGGCTGAAAGTGCACACTACCAGCTGCAATATGAGAGTTTCCACATCCAAATCGGAGAAAGGGTTTAGGAATCATAGATCTGTAATGCATAGCCTCCTCTTTTTCAAGGGACCAAAAGTAATTGGACAATGGACTCTAAGGGCTGCAATTAACTCAGAAGGCGTCTCCCTCGTTAACCTGTAATCAATTAAGTAGTTAAAAGGTCTGGGGTTGATTCCAGGTGTGTGGTTTTGGATTTGGAAGCTGTTGCTGTGACCAGACAACATGCGGTCAAAGGAACTCTCAATTGAGGTGAAGCAGAACATCCTGAGGCTGAAAAAAAAGAAAAAATCCATCAGAGAGATAGCAGACATGCTTGGAGTAGCAAAATCAACAGTCAGGTACATTCTGAGAAAAAAGGAATTCACTGGTGAGCTTGGGAACTCAAAAAGGCCTGGGCGTCCACGGAAGACAACGGTGGTGGATGATCGCCGCATACTTTCTTTGGTGAAGAAGAACCCGTTCACAACATCAACTGAAGTCCAGAACACTCTCAGGGAAGTAGGTGTATCTGTCTCTAAGTCAACAGTAAAGAGAAGACTCCATGAAAGTAAATACAAAGGGTTCACATCTAGATGCAAACCATTCATCAATTCCAAAAATAGACAGGCCAGAGTTAAATTTGCCGAAAAACACCTCAAGAAGCCAGCCCAGTTCTGGAAAAGTATTCTATGGACAGATGAGACAAAGATCAACCTGTACCAGAATGATGGGAAGAAAAAAGTTTGGAGAAGAAAGAGAACGGCACATGATCCAAGGCACACCACATCCTCTGTAAAACATGGTGGAGGCAACGTGATGGCATGGGCATGCATGGCTTTCAATGGCACTGGGTCACTTGTGTTTATTGATGACATAACAGCAGACAAGAGTAGCCGGATGAATTCTGAAGTGTACCGGGATATACTTTCAGCCCAGATTCAGCCAAATGCTGCAAAGTTAATTGGACGGCGCTTCACAGTACAGATGGACAATGACCCCAAGCATACAGCCAAAGCTACCCAGGAGTTCATGAGTGCAAAAAAGTGGAACATTCTGCAATGGCCAAGTCAATCACCAGATCTTAACCCAATTGAGCATGCATTTCACTTGCTCAAATCCAGACTTCAGACGGAAAGACCCACAAACAAGCAAGACCTGAAGGCTGCGGCTGTAAAGGCCTGGCAAAGCATTAAGAAGGAGGAAACCCAGCGTTTGGTGATGTCCATGGGTTCCAGACTTAAGGCAGTGATTGCCTCCAAAGGATTCGCAACAAAATATTGAAAAAAAAATATTTTGTTTGGGTTATGTTTATTTGTCCAATTACTTTTGAGCTCCTAAAATGTGGAGTGTTTGTAAAGAAATGTGTACAATTCCTACATTTTCTATCAGATATTTTTGTTCAACCCTTTAAATTAAACGTTACAATCTGCACTTGAATTCTGTTGTAGAGGCTTCATTTCAAATCCAATGCGGTGGCATGCAGAGCCCAACTCGCGAAAATTGTGTTACTGTCCAAATATTTCTGGCCCTAACTGTAGTTATGACACAGCTTCATAGACCTTATACATTGCCTTTTGATAGATGGCTTTGGTTTTTGATTGCTTCCTCTTTGGAGATTTATTCCTATTTTTAAGCAATGTGGATGGCGAGGAATATCGATCTCCAAAAATGTTTGTCATCTGAGCCTTATGAGCTCTATCTGTGAGAATAGTAATTTTTGATAGACATGTTAGCTTTAAAGGGACTTTTATTATGCAATGACCTACCATCCAGGCCAGAGGCGCTGCAGCTTTTTTGTTTTCATTAGATAGGTTCTCTGCTGAATGGTGGGGAAAAACTTCTCCATTGTGAGATGTTCAGAGGGTTGGACTTTTATCCTTTTTAGACAGTAATGTTACTAGTGCAATTCGGCTATCTCTGCCATTAAGTCCTTTCCTAAAACCCTCCCACCCCGGCGACCCACTCTAAGCTCTCGTACCAGGGAACTGGCAGTGTATCCCTGTTGAGTGCTGGTTTGAGACCTACCTCTTGAATGGGTGATTGTACCCCTTTCGCCGTGCCAATAACGCCATAATATACGGCGACTTAGATCATAACTGCATTTCACTTTAGTCGGCTATCACCTACGCACCCATACCTCCTGAAGATCCGCCATATCGGCGGTGAAACGCGTAGGGTTTTAAGGGATGCCCAATTGTCAACAGAATTGCCCAATGCACTCCTACTATTGAGTCGATAAGATTTTTTCACTATACCTGACCATTTTACTAGGGATACGGAAGTATATTGGGTTTATTTTTGTAACACCCATGTTGGGTCCTTGATGTGACCATTACCTGAGAGCTCTGTCTCTCCAATTTTTTTGTGTCGGAGTCTGTATACATGTATGTATGCTACTGGGCTTTAGGGGTCCAACTTCTGGATACTCACCTTTGTCCCAGTTGTCTAGCTCTAGTGTGCATGTTTTTAGGCCTTTTTTTCAATAAAGAATACTAAATATTATAAAGAGTCTAGTCTGTGAAGGCCTTTTATTATATATGTTTCTTCATCTGACTGAAGAAGGAAATAAGGAAATCATATATTCTCTGTTATGTAGTACTGTATAGTACTATGTGGTATATGATATGGTTCACAAAAGGTGAACCAACACTTTTAAAAAACTTCCGAAAAATGGATGAACAGAGAGATTGGGAGAAATATAACCCTCATATAATAGTACATTTCTTTTTAACTAAACAAACTTATGTCTGATTCTTTGAATGTTCTGATGAGTCAGAAAACTGCAGTGTGACTCCATGGTGTGCGGTTATTCTGTATAATAGGTCTTTCTGCTGTGCTGCTTCTCCAGTGAAGCACTTCAGCAAATATCTCAAAATTGCAACTTCAACGTTTATCATGTTTAGTAAGTACTTTGCAAGAATGCTTTGAACACGCGGTATGACTGTTTACTCCTCCAGGTTTGAGATTAAGAGCTTCTCTTGTTACCCTTTTGGGCCTATTTCTTTCTTTCGGAAATAACTATATGCTTCTGTGTAACTTGAGTAAATATTCAGTAGGTATCTGAGGTGTCAGACTGCAAACTGTTACAAACCTAATGGCCCTTTGATGAAGCTGTCCTCCGGTCCTATTTAGTCATTTGCCACACATCTTTAGCAAACAAAGTAATAATATTATCTTTTATTCATATACCACCAGCATGTTCTGCAAACTATCAGCAATAAAGGTCACAAGGATATCTGCGGAACAGTGTTACGTCAGAGCTGAACGCAAAACACCTCGTCCAGATTGGACTTAATATGTTGTCTAAACAGGACAGATTTACACACAATATACTAATATTGAGAACACATGATATTTGTTAAGGTTGTGTGTCTGGGACGTGTGGTTCTATAGGTTTCCTTGCATACACCTTCACAGGTAGGGGTTAATTGAGCTGGCTGGGTGTGGTATTCTCCACCAGCCAATCCCCCTGGTCTGCTGCAGATAAATACCTGCAAACTCTTGTGAGAGATTGCTTGTCATTTTAGTGCTTTATGTATCACTGTTAATCCCACTCAGAGCTGGTGGTGCATGCTTGTCTGTAGTGTCCCTCTCTCCTTCCCTGAAGATAGTCTGGGCACCTGCTGTCCCTCCCCTCCTTGCGTTCTGGGGTGCGTGCATCGAGTAGTGTGTGGTACAGTGACCACACAAATGCTGGCGGCCCGCAGGTTTCTCCCTATCTCTGGGCAGGTATTATTGTATCTTGACGCCACCGAAAGTGCTGGTGGAGCCAAGATACATGGTGTTTGACAGGGGGTTGCTGCCTCCTGTTCCTGATTGGCTGTCCGGCTGTCTCCCTGACAGCGGCCTCACAGGCACTGTAGGTGGGGCAGCGGATGTGGAGGAAGATGAGAGGTGTCGGATGGAGCGGTGAGCACTGCAGAGAAAGCCGGCGGTTAGTACTTGTGAGGGGTGCTGTGGGTCGCAGTGGTGAGCGGTGCAGAGAGAGACGGCAATCGGGACTTCACAAAGGTGCAGTGGCAGGAAGCGCTGAGCGCTGCACAGAGACTCGGCGTTGAAAACTTCACAGAGGTGCGGTCGGACTGAGTGGTGAGCACTGCAGTACGACATTGGGGGGGCCCTGTTTAATGAGTGGAGCAGTTTGACGGCTGTTACTTTGTATGTTGGTGTGAACAGTGACGTGTTTTGTATGTCTGTGCAGATGGCCAGACATGTGCTTTATGTGCAGTCCTGTTTTGTGTTCAGTGTGTGTGAAAAGTGCTGTGTGCTATGTGTGTGTTTAGTGCATCTCTCCAGGTTCCTAATCAGGGATAGCCAGGTCCCAGATGAATACAGTGAGGCCGAACTTATCGGGACGATCACCCCGCTCTTAGGCAAGGGTTCCCAACTGTCCCTGGTCCATCTTTGTCTGGGGAGGTGCAAGTTGTGAGTGCAAATGCTGTGTGAGTATTTGCGGTTTTAAAAGGACACAGTCCTGCGTCTGTTCTGAGGAGTGGCGCTTTAGTGCACCGACTGGACGTAACAATATTTATAATGAAACCAAAATGTAGGGAAATAGGAAATCTGACCCTGACCTGCTCTGAAGAGGGCGAACCCACATTAGGAACCTGGGACAACACTGACCCTCCCTAGTTATAAAAAAGGGATAATATTATAATAAATAACAACACATGCAGTATAGATTAAATGAGCAATGAACCAAATGAAATGCAAATGCAGAAATAGCAATAACTCAGGAAAAAGATGTTACATCACCCCAAATATCCTTAACACCAAACAGACTTATATAACAGTGGAACAGAACAGGGCATGATGACTAGACCAGAAACACGTTCAGACTAGAAGTATAAACTGTCTCTATACCTTATATAATGTATGATTAATTCTAATACAAAAGAGTTATCTTTCTAAAGGCCATTTTGACTGGTGAGGTAATTTCTGTTCAATATATAATGGTACAGTTTAAGCAGATAGTGACAGAACTTGATTCCAGAGGTGTAAGGCCCCATGCAAACGGCATAACCATATATTTGCAGCCTATACAGCAGCACACAGAGGGTGCATAGAGCCCTAGAATAGCCATTCTTGCTGATGCAGAGATGCAAACCAATTCGCAGTAGCATGCTAAACAGGTAAAATGCTATATGGTGAAGATTACACATTTGTAAACATACGGCTGAACAGCCATTCACATAACTATATTATATTGAAGGGCCGCTTAGTGTTATGCTTGCACATAGATAAGGCATATAATGAGGAATTGCGCCATGAGTATGTCGGGGGCTCCAGTAAAGGATTAATAATATTGCTATGGTGATAGACTTGATAAGAACAATTGCACCAAAATTACACCATGCACCAAAATCTGCACCAAATTTTGGTGCTAAAGAACTGAGCATGTTCAAGGGATGCTAGTTAACTGTTGGAGGCTGTCATAATTGGGCAATTTCTGCTGCACCACAGGGTTAGTACAGGGACTGAAATAGTGACCTGAAGGTGCTGCTTGAGCACTACTAAAGGGAGGTGCAATAGTCTGCAGAAGAGCTGCTGCTTGTGAGAGAAGGGGCAGCATGGAGAAAACAGCACGCACTGGACTGAGGAACTGGAGGCTACCTGGAAGCAATGGAAAGAGAGAGTCAGCGCTAAAGCCTGACTAGGGGGAGACATCTAGACTGTTACAAAGAGCACTGAGAATGGTGGTGGTTGCATTCATGACCCCAGACAAGTCTGGTTCAGTAGAAGCGACAACTCCCATCCCACTGTACCGTAAGTGAGGTCAGCCCCAAAACAAAATACAAGGTGTGCACACCACTAGGGATGCAAACAGTTAATCAACTGGCCTGTTGTGTAGGAATTGAACTGTTCTATTGCTCATGGTTACGAACTGAGATAGTGCCTCGAAAATACAAGCCTACACAATTTAGATATATCAGTTGAGCTTTGAACACTGTGTTATTAATAATAGAGCATCAACCCCTTAAAGGAGAGACTGTGCAGTCTGTGTTTTTGCTTCCCGATATTGCTGGTAGAGTGTTATTGATCTTGTTCTTTTGACTATCTTATACAGTGCATAAAAAACTAAATAATCCTAGGATCTAGTTAGTCGTAGCTAGTGCCAATGATATGGTATTTAATGATACAAATTCAGTTGTTTAATCGTCATACTTTTATTATTCACTTTCAATTCTTTGTTCTTAAATAAACATTGTATATCATGGTTACTCTGTCAGCTGCATAATATCTTGAATTCTGCATCGCGGTACCGGCACCTGCGACAACTAAGACCTCTCACTTGAAATGCGTAGGGACGCTGTAATTTATGCACGATTTTAACTCCTGCTCTCATATGAAATAAAGCTTCTATTCCATGCCACATCTGAGATGCCTGAGTTTCTGTATACTTCTTTGGGTTGCATAAAGGCCAAAGCAATTACTTACACAGTGACCATGTGTTACATTATAGATACTGTACATAAAGTGCTGTCCCTGTGTGCTCCTTCCTCGTTTTTCATGAATATACTGTATTTGAATAACAACATTCCTCTAAGGCCATCTAAGATTATCTTTCAGTTACCAACAGAATGGACTTTTATTCTTAAAATTCCTTCTTGAAAGACCTCAGCAAAATCTTGGACAAGCGAGATAACATCTGAGTTCAGGCCAATTCCCACCATTTCTTAAATCAGTTTAGGTGGATGTGCCAAATTCTTCTAGCACCCTGAGCAGATTATTTTACTCTGCACAGAACACCTTCTGTCCCTGGCTCTGTGTAATCTCATTGGTAATGTAGCTTTTTGTTGTAAACAGCTAGTTAGTCAGTATGTAACTGGAAGCCTGCAGCCCACAATGGTGATGAAAGACTCCAACAATGTCCAAGACTCCACCATTGTTGCATTTCTAGCCTGGTTTCCTTTTTTTCAAAGTGAGCCTACACCTGGGTACAACAGCAAACTTCTGTGTTAAACAATATCTAATAACAGATAAGATTCCTGCAGAAGAAAATTCTAATCTTAAGTGTAAATCTAATGACCAGAAGAGCTATCATTGTAGTAATGAACCCCAAAATTCCACATTATAGAGCCAACAACTTCAGAGTACATTTTCTTTTTGTCATTGATAGACAATTTTCCAAGCAGCAAGCACAGTAGATTAAATTGGTCTTTCTGTAGTTCAGTCTCATTCAAGTGAATGGGATTGAGCTGCAATACCCTTAAGGGGATGCCCTAAAGGGTTAAAGTGTTGCTATGGCAATAAACTGAGATCCACCAGAATTTGTGCCAAATTATCGTCTGTGCCAAAATCTGGTGTGGTAGAATATAGCAGGCTGAAGGGATGATTATTAGTTGGCTCAGCCTCCCCAAACAAAAGGACAATTTTTCGCTGCACCACTAGGAGATCACAGAGTGTCATGCAGTGAGTTGGAGGTGCTGCTGGAGAGTTGCTAAAGAATGGGACAATAATCTGCAGACAAGCTGCTGCCTGTGAACAGCAGCACTAGCACAAAGTCTGGAGGGGTAATAGCTGCTCAGAGAGCGTTGTGCGCAGGAATCAGATGGACAGCAATGGTAGAGTCACATTGTAGTCCCAGTAGTAGGCTGGGCCAGAAGTAGTGATGACTCCCACCCAAAGGAAACGTAAGTGAGGCCAGCCTCAAACCAAATATCAGGTCTGCACACTTTTAGAGGCACAGTTAGTAGCTAACAGGCCTGTTGTATAGGTAGATGCTACACCAAAGGGACTTGGACTATCTGTTATACTTTTATAACTCGCACCATTGGTTACGGGCTGAGGCTGTGATACTGTAGGTAATAGCGACCTTGAGAATGGATCCTGTATGCTGTATTTTGGATAGATAGTTGATAGTTATAGTGTGTTAATCCCGAAAGAAGAACTGTGCGCTATAATACAGGATCTGTATTTCTGCACAACGGTGCTACCCATTGAAAAGTGTTACTGACATTGTTCTTTAGATATTGTTGTTATCCCATATTCTGCACCAAGTATTAGGATTCAGTTACCTGTAGCTAGTGCCACACCATTTAAAAGTGACAGTTTTGATAGCTTAATTGTTCTCATAACCTTATTCCCTTTTATTCCTTTATTCTTAATTAAACTCTTTGTATCTTTTCAGAACTCCTTCTGCTGCATCGTACCCTGAGTCCTCTGTAGCTATATCAATACCCGCACCACTGCTATGACATGCATGCTGCTGTGCCTGGTATACATTGAAGAGGCGGCTGTTTTCGCTTGCGCACCATAGCCTCTTCAAACAGCTGATTGGTGGTGGGGTGCCAGGATTTGATGGGAGTACAATCAATCTTGAACACAAAGGGAAACAGTCCTTTTGGCATTTCTCCTAAACAGCGATGCTGCTGGCCCTCACTGTGCAAGGAAGTGCAACACTCTTGCATTTAGGTCACGGGTCTGCGTTACATAACTAGCACTGCAGCACCTTCATTTTGATGTCCATTGGAGGTCCAAAAAGTCAGTCTCCCACTAATGAGGATGTGACAGCATATCATAGCGATATGCCATCATTTCTTATAGTGGGAAAATCCATGCAGTATAGTGATTGCACTAATTAAGAGGCAAGATGGTTGCACTGTTTCTGAGAGCACTGAATGCATCCATCCATATCCATGCCCTTGATGCCTCTCCCATTGAAAAAAAAATCCTGCCTATCGCATAGTAGTAATCCCCCTGTAAACTAATTCCTTTTAATTATATCTGGTCTAGCACATCCATATATTGAATTTATAAATCATTTGAAATTTCCAAAGATACTTGACCTAATTATTGGAGTGCTATAGCCTGTAAGGAAAGTAATTCTACTAATGAGCATATATTATTAAATTGCCATTAATGCAATTTCTTAATCATGTCACCTTGATTCACAAAAAGTGAACATGTACTTTAGACTAGGTTCATATCTTGTGCTTTTTTTCCTTTTGCCAGAGGGATTTTCAGCTGTATACCTTGGACAAACAGCTGAAATATGTCCCTATGTAGGTATACAGAGGCATTCATTACCCACTGACGTTTAATGTAATAAAAACAAATGACTGTATGTCTCTATACAACTGCAGACAGTGCTGCCAATGCGTACCGCCCTTGACAGCTGTAACATGGAAGCAGAGCCAGGCTGGCATCATGACGTCAGCTTGGCCCATATGACAGTGGTGCCGGCACATGTGCCCTGTCATTCAGCTCAGTTCATTTCTATCTGTTGGCATGCGGTCTGTTTGGTCGGTGGAGAGGTGTTGGCCCCCGCTGGCCAGTCAGCCACTGTTATAGTATGTATATTCCTTGCCCCTGCTCTTGGATGGTGCCGGTTATTCCTTTGTTGGTGGAGTTCTGATCTAGTCCACTTCTCTTACCTGCATTCAGGTAAGTCCCTGGTGTTCATACTTATATTTATGGTGTTACATTTGTTTCCTAATCTGTTGAGACTTTTGCCATCTACATCCTTTTCATAGTCATTCCCGTATTCAGCGTAGGCAGCCCCCAGGTTCCAGATGTGGGGTTGCCCTCATCAGGGTGGTCACAGGGTTTTCCCATATTAGTAAATTAGAGAGATATTTCCCTGCTTCTTCCTTGTTTAGTTTCATTAATGGTCCTTCTATTCTCTGAATTCTTAAGAGAATGTATATTCATCATTTTGGACAACTATTACATTCGATCTGGACGAGATTATTAAGGTATTCAGTTCGGATGTAGCATATGCATCATCATAATGATTATATTTTTACTATAGAGCAATGCATATCAGCCCAGTCTTTGACAAAAGGATACTCTTTTGGTATACACCATACGCCAGCACCTGCTCCAGGAGCTCTCCAAACTCATCAGGATCGGTTAACCTTGTGGTCTATTGAATATGTTCACCATAAGTATTTGTAAATAATGTATTGCAATATAAATATTTCATTTTATTCTCTGTAAATGCCTGTAATTCAGTGTTTATTTATCAGGAAATACAAAATCTCATCGAAGACTACAAGCAATTGTTTTAATATAAAAGTTTAAAACCTTGAGTATTTTAGTATGGCCTGCAACCAGCGATGCAAAGTATCAGCGGATTCCATGCATACTTCCAGCACACAGTACATTTTAAACTTCTATTCAGGTATTCTCGTAAATGAAATGCAGCCTACCATGTGAGAAGCCAAACACAGAACTGTGGGTTTGGTACAGAATTACCAAGTGATTTTGAGAACGGCTTTTGGGCCACACACAGAGGTACAGAGAGGTTATTGTACTGATTTGAAAGGAAAAAATCTGTTGTCCTCCAGGAATAAACTATAGCCTTGGTGACTTGAGTAGCTCCTTTTTTTTTTTTTTTTTTTTTTTTTTTAGAAAATGACTGCAAAAAGAATGTAAGTTTACAAAAAAGTCAGGAAATGTTGAAACCATATAACTATAGTACTAAGCTACGTGAGAGAATAAAATGTGCTGGAGAAATTCACAATGTGTGGAATTAAGTAATTTTTTTGTAAATAAATATTGTATATTTTTGGTACTCCTGGTGCATTGTATTCTGAATCTGCATCACAATAAGAGGAGGATGTCAAGAATCATTCCAATGAACAGGTAGTGCACAGTCTAGCAAATCCCAGTTGAGTGCCACACGGGTGCTCCAACTAACGTGTCTGAACACACAGCTCATTGTTTCTTATCACAGATGGGCTATAGCAGCAGATGATCAGTTTCAGTGTCATTGCTGGCTAAGGGCTTCTTCACACTACTGTGTTCACGTGGGTATTTGGTAATGCACAATCTGCCCACACAAAACATGGGTTCGTTCTCATGAGCGTGCTTTGCTCACGCGTAGAAAAAAGCAGAACCTTCTCTATTTTCCTGCATTTTGCGCAGCAAGAGTCCCATAGAAGTCTATGGAAGGTGAACAAATATGCAGGGGGAAGCATGAAACATTGCGCAAAATGCAGGAAAAAGAACACAAATGGACCTCATTAGGTAATTAGCCTAAGGAGTGTGTCACGTGTGCGAATGAACTGGCCCTATGTGCGCAAAAAGTACAATATTAGGGCTCATTCACACGGGGACTTATGCACGCAAAAATCACGTGCGTAAAAAGCTTGTGGTTATTAGAACCAAAGGTTTCCTATGGGAACGTTCAGATGGTTTTGCATGTCTAAAATTCCATGTGTGAATGAGCCCATATGCGCAGATACACGTGCAAATCTACCTCATCAAACCTCATTTATGTACAAATACGCAGCGCTGTGGCAAGCGTTTTTGACATACTCTCGTGTGAAGCCGCCCTAAGTGAAACAGAAAGGCAAGTCTCTAGTGAGCAGGTTGCCAAGTTAACCCCTCATGGACACGGGGGTATAATACTTGCTTGCTTTCCATCCAGGTAAGCCAGCGTCCCTTTTTCGGTCCCTAGTGAGAATAGGGATCGGCGCCCAGTTGCCTGCCTGGGGTTAGCCAGGAGTGGAGGCAAGTAGGCAGGGACAGGGGTTGTGGGTGAGATCTAGGGCATCCGGGCTGGCGTATCAAGGGTAGTATACCGTAACAGTATGACACATACTCAATGCACATGCCTCTTCCATGTGCATGTGCCTCTAGTTTGTTCACATATAGGGTTTTAATTCCAGCATGCCTTGCTCATAGGATAATAGTCAGCTGACAGCTTAAATCTTTTATCATTCTCTATACACTTCCCATTATCAGCAGTAACATTTTAACTTTTTAGGAGAAAACTGTAATTTTAATTTTTGGCTAATATGTATTTTTATGTTGCCATTATGAATCATGTAACATAGGTAACAAAATGTTGTGCGTGCTGTTTCCGTCTTTACTTACTTGTATAGTTTCAATAAATTCTTATTGTGCAAGATAGATGATACAGTTTTCACATCTGCTGACATCTAGTGGCCAAAAAGAGTATAATCAGGACTGGTGAATCACTGGCATCTCATTTTACAGCCCACAGTGATACTGAATAGTTGGTTTTAGTTCATTAGGACTAGTAGCTCAATGACAGAATGGCATTTCTGTTGTGCTGCGTGACCAAGATAAGCAGCTTTCACACTGACAATAGTAAAGATGTGCATATAAACAGCTGACACAGCACTTAGTGAGGGGTAGAATTAAGAGTGAGGGTCTGGTGATTTTCCTCAAACACGCACATAATACTGACTCATTGCCACCTGATTTAGAAAGTGGCAAAAATGTCCGTATTAAGACCTTTATCTTAGCATTTGCTAATGAGGAGCTTTCCTCATGACACACAGAAGAGTATATTCACATGTGGCAGATTTGTTGCAGAAAATCCTGTGACTGAAAATCTATTCCAAGTCATCTGAATGTGGTTGTTCATTCAGAGTTTACATGGATTTTTACAAATCCCATTTGGATGTATGAACAGTCCCAGACACTTCTAGAACAAAGCTGTCACGTGTGAAGATCCCCTTATTGTCTACTTACAACTCTCTCAATACCCCTAAACCTACTGTACTGCATTGATGTGGGGAATATCAAAAAGTAGAGCAAAATAAAAGATTACAAATCACGGAAGTACACAAGCCGAAGTTTGATTTTTAGCAGAATTAATTCATTAATGGTTAAATTGGAATTAGATTTCAGCACAATAATCCAATTAAAAAAGGATTTATTTTTTGGTAGGAGAGCTACTTGCATGTGACAAATGCAATTTATTATTCCAGCTAATTCCATGTACATAAATTACTTCCCAGCATGGTTAAACAAGTCTCAGACGGTATAACACACCATATATTTAGTGTAATAGCAGCAATGACCGGCATCCTCGCTTGAAAATAAACTACCAGCAACATACAGTAAATAGCAAAGCCAGATTATGGAAAAGCAATACAAGTGTTATATAGGTTTATATAGGTCATCCATGACACAATAAGTGATATGTATGCCTTTCACTTACCTACTTTAGGATATTAGAGATAACAAACTGCAGAACATTATCCGTTTTTTTATAAACCTTTTTTTTAAAGAGCCGTTCTCCGACAGTAATCTGATCACATGGTGTCCCATTGCTAGGACTCAAGAACCCATCATCGCCTATTAGTACTACGATTATGGGCTCATAGGACAGGGACAGAGGAGTCCATGGATGTGCCTTTAATACTTACCTTGGTATCAGCCCTGGAAATCAGCAGGCGATCCGTGTATCGGGCTCATATATGTAATCAGTACACCCATAGTGTGTGCGCGCACTGACTGCTTGGAAGAGTCCAATGCACAGACCAAGTGCCAGTTTCCAGCTAGAGAACAGGCAGCCAGGTAAAAAGCACAATCCTGGACTCTTCGGCCCCTGACCTAAACGCCCCAAAACTTTCATCCCCCCCCCCCCTGCACACAAGATCGTATATCGGTCCCGGCTGCAGAGAGAAGAACTGCGCATGTGCGGATGAGAAGGGGCTTGTTCCCGCGCCGACAAGAGCTGCTGCGGCCCGACAAGAAGAGAAGATTCTTGTGGTAACCAGGGACGACGGAGGAGCAACACAGGGGGGGGCATCCCTTCAGGTAAGTCCAAAACTTCTGTTTGCTTCATTTTCCATGCACAATGTATATTACAAAGTGCATGGAAATTGGCAAACAGAAGTAATGAGACCTAATGTTTATGGCCGGACAACCCCTTTAATGAAATTGGCATTGGAGTTAACATGACTTAAAAGTTTAGCATCCATCTCCATCACTGTTTATTATTGGAGATGATTAGTTTTTTTGATAATGACATTTATTTTTCCGCAGCTTCTGGGAAAATGAGTTTCAAATAGAGATGAGCGAACACCAAAATGTTCGGGTGTTCGTTATTCGTAACGAACTTCCCGTGATGCTCGAGGGTTCGTTTCGAACAACGAACCCCATTGAAGTCAATGGGCGACCAGAACATTTTTGTATTTCGCCGATGCTCGCTAAGGTTTTCATGTGTGAAAATCTGGGCAATTCAGGAAAGTGATGGGAATGACACAGTGACGGATAGGGCAGGCGAGGGGCTACATGTTGGGCTGCATCTCAAGTTCCCAGGTCCCACTATTAAGCCACAATACCGGCAAGAGTGGGCCCCCCCCCTCCCAACAACTTTTACTTCTGAAAAGCCCTCATTAGCATGGCATACCTTTGCTAAGCACCACACTACCTCCAACAAAGCACAATCACTGCCTGCATGACACTCCACTGACACTTCTCCTGGGTTACATGCTGCCCAACCGCCCCCCCTCCCCCCCACAGCGCACACCAAAGTGTCCCTGCGCAGCCTTCAGCTGCCCTCATGCCACACCACGCTCATGTCTATTTAGAATTGCGTCTGCCATGACGAGGGACCGCAGGCACACACTGCAGAGGTTGGCACGGCTAGGCAGCGACCCTCTTTAAAAGGGGCGGGGCGATAGCCCACAATGCTGTACAGAAGCAATGAGAAATAGAATCCTGTGCCACCGCCATCAGGAGCTGCACACGTGGGCATAGCAATGGGGAACCTATGTGCCACACACTATTCATTCTGTCAAGGTGTCTGCATGCCCCAGTCAGACCGGGCTTTTTAATTCATAGACACAGGCAGGTACAACTCCCTATTGTGAAGTCCCTGTCGACCCACAGCATGGGTGGCTCCCTGGAACCCACCGGCGGTACACAGAAATATCCCATTGCATTGCCCAACACAGCTGAGGTAGTAATGTCGTGCGTAATACAGGTGGGCTTCGGCCCACACTGCATGCCCCAGTCAGACTGGGGTTCTTTACAAGTGGACACATGTAGGTTTAACTCCCTGTGGACCCACTGCCTGGGTGGGTGCCAGGAAGCCACCGGCGGTACATAGAAATATCCCATTGCATTGCCCAACACAGCTGAGGTAGTAATGTCGTGCGTAATACAGGTGGGCTTCGGCCCACACTGCATGCCCCAGTCAGACGGGTTCTTTAGAAGTGTACAGATGTATTAAAAACTCAGTGTGCACCTACAGCATGGGTGGCTCCCTGGAACCCACCGGCGGTACACAAAAATATCCCATTGCATTGCCCAACACAGCTGAGGTAGTAATGTCGTGCGTAATACAGGTGGGCTTCGGCCCACACTGCATGCCCCAGTCAGACTGGGGTTCTTTACAAGTGGACACATGTAGGTTTAACTCCCTGTGGACCCACTGCCTGGGTGGGTGCCAGGAAGCCACCGGCGGTACATAGAAATATCCCATTGCATTGCCCAACACAGCTGAGGTAGTAATGTCGTGCGTAATACAGGTGGGCTTCGGCCCACACTGCATGCCCCAGTCAGACGGGTTCTTTAGAAGTGTACAGATGTATTAAAAACTCAGTGTGCACCTACAGCATGGGTGGCTCCCTGGAACCCACCGGCGGTACATAAAAATATCCCATTGCATTGCCCAACACAGCTGAGGTAACGTCAGCTGTAATGCATGTGGGCTAAAAATTAATTTGATTACACTGTAGGCGAGGGCCCACAAAAATTGCTGTATCAACAGTACTAATGTACATCCCAAAAATTGGCCATGGCCAGCCAAGAGGGCAGGTGAAACCCATTAATCGCTTTGGTTAATGTGGCTTAAGTGGTAACTAGGCCTGGAGGCAGCCCAGTTTAACTAAAAATTGGTTCAAGTTAAAGTTCCAATGCTTTTAAGCGCATTGAAACTTATAAAAATTGTTCTGAAAAATTATTTGAGTGAGCCTTGTGGCCCTAAGAAAAATTGCCCGTTCAGCGTGATTACGTGAGGTTTCAGGAGGAGGAGCAGGAGGAGGAGGAGGAGGAATATTAGACACAGATTGATGAAGCAGAAATGTCCCCGTTTTGGATGGTGAGAGAGAACGTAGCTTCCATCCGCGGGTGCAGCCTACGTATTGCTTACGTATCGCTGCTGTCCGCTGGTGGAGAAGAGAAGTCTGGCGAAATCCAGCCTTTGTTCATCTTGATGAGTGTTAGCCTCTCGGCACTGTCGGTTGACAGGCGGGTACGCTTATCTGTGATGATTCCCCCAGCCGCACTAAACACCCTCTCTGACAAGACGCTAGCCGCAGGACAAGCAAGCACCTCCAGGGCATGCAGCGCGAGTTCAGGCCACGTGTCCAGCTTCGACACCCAGTAGTTGTAGGGGGCAGAGGCGTCACCAAGGATGGTCGTGCGATCCGCTACGTACTCCCTCACCATCCTTTTGCAGTGCTCCCGCCGACTCAGCCGTGACTGGGGAGCGGTGACACAGTCTTGGTGGGGAGCCATAAAGCTGGCCAGGCCCTTAAAGACTGTTGCACTGCCTGGGATGTACATGCTGCTCGATCTACGCACATCCCCTGCAACATGGCCCTCGGAACTGCGCCTTCTGCCACTAGCGCTGTCGGCTGGGAATTTTACCATCAGCTTGTCCGCAAGGGTCCTGTGGTATAGCAACACTCTCGAACCCCTTTCCTCTTCGGGAATCAGAGTGGGCAGGTTCTCCTTATACCGTGGATCGAGCAGTGTGTACACCCAGTAATCCGTAGTGGCCAGAATGCGTGCAACGCGAGGGTCACGAGAAAGGCATCCTAACATGAAGTCAGCCATGTGTGCCAGGGTACCTGTACGCAACACATGGCTGTCTTCACTAGGAAGATCACTTTCAGGATCCTCCTCCTCCTCCTCCTCCTCCTCCTCCTCAGGCCATACACGCTGAAAGGATGACAGGCAATCAGCCGGTGTACCGTCAGCAGCGGCCCAAGCTGTCTCTTCCCCCTCCTCCTCATCCTCCTCATGCTCCTCCTCCTCCTCCTGTACGCGCTGAGAAATAGACAGGAGGGTGCCCTGACTATCCAGCGGCATACTGTCTTCCCCCGCCCCCGTTTCCGAGCGCAAAGCAGCTGCCTTTATGGTTTGCAGGGAATTTCTCAAGATGCATAGCAGAGGAATGGTGACGCTAATGATTGTAGCATCGCCGCTCACCACCTGGGTAGACTCCTCAAAATTACCAAGGACATGGCAGATGTCTGCCAACCAGGCCCACTCTTCTGAAAGGAATTGAGGAGGCTGACTCCCACTGCGCCGCCCATGTTGGAGTTGGTATTCGACTATAGCTCTACGCTGTTCATAGAGCCTGGCCAACATGTGGAGCGTAGAGTTCCACCGTGTGGGCACGTCGCACAGCAGTCGGTGCACTGGCAGCTTAAAGTGATGTTGCAGGGTGCGCAGGGTGGCAGCGTCCGTGTGGGACTTGCGGAAATGTGCGCAGAGCCGGCGCGCCTTTACGAGCAGGTCTGACAAGCGTGGGTAGCTTTTCAGAAACCGCTGAACCACCAAATTAAAGACGTGGGCCAGGCATGGCACGTGCGTGAGGCTGCCGAGCTGCAGAGCCGCCACCAGGTTACGGCCGTTGTCACACACGACCATGCCCGGTTGAAGGCTCAGCGGCGCAAGCCAGCGGTCGGTCTGCTGTGTCAGACCCTGCAGCAGTTCGTGGGCCGTGTGCCTCTTATCGCCTAAGCTGAGTAGTTTCAGCACGGCCTGCTGACGCTTGCCCACCGCTGTGCTGCCACACCGCGCGACACCGACTGCTGGCGACATGCTGCTGCTAACACATCTTGATTGTGAGACAGAGGAGGAGGAGGAGGAGGAGGGTGCTTTAGTGGAGGAAGCATACACCTCCGCAGATACCAGCACCGAGCTGGGGCCCGCAATTCTGGGGGTGGGTAGGACGTGAGCGGTCCCAGGCTCTGACTCTGTCCCAGCCTCCACTAAATTCACCCAATGTGCCGTCAGGGAGATGTAGTGGCCCTGCCCGCCTGTGCTTGTCCACGTGTCCGTAGTTAAGTGGACCGTGGCAGTAACCGCGTTGGTGAGGGCGCGCACAATGTTGCGGGAGACGTGGTCGTGCAGGGCTGGGACGGCACATCGGGAAAAGTAGTGGCGACTGGGAACTGAGTAGCGCGGGGCCGCCGCCTCCATGATACTTTTGAAGGACTCCGTTTCCACAACCCTATACGGCAGCATCTCAAGGCTGATGAATTTTGCGATGCGGACGGTTAACGTTTGAGCGTGCGGGTGCGTGGCGGCGTACTTGCGCTTGCGCTCGAACACTTGCGCAAGCGACGGCTGAACGGTGCGCTGAACTACACTGCTGGATGGGGCCGCGGACAGCGGAGATGAGGGTGTGGGTGCAGGCCATGAGGCGGTAGTGCCTGTGTCCTGAGAGGGGGGTTGCATCTCAGTGGCAGGTTGGGGCACAGGGGGAGAGGCAGGGGTGCAAACCGGAGGCGGTGAACGGCCTTTGTCCCACCTTGCGGGGTGCTTGGCCATCATATGTCTGCGCATGGTGGTGGTGGTGAGGCTGTTGGTGTTGGCTCCCCGGCTGAGCTTTGCGCGACAAAGGTTGCACACCACTGTTCGTCGGTCGTCAGGCGTCTCTGTGAAAAACTGCCAGACCTTAGAGCACCTCGGCCTCCGCAGGGTGGCATGGCGCGAGGGGGCGCTTTGGGAAACACTTGGTGGATTATTCGGTCTGGCCCTGCCTCTACCCCTGGCCCTGGACACCGCACTGCCTCTTGCAACCTGCCCTGCTGATGCCCTTGACTCCCCCTCTGAAGACCTGTCCTCCTGAGTAAGCGTTGCACACCAGGTGGGGTCAGTCACCTCATCGTCCTGCTGCTCTTCCTCCGAATCCTCTGTGCGCTGCTCCCTGGGACTTACTGCCCTTACTACTACCTCACTGCAAGACAACTGTGTCTGATCGTCATCGTCCTCCTGACCCACAGAAAGTTGTTGAGACAGTTGGCGGAAGTCCCCAGCCTCTTCCCCCGGACCCCGGGAACTTTCGAAAGGTTGGGCATCAGTGACGATAAACTCCTCTGGTGGGAGAGGAACCGCTGCTGCCCAATCTAAGCAGGGGCCCGAGAACAGTTCCTGGGAGTGCTCCCGCTCCTGAGCAGGTGTTATTGTAGTGGAGTGAGGAGGCTGGGAGGAAGGAGGAGCAGCAGACAGAGGATTCGGATTGGCAGCAGTGGACGGCGCAGAACTGCGGGTAGACGATAGGTTGCTCGAAGCACTTTCTGCCATCCAGGACAGGACCTGCTCACACTGCTCATTTTCTAATAACCGTCTCCCGCGTGGACCCATTAATTGGGCGATGAATGTGGGGACGCCAGAAACGTGCCTCTCTCCTAATCGCGCAGTAGTCGGCTGCGACACACCTGGATCAGGAGCTTGGCCTGTGCCCACACCCTGACTTGGCCCTCCGCGTCCTCGGCCGCGTCCACGTCCTCTAGGCCTACCCCTACCCCTCAGCATGCTGTATTACCAGTGATTTGATTTCACAGGCAGGAAATAAATTGGCGCAAGACTGCAGGCCAAATATAATTTTTGCCCTTTTTGGAAAACGAAAGGCCCCACTGCCTCTAGTGAATGAATTATCTAAGTTTAATAACTGTGCTGTGTCCCTGCTTATGTGTCACAGAACGTGAGGGTAGCAGAGTTATTATAACTCTTGGAGAGCAGGTATTTTTTTCCCAATTAAGGAAAGCAAATGGCGAAGCCAGCAGTAAAGCGTAGCTGGGTGCGTATGATTTAGCAATGTTTTTCACGCAGCTCACACGTCTCCACAGGCGTAAGGACGGACAGAGGCTGGACAAATAGATTTGTTTTCAGTTTTTTCCCACCAACAGGCAGCACTGCGTATATTCAATGAACATGAGAAGTTTAATAACTGTGCTGTGTCCCTGCTTATGTGTCACAGAACGTGAGGGTAGCAGAGTTATTATAACTCTTGGAGAGCAGGTATTTTTTTCCCAATTAAGGAAAGCAAATGGCGAAGCCAGCAGTAAAGCGTAGCTGGGTGCGTATGATTTAGCAATGTTTTTCACGCAGCTCACACGTCTCCACAGGCGTAAGGACGGACAGAGGCTGGACAAATAGATTTGTTTTCAGTTTTTTCCCACCAACAGGCAGCACTGCGTATATTCAATGAACATGAGAAGTTTAATAACTGTGCTGTGTCCCTGCTTATGTGTCACAGAACGTGAGGGTAGCAGAGTTATTATAACTCTGGCAGAGCAGGTATTTTTTTCCCAATTAAGGAAAGCAAATGGCGAAGCCAGCAGTAAAGCGTAGCTGGGTGCGTATGATTTAGCAATGTTTTTCACGCAGCTCACACGTCTCCACAGGCGTAAGGACGGACAGAGGCTGGACAAATAGATTTGTTTTCAGTTTTTTCCCACCAACAGGCAGCACTGCGTATATTCAATGAACATGAGAAGTTTAATAACTGTGCTGTGTCCCTGCTTATGTGTCACAGAACGTGAGGGTAGCAGAGTTATTATAACTCTGGCAGAGCAGGTATTTTTTTCCCAATTAAGGAAAGCAAATGGCGAAGCCAGCAGTAAAGCGTAGCTGGGTGCGTATGATTTAGCAATGTTTTTCACGCAGCTCACACGTCTCCACAGGCGTAAGGACGGACAGAGGCTGGACAAATAGATTTGTTTTCAGTTTTTTCACACCAACAGGCAGCACTGCGTATATTCAATGAACATGAGAAGTTTAATAACTGTGCTGTGTCCCTGCTTATGTGTCACAGAACGTGAGGGTAGCAGAGTTATTATAACTCTGGCAGAGCAGGTATTTTTTTCCCAATTAAGGAAAGCAAATGGCGAAGCCAGCAGTAAAGCGTAGCTGGGTGCGTATGATTTAGCAATGTTTTTCACGCAGCTCACACGTGTCCACAGGCGTTAGGACGGACAGAGGCTGGACAAATAGATTTGTTTTCAGTTTTTTCCCACCAACAGGCAGCACTGCGTATATTCTATGAATAATAACTGTGTTGTGGCCCTGCCTATACAATTCTTTCCCTGCAGTATCAATGGAGGGTGGAATGCTCTGCAGAGGCGATTTTGAGAAGCCCAAAAAAAATGCAGCACAGCTAACAGCAGCCTGGACAGTACTGCACACGGATAAATATGGCCCTAGAAAGGACCGTTGAGGTTCTTGAAGGCTACACTCACTCCTAACACTCTCCCTGCCTATGCAGCACTTCTGTCCCTAATGCCAGGTGCAACGGTCTGCAGAGGCGATTTTGAGAAAAAAAAAAATCCCACTGCTAACAGCAGCCAACACACAGCTATCAGTGGCCCTAATAAGGACCTTTGGGGGGTCTTGAAGCCTACACTAACTACCAATTCTTTCCCTACAGCAGCTCCGGTATAAACAGCACTGTCCCTCATCTAACTCACACCGCATCTGAGGCGAGCCGCGGGAGGGGCCGACTTTTATATTAGGCGAACACCTGATCTCGCCAGCCACTCACAGCAGGGGGGTGGTATAGGGCTTAAACGTTGCAGGGGGAAGTTGTAATGCCTTCCCTGTCTTTCAATTGGCCAGAAAAGCGCGCTAACGTCTCAGGGAAGGAAGTGAAAGTAACCAGAACACCGCATGGTGTTCGTTACGAATAACGAACATCCCGAACACCCTAATATTCGCACGAATATCAAGCTCGGACGAACGCGTTCGCTCATCTCTAGTTTCAAATGTTAGGCTGGAAGCACAAAACAAATGTGCGTCATCAATAAAATAGCAGCCGTTCCTGAAAATCCATTTCACAAATATATTTACAATGATTAACATATAGGACTCCATTCATTGCAGAGATGTCAACACTGGTAAACACGCTTGCTTTAAGAAAAGCCCCTGACAACAAATAGTGTCTGTACTCAGCTATATCTGTCAGCTTGATAGAAATAAATGGAGTTGTAGTTCGCAAGACCCCTGTTCTTGTAATCAGTAGGGGTACCAGCAATCGGAGATCCGCTGATCACCTATCCAGAGGAAACTTAGTTTCATGAACAACACCTTTACTAGGGACACCTGCCACTATAGCAACCAGACAGTCACATATGACTACCCAGCTATGCTACTACATCACAGACCTTTCTCAGAATGTTGGGTTCCTGAAAGTTCTGACAACACTGTCAGGCGCATCTCATTGTGCTATAGGCAGGCGAAGCAAGAAGATCTGCAATTTTTACCAGCATTACATCATGGACTTCGTATCCCTTGAGAGTCATCGTCTACTGAAGGAGAACGCAGACCTCCGAAAACTAATGGGCCTGCAGCAAGAAAACTGTGAACTGCGCATGGCTTTGGAATGTTACAACGAGAAGATTGTAGACCAGCCACCGTCGAGAAAATCTAAATGCACAAAGGGTAAGGCTAGGTTTATCTATGACGGTTTGACCAAATCAGATAAAAGACTGGAAAATTCAGACTTTCATTTTTAAACTCTTAGTGACACGGCCTATTTTGGCCCTAATACATGCCATTTTTTTTGGGGGGGGGGGGTATTTTCATCTCCAGATTTCAAAAGCCATATTTTTTTTTATTTTTCCATCAACATGGCCATAATAGCGCTTGCTTCTCTGTGTGGCGATCTGCAGTTTTTATTTGTACCATTTTTTGTGTATGTATAATGTATTGTGTACAGAGAAAAATGACCTCAATTTTTTTTACCAGTGTTAATCGTTAGAGATGAGCGAACGTACTCGGTAAGGGCGATTTCGCAATCGAGCACCGCAATTTTCGAGTACTTCACTACTCGGGTGAAAAGTACTCGGGGGCGCTGTGGGTGAGCGGGGGGTTGCAGAGGGGAGTGGGGGGGGAGAGGGAGAGAGAGCTCCCACCTGTTCCGCGCTGCTACCCCCCACTCCCCTCTGCAACCCTCCGCCCCACAGCGCATCCGAGTACTTTTCACCTGAGTAGCCAGGTACTCGAAAATCTCGGTGCTCGTTTGCGAAATCGCCCTTACCGAGTACGTTCGCTCATCTCTATTAATCGTACAACATAAATGACATATTACATTTTTTTCTCCGGGTCTCTACAATTAGAACACTACCAAAAGTCCATCATTTTTTAAAGGTTTTTCCACTATTGCACAATAAAAAGCCTTTTATAAAAAAGGCATTGCTGTATTTAAAACTCTAACATTTTTTAGGGGTACCATTATGGGGTACATATGGCTTTTTAAATCACTTTTATTGCATTTTTTGCAGGCAAAATGAACAAAAAAAGCATTTTTGAATCTGCTTTTCAGCTATTTTTTTTACTGTGTTTGCCATGCTGGATAAAGAGTTTGTTTAGTTTAATCCATGGTTACAGATGCGACAATGCCCAATCTGTGGGGTTCTTTTTTTACATTTTTATTTTAAAAAAAGGAAATGTGTGCAAAAAAATGTTGTTTTTTTTAAAATTTTGTCTTTATTTTAACATCCTTACAGAGGACTTGAAACTGCGATCCTATGATTGCTATAAAAATACTTTGCAGTACTTCTGTACTGCAGTGTATTATCACTAATAGTAGCGATCATAGGCCATGGCAACCCATCCATCCTCCGCGATAAAATAGCCGATGACATTACAGAGGGAACGCCTTGTCAGTATTGATTGCAGCGTATACATTTAACCCTTTCCAATCCAATTTGTATCCTGGTTTTCCTAGGGGGCTTACTCTTTTTCTGCCATTATACAACAGAGCTATATGCCTGTAAAGCCAATACTGCATGAGGTGACACGTTGGATAGGCTCCGACAGCAGAGAGGCTGGCAATATACAGTAAGAGAACCCCAATGGACGTCTTCCAACATCGGAGCTGTACAGCCTTAAATCATGATGTCTTTAGACGTCAGACAGTGGATTGGAGAGGGTTAACAGTGTGATCAGCGTTTTCACCGATGCTGCTGTTGCAGTGGGAGGCTGGCTCTCAGTCACAGCCGGCTGCCGCTGTGGATGGCCCGAGCTCAGCTTCTGAGCCCACACCATCCATAGATCGTAAGCTTACTTCCTAGGGAAGGAACTGCTTCCCAGCCAGGACATAAGTTTATGTCATATAGTGTTAAAGGGTTAAAGGGACTGTCAGCTGCCATGAGCCCCATTAACAACTTAAAAACTGGATAAAACCCTCCTGGAAAAGACGCCTTTTTAAATCAGATTTTGAACTTATGTCTCGTGTAAATTTATTTGTGAGTAACCGAGTCACCTGAGGCCTCATGTCCACGGGCATGAATGGATTCCGCGACCCTGTGTACCTGTCAGTGTCTTGAAGTTCTGTTCTGCGGATGTGTGCGGTAGTGTCGTCCGGCGCACATATGCAGTATGCAGTAGATTTTTTTTTTCAAACTCCTGCTTTTTCTGCGGAATCCATAGTCCGTCCGCAATTGATATTGGGCCGCGGATCAGACGGCTTCCATTGACTGCAAAATGGAGCACGCTGCGTTTTTTCATTCGCAGATGGAAATTGGTTTCCGCTCATGTGCATGAAAAATTATTTGTCCATAGCATGCTATGGAGGGTTATTGCTGTGGAATCCGGAGCGGAAAGCCCACTCAGGATTCTGCAGCAAAAATCCAACCGTGGACAAGAGGCCTTAAATATATTTTAACCCCCTTAGCGACATAACTAATTTTAGTCTTAAGAGCCAGTAAATCGTCCTCAGTTTTGTGTTTCATTGGTCACAACTTCTGTATTTTTTTGTCAATGTAACTGTATGAGATCATGTATTTTGCAAGGCGAGTTTTCATTTTTATAGGGCCCTATTTCGGGTGCATATACTGTATTGAATAGTACTAATGCAGAATCTGCAAGGGCTTATTCACACGGACGCATGCAGTTTTGTTCTATAAAATATGCACCATTTTCGCTGCAGTTGTATGTCCGTGTTACATGCGTTTTTTGCTGCGCATGTGTGGATTTTTACCTCCATGTTGCATCCATGTGTATTCTGTTTTTCACGTGTGAAAAAATAGCAAGAAAGTGCAAGTGATGCAAGTTTTGTCACTACAGGGTGTGCAAAAAAAGCCACACAGTGAACACGCCTGCTAATGCACGTTTGCTGCATTTTTTTTACATAACCATAAATTTTAGTGGGTGATTGTGATTACGGACCAAAATAGGGCATATTGTGATTTTTTTATTTATGTGTAACATTAAGCCTTATAAAAACACGCATCTGAATGCAGCTATTCAATTCAATAGAATGAAAATCTACCTTGTGAATGGGCCCTAATGGGGCTCTACTGTGTCCTATTTATAATACTGGCATAGCCTCATGTGGCAAAGGGGTGTTTTACCCCTTCAGGCACGGGGGTCTGGTGGTGTCTGCTACCTCTGAGGCGCCTATAGCTACGACCTTGATTTCTAACATATTAACATACCGAATTTTATTTTCGTATCTTAGAAAGAGAACATAAAGCAAAAACACCAGAACCCTGCCCAAAACCAGGTAAGTGACACCTCTGACTTCTATGCCCTAATTCAAGTCTATTACCAGTAACATTTGGAAATACGTTTTTGGAATATTCTCCAAATCTACGAGGCCCACAAACAGCCAAGCACTATACTCCAGTGCCGTATTCATAATTCTGCAGGCTTTAGAGATTACATTTCCAAGCATTCCTTATAGGTACAGTGTACATATGTAGGGTTTTTTTTGGTAATTTGTCATTTTTACACCAGGCAATGTACAGTAATCTATTCACCATTTCTCATATATTATTAAATACATTCTCTAATACAATTTGCTCAATTTTATCTGTTCTTGTATTTCCCTATTCTAGAAAAAGACAGCATGCTGGAAATTCCACCAACACCAAGTAAGTCATGTTTCCTTCACATGCTCTCAATATATGTCTCATATTACCGCATATGTAAGCCAAAGCCTCTCTTGAATGTAGTCATTGTTGCTTGGAGATCCTAGGCACTAATGCAAAATCTGTAATGGGGCTCCTAAATGCTGTATGCTATATATAATAGTGGTGTATTCTCATATGGCAGAGGGCTATATGGGCCCCTCAGGCACCGGGGTCTGGGGGTGTCTGCTACCTCTGAGCCCCCTATAGCTATGCCCTTGATTTCTAACATAGTAACATACAAAATTTTATTTTCATTTCTTAGAAAGTGAACATAAAGGCAAAACATCAGAACCCTGCCCACAACCAGGTAAGTGACTCCCCTGACCTCTACGTCTGGGTGTGGCGACTATCTCTGCAACCCCTATAGTTATTACCCTGATTTCTAACATAGTTGCATACTAAATTGTACATTTCATATCTTAGGCGGCAAAAATTACGCAAAACCATCAGATTCGCATCCACAGCCAGGTAAGTGGAATCCCTCACTGCTACGTCTTCTACATAGTCTTTTGCTAACATAGGTCTTTTTACAGCCTAACATACTATGTTCATCCAGTGTAGCCTATTATCCCTCCAATGTTGAGTGAATTCGCCATCACCACGTCCTCAGCCAGAGAGTTCTATAGTCTCACTGCTTTTACAGTAAAGTGCCCCAAACTGTACGCAATATTCCATGTGTGGTCTAGTCAGTGACTTGTAAAGAGGACGAACAATGTTCTTGTCGTGTGCCCCTAGACCTCTTTTGATGCCCCACATGATCCTATTTGCCTTGGCAGCAGCTGTCTGACACGGGTTACTCCACTGTTTACTCCAGCTAAGCTTACAACTGAAATACCCAAGTCCTTTTCCTTGTCAGTTTTGCCCAGTGGTTTCCCATTCAGTATGTAATGTTGACATGTTTTTTCCAGCCCAATTTAATACAATCTAAGAAACAATAGTGACATTTAAAAAACATTTTTGGAATACTGCATTTAGCTGACTTCTTAAAGGGGTTAGGTGCTGTATTCATAATTATGCAAGCTTTATAGCTGAAATTTCCCAATATTCCTTACAGGTACAGTGTACATATGTAGGTTTTCTGGTTCTTTGTCATCTTTACACCAAGCAATGTACAGTAATCTGTATACCATACCTATATTATTAAATATATTCTGTAATATAACTTTCTGAACCTTATCTGTTCTTATATTTTCATTATCTAGACAAAGACAGCATGCTGGATGTTAGCGCAGAATCAAGTAAGTCCTTTTTTCTCCACGTGATTTCAATCTGTTTCCTGTATTACCTCATAATTAGGCCAAAACCTCTGTCACTGAATGTTGTATCATTGTACCTTATAGATATCATCAGAAACTAAGGGACTAGATGGTATTGAGATGTTGAGTCATAATGAAGATGCTATAGATAGCTGGGAACGCCGACTTAGATCTAGAATCTGTTATAGGGGCCCCTAACTACCATGTGCCATATTTAATAGTGGTGTATGCCCATGTGGCAGAGGGGTGTTTGGGCCCCTCAGGCATCGGGGTCTGGGTGTGGCGGCTACCTCTGCACCCCCTTCTATAGCTACTAGTCTGATTTCTTAACACATTTACATACTAAACTGTATATTTCATTTCTTAGGTGATGAAAGTGGTGCAGAACCATCAGAACCCTCCCCAAAGCCAGGTAAGTGGAAGCTCTGACTGCTATGTTCTCAACATAGTCTATTACTAAAAACATAGTATTTTAGGCTGAAAAAAGACATATGTCTATTCAGTTCAGCATATTATCCCCCAATGTTGATCCAGAAGAAAGCAAAAAAACCAAAAACATATCAGGTAGATGACAATTTTCCTCATTCTATGGGAATATTATTTCCCGACTCCTAACCTGACAGTCAGAATAATCCCTGGATCACCAACTTTTCTGTAGTAATCAGTGACTATAACATGAGATATTGTTACACTCAAGAAAGACTTCCAGGCCCCTCTTGTACTGTCTAGTGATTTCACCATATCCTCAGGCAGAGAGTTCCATAGTCTCTCTGCTCTTACAGTAAAGAACTCCCATCTGTGTTGTGTAGAAACCTTCTTTCCTCTAGCCGTAGAGGATGCCCCTTGTTACAGTCACAGTTCTGGGTCTAAATAGATGAGGAAAGACATCTTTGTATTGTCCCCCGCTATATTTATACATAGTTATTGGGTCACCCATCAGCCGTCTTTTGTCTAAAGTGAATAACCCCAACTTTGATAACCTTTCTGAGTATTGTAGTCAATACATTTCATTTATTGCTTTAGTTGCCTACCTTTGTAACTGCTCAAGCTCTTATATGTTCTTCTTGAGTACTGATGCCCAAAACTGTATACAATATTCTATGTGGTCTGACCAGTGACTTGTAAAAAGGAAGAACAATGTTCTTGTCATGTGCCCTTAGATGTAACCTGTCTAGTTCTGGTTTGGAGTCTCAGCGTTGTAACCCGAGCAGACAGATAGCGTAGTCAGGATTTAGCTAGGTATCGATAACAGTTGGTATCAGTTGCAGTATGAAGGAAGCAGGCAGGTAACGTTGTCAGAGGGAAGCAGGAGAAGCTGTCCAGATGGCTGGATAGCTCAGTAGGAAAAGCTGCTGCATGGAAGACAGGAGCTCCTGTGTCCAAGCCCTGGCACTAGACCTTTTTTGATGCACCCCATGATCCTATTTGCCTTGGCCGCAGCTGTCTGGCATTGGTTGCTCTAGTTAAGCTTACCATTAACTAAAATCCCCAAGTCCTTTTCTATGTCATGTTACTCAGTGGTTTCCCATTTAGTGTGTAATAGTGACGTGTGTTTCCCTTGCCCATGTGCAGAACCTTACATTTACCAGTGCTAAACCTCATTTACCTCTTTTATGCTCAAACCTCCAACTTATCGCATCCTTTAACAACCTTCTTGTGTCCTCTCTTGTGTTAATTACTTTACATGGTTTTCTATCGTCTGCAAATATTGCTGTTTTACTATATAATTCTTCTATTGGTTCTTTAATAAATATATTAAAAAGAATAGGGCCCAAAACTGACCCCTGTGGTACCCCACTAGTAACGGTGATCCAGGTTCACTTTTTGACAGTGGCAGAGGGGTGTTTGGTACCCTCAGGCACCGGGTTCTAGGTATTGCTGCTACCTCTGCACCCCCTATAGTTACTCTCCTGATCTCTAACGTACTTGCATACTAAATTAAATTGTAAATTTCATATCTTAGGTACCAAATGTGACACAAAACCTTCACATTCCTCCCCACAGCCAGGTAAGTGAAACCTCTGACTGCTAAATCTTCAATATAGTGTATTATTAATGACAAATTAAGAATAATATTTTTGGAATACTGCATTTAGCTGACTTCTTGAAAGGGTTTGACTTAATAAACATTTATTACTTATCCAAGGACCCCCACTAATCACTAAAACAAGGTTTCTGAGTGCCATTCCTTCTCATTGCATGATTGCAGTGAAGAATAGTTTGAATGGAGTGGGGTCTAGCGTGTTTCCTACCGCTCCACTCCATGTCTCTGAGGTCAACAAAAGCCTATATACTTTAGTGCTGTATTCATAATTCTGCAAGCTTTAGGGCTAAAATTTCCCAGCATTCATTACAGGGTCATTGTATTTATGTAAGTCAAAGTCTCTGTCTATAATGTAGTATCAAAATTGCTTATAGATAAAAACTAAGGTACAGAGCTGTCTAGTTATAATAAAGATGCTAGAGACAGCTAGGAACATAGACTTAGATCTTGAACCTCTGATACACAGGACAACTATACGTCAAAATTGCTCATTTGAGTGATTCTTTGACCGATAGTTGGCTTGTGTAAAAGTTCTCTTACTCTATTTTCTAAAATATAGATGTATGGTATATGGACATATCCTCCAAATATTGTAAAATTAGTTTCAATCCAAATAATTTCCATAACCTTACAATTAAACTTTTGCAGATCCCCAAAAAATGACACACTGTCATCGAATATTTGGAGAAATGGCTTTTCGATTAGACCGCAAAATTCTGTGTGCTGTGTTCCCCAATAAACGACGTCTTTATGGATATCGTGTAGCTAATTTAAAGGAGAAGATCATACAGGTTAGAAACTTAAATTACTATTTAATTATATCCCAAATTGTAGCGCCACCACAGATGATATGGAGAATTAACCTCACTAATAAATTACTGTATTTAAGAAATTTTTTTTTTTTTTAAACCAGATAACCCCATTAAAGTATATTTCATGCTTTCAGGTGACCACATGCCAATTGACTGGCAAGGTAGATGAACGGTTAAGATCAGAGTTGAATAAACGATACTGTGACATTGTGGGTCAATTGAAGAAACTAGGCTATGACCAGAACGTTCATCCCTATTTTACTGAACATCTCGTTAACACCTATGGCATCCTGAAGGAGAGGGCGGCTGCAGAAGCTCCTGAAATGAATGATCTAGAACACCTGAGGAAGATGATAGCCAAGACCATGCACAATGAGAAATCAGAAGACATGGAAATTATCCTAAACTGTCTAGCATATCTTTCCAAGCAAGAAGGAAGCACAATATTGACTTGGTAACTGGAAACAGAACTTTCCATCTAGTTCAATAAGTGTCCAGTGATGGAATAAATGCATCTTCAACATCAAAAATAGAAACTAAAGGCTTTTTCTTTATTTGTTTTTATCTTCTTTGGTCAAGAATCTTGTCTACCTTTGGAAAAAGAGGTATTGATAGAACCTATTCTGTTCTAACGGCCTCCTTTTTTTTTAACCTTCTGCTCTTAAGGCTCCCTATACACATTACTATTTGGTCAACTGAACCCCCCCCCCCCCCAATAACAGTGGGGCCAGACAACTCAATAATGTGTTTGGGGGCTGCTTAGATTTCTCTGATCAGAGGATGTAAATGGGAAAGAAGGATTAGGGACATGAAATTTCATCACCTAATCCATCTGTTCCCTGGGAGATAAGCCGGTACCAGAGCTGTGAGGTGACAGCTTACTTCCCAATACACATGAAGACTCGGACGAACTGAAAACAGCTGGAGGACAGACATTTGTTCACCTGACAGTCGTTGAATGGATATTTTTAGATGGGCTGTATAGGATGAGTAAAATATAGCTACTTTCTTCCAAATTAGTTATCTATACCTGCCCATGGGTTCATTGTGGTATTACAGCTCGTAACCATTCACTTCTGAAGCAGGTAATGATATTGTGAATGGCACCGCCATGATAGACAGGGTCGGAGGTAGCATTTCTTTTTTTTATAAAAATAACTTTACTTAATAAACTGGTCATATACATCACTTCATGGGAGGAGGGTTTGTTTACACAGTAAGGGCAACTTCACACGGCATGGTTGCATACACAATATGTGGTGAATAGAACTAATTGATTTCAATAGGTTCATTCTCGTTTTTAGCTTTTGTGCGAGAACTCTGCGTGCACAAGAAAGAAACAGAGCATGCTCTACTTTAGTGTGCATTTGCATACAAAAGGCCCTATAGCAGTCTAAAGTATAATAATATCTCACAGGGTTAAAGGAATTTTCCCACTAAATACACTAATCACTTATCCTTAGATGAAGTCTAGGGGTCTGACCACCGGTCCCCTTGGGATCAGGAGAATGGTGGTCCTCTAGTGTCCCTAGTGCAAGGAGCGATGATGTTCATTCATGACCATTGCTTCATTTACTTCTACTTTACTGATGGAAGTAGCAGAGTGCTGAACTTCGCTATCCTTATAGAAATGGATGGAGTGTTTTCACACATGCTGCTTGCTGCTAAAGGGGGATCTACAGCATCTACAGATGTTAACGGAATGAGCTCAATAAATTACATGAATGGTACAACTGCTAGTGTGTTATTAGTTTAGTTAGATTGTGTTTGTCTGGAATTTTGACTTAGATAATTATCATCCTGTTTATTTCTATAGCACCAACATATTCTGCAGCGCTTTACAAATTGGGGGAAACATACACAAAATAGGTCATAACATCCAGTAATAAACCAGTGTGCATCTTAAACAATTGGGGTGATGGCCCTGATCACAAGAGCTTACAGGCTACAAGGAAGTATTCTCACAGGATACTATGTATGGATATAAAAAGTCCACACACCTCTGGTAAAATGCCAATATTTTAACAGGTTAAAAAATCTAACAAAGAAGAATAACTTCAGATTTCTTTTCACCTTCACTGTGACCCGTTATCTGTAAATCCATTGGAAAGCAAGCTAAAATCATTTAGGGAGGAAAAATAACAAAACTTAAATAATGTGGTGCATAAGTGTAAACACACTCTTATATTTGGGGATGTGGTGGTGTTCAGAATCAGCCAATCACATTAAGGCTGCTTCTACATGGGTGACTTTATCAACTGATTTTGTCGCAGTGCGACAAATCGCATGTACGTAGAGCCAATGCTTTTCTATGGGTTCTTCCACATGAAGACACTTCAAGACTACAAAATTGCAGCATGCTCTATACAGACGTGATTTGCTATTTTTTGTAGCCCATGTTTCCCTATGGAGCCTTCCTTTTTGTTGCATTGCATTGCACAAAAGTCTTCGCAGTTGGTGCTATAATATATATCAAATAGAACAACCCCTGTCATTTGGCACAATGTGCTGTAATATAATTTGGAAGAGGGCACACATATTGGAAGAGGGCACACAGATTTCAGCCAGACGCCAGAAACAGGCGCCAGAGGCAGAGGCAGGAGCAGGGCAGAAGGGGGACACTGGGGCGGCACAGGAGCCGGTACCGGCGCCCAGAGGCCACCAGGAGTCCGAGGGAGTGGCTGGAGGATTGCCCGCTGAAGATCCAGCGGCAGAAGCAAGAAAGCAGGTCCCGTTGCGGAGCGGCAGGAGGGCAGAGAGCGCGGAGGAGCCGTAAGTATATTATGTGTATCTTCTGTTTACTAGTGTGTCTTAGTGTGTGTGTGTGGATCTAAATGTGTGTCTGTGACTAAGTGAGGGGTATTAGACTGTATTAGAGTGTGAGTGTGTAAGTGTCTGTGTGTCTGTGTGCAAAGTGTAAGGGGACCAGGATTGAGTGATTGAGTGAGGGGGGAAAAAAAAAAAGTGTGTGAGCGGTTGCGCATAGGCAGCAGCGAGTGAGCAGTTGCGCATAGGCGGCAGTGAGTGAGCGGTTGCTCATAGTGCAGCGTGTGAGCGGTTGCGCATAGGTGGCAGCGTTTGAGTGGTTGCGCATTGGCAGCAGCGTGTGAGCAGTTGCGCATAGGCGGCTGCGTGTGAGCAGTTGCGCAGAGGCGGCAGCATGTGAGCGGAGTGTGAGCAAGTCTATCTTCACTACTTCCACAAGTAAATTGTAGATCCCCATTAGAATGAGCTCCATGCCTGACAATGCCGTCCGGTGTGCTACTTGTGCAATGTATACATTCCTTGATCAGCCGATCGAGGGTGCATACTGTTGCACAAGATGCATGCACGTCACACATTTAGAAGCCCAAATCCTGGACCTAAATGGGCAACTGGCAACACTGAGACCCGTTGACATCATGGAAAGGAGTTTGGTGCTCACTGAGCAGACGCTCGCTGGGGTAGAGGCGGGGGCGGATGATAGTACGGAAGAGCAGGGGGAGCAGGCAGCTAGCTGGGTGACAGATAGAAGGAGGTGTAGAGGGAAGAGGACCAGGAAGGCTAGTCCTGAACTGGCACAACCCAACAAGTCTGCAACGTTGGCAGATGAGGGGGGTGCCATTACAGAGCCAGCACCGCTGCAGCACGACATGCCCTCTGAACGCCAGGGAGATGACTGCTCCAGTGAGACAGGGATGGGAAGCGCAGGGCAGGCTAGACAGGTCATAGTGGTGGGGGACTCAATTAAAAGGGGGACAGATACGGCAATCTGCCATTAAGACTGAGATCGTTGAGCGGTGTGTTGTCTTCCTGGTGCTCGAGTTCAACACATCGCGGATCGGATTGACAGATTACTGGGAGGGGCTGTGAGGATCGAGCGGTCATGGTGCATGTTGGCACCAATGAACAAATTAGAGGTCAATGGAGGGCCCTCAAAAATGATTTCAGGGACTTAGGGTCCAAGCTTAGGGCGAGGACCTCCAGGGTAGTTTTCTCGGAAATACTACCTGCACCTAAGGCCACACTAGAAAGGCAGCAGGATCTTAGGGAGGTAAACAAGTGGCTCCGGAGTTGGTGTAAGAAGGAGAGATTTGGGTTCCTGGAGAACTGGGCTGACTTTGCTGTCGGCCACAGGCTCTACCGTAGGGACGGGCTGCATCTCAATGGGGAGGGTGCAACTGTGCTGGGTGAAAAGATGGCTAGAAGGCTGGAGGAGTGTTTAAACTAGGGACTGCAGGGAGGGCAAAAAGAGAAATAGGGGGGTAGTCAGTGTAGCTAGCGACCTGGGTCTAAGCAATGGGAAGGGGGGTCGAGCAGGGGATGGAGTTAGTACAGTTAGAACTGACAGATCAGCCAATAGTACCATTAGCAACAAAACGAATTTAAAGAACCAAAAAAAACAGTATAAATTGTATGACCACGAATGCAAGAAGTCTGATCGGTAAAGTGGGTGAGCTTGAAGCGAGAATGGCTGATGAAAACTATGATATAGTCAGAATAACGGAAACATGGCTTGATGATAAGTGCGATTGGGTGGCGAATTTACAGTGTTACAATCTCTTCAGAAGAGACCGTGGAAACCAGAAAGGGGGAGGGGTATGTCTATACGTTAAATCGTACTTAAAGCCGAGACTATGGGAAGATATAGGTGCAGGAGACGAACACGTGGAATCTCTGTGTGTAGAAATACAGGGAGAGAAAAATTACAAAATCCTGATAGCGGTTTTCTATAGACCACCAAAAGCAACAGAGGAAACTAAAACCTTACTACTAAGGCAGATAGAAGAGGTGTCAAACCGCAATGAAGTAATTATCATAGGGAACTTTAATTATCCAGGTATAACATGGGAGAACGAAACCTGTAAATCCCATAGGGGTGATAAGTTCTTGAGATCAATTAAAGATAACTACCTTACCCAACTTGTGCAGGAACCAACGAGAGGGAGGGCCATTCTGGACTTAGTACTAACTAACAAACCAGACCGAATAACGGGGGTACAGGTTGAGGGGCACTTGGGGAACAGTGACCACAATATAATCAACTTCCAGCTGTCATTCAATAAGAAGCCTTATCAGGGAGCAACAAACAAACTAAACTTTAGTAAAGCAAAATTTGATCAGCTCAGAACTACTATCGGTAACATTAATTGGGACAACATCCTCAAAAATATCAGTACAGAGGACAAATGGGAAAAGTTTAAAAAGATCCTAATCACCTCATGTGAGCAGTTCATACCCTTTAAAAATAAAAGAACTTCAAGTAAAAGGAAACCAATGTGGCTCGACAAGACGGTAAGGGGGGCAATAAATGAAAAAAAGAAAGTGTTCAAACTACAAAAGCAAGAAGGCAGCGAAGAAGCACTAAAATTGTACAGGGAAAAAAAACAAAATATGCAAAGACAAGATCAAAATTACAGAAAGACTAATCGCCAAAGAGAGCAAAAACAATCTGAAACTATTTTTCAACTATATTAACAGCAAAAGGATTTGCACCGAGAGCACTGTCCCTTTAACAAATAATGCAGGAGAAATCATTGAAGATGATGGAGGGAAGGCAAATCTATTAAAGGGGTTGTCCCGCGATAGCAAGTGGGGTTAAGCACTTCTGTATGGCCATAATAATGCACTTTTTAATTTACATCGTGCATTAAATATTGGCCAAACAGAAGTTATACACTTACCCCCTCCGGTGCTGGCGTCCCCGTCTCCATGGCGCCGACCAAAGCCGCCTTCTCCCTGGATTAGACGCGCTTGCGCAGTCTGCCCTCTTCTGTCCGGCTCCGGCGTGCTCGCGCCGCAGAGGTCTTCTGCGCATGTGCAGAAGACCTGTGCGGCGCGAGCACACCGGAGCGGCCCCTTCAGCGCAAGCGCGTCTAATCCAGGGAGAAGGCGGCTTTGGTCGGCGCCATGGAGACGGGGACGCCAGCACCGGAGAGGGGAAGTGTATAACTTCTGTATGGCCAATATTTAATGCACGATGTATATTACAAAGTGCATTAATATGGCCATACAGAATTGCTTAACCCCACTTGCTATCGCGGGACAACCCCTTTAAATAGTTTCTTTTCAAGCATATTCACAAACGAAAAAGAAATGCCACACGAGATGCAGGGGAATAAAATGAGCCCCTCACAAAATATCTCATACCTAACGCAGGAGGAAGTGCGGTTAAAGAAGATTAAAATCGATAAATTGCCAGGCCCAGATGGAATACACCCAAGGGTACTAAGGGAACTAAGTGATGAGATAGCTAGGCCGCTATATCTAATATTTGTGGATACTATCAAGACGGGGGTTGTAGTATTGGATTGGCGCATTGCCAACGTGGTTCCAATTTACAAAAAGGGGACCAAAAGTGAGCCTGGTAACTACAGGCCGGTAAGTCTCACTTCAGTAACGGGAAAAATATTCGAGGGGATCCTGAGAGACACCATCGATGAGTACCTTAAGGAGAACAAGGGAATAACTCCTCACCAGCATGGGTTCTTGAAGGGTCAATCGTGTCAGACCAATCTGATCAGCTTCTACAATGAAGTAAGTTCTAGGCTGGACCTAGGAGAGTCTATTGATCTTGTATATCTGGACTTCTCTAAAGCATTTGACACCGTGCCGCATAATAGGCTAATATATAAAATGAGGCAGCTCCGATTGGGTGAAAACGTGTGTATCTGGGTAAAGAATTGGCTCAGAGATAGAAAGCAGAGGGTGGTAATAAATGGTTCATACTCTGATTGGGCCACCGTCGCTAGCAGCATGCCACAGGGTTCAGTATTAGGCCCCATTCTGTTCAATATATTTATCAATGACCTGATAGAGGGGCTGCACAGCAAAATATCAATATATGCAGATGACACAAAATTATGCAATATAACCAATGCAACGGAGGACAAGGTACGGCTACAAACGGACCTAGATAAACTCGGGGCTTGGGCAGAAAAATGGCAAATGAAGTTCACTGTTGATAAATGTAAGGTTATGCACATGGGCAGCAAAAATGGATGTCACCAATATACACTAAATGGGGTGCTGCTAGGGAAAAGTGATATGGAAAAAGACCTGGGGGTACTAGTGGATTGTAGACTAAACTAAAGTAACCAATGCCAGTCAGCTGCTGCAAAAGCCAATAAAGTCTTGGGGTGCATTAAAAGAGGTATAGGGGCGAGGGACGAGAACATTATCCTCCCACTATATAAGGCACTTGTCAGGCCTCACATGGAATACTGCGTACAGTTCTGGACACCGGTGCTCAGGAAAGATGTTACAGCGCTTGAGAGGTTTCAAAGAAGGGCAACTAAACTAATACATGGAATGAAGGGACTGGAATACACAGAGAGGCTATCCAAATTGGGATTATTTACCCTGGAAAAAAGACGGCTAAGGGGGGATCAAATAACTACGTATAAGTACATGAGGGGACAATACAAGGATCTCTCCCATGATCTGTTTATACCCAGAACTGCAAAGGTAACGAGAGGGCATCCGCTACGTCTAGAGGAAAGCAGGTTTCATCACCAACACAGAAAGGGGTTCTTTACTGTAAGAGCAGTTAGACTGTGGAACTCTCTGCCTGAGGATGTGGTGATGGCAAAATCCATAGAGGAGTTTAAAAGGGGACTTGATGTCTTTCTGGAGTGGAGGGATATTATAGGATATAAATTTTAGGTTAATTGTTAATCCGGATATACAGCAGGTAGGAAATATTAGGGGGTGATCCAGGGATTAGTCTGATTGCCATTAGGGAGTCAGGAAGGAATTTTTCCCCCAAAAGGGCTAATTGGCTCCGGCTCTTGGAGTTTTTTTTGCCTTCCTCTGGATCAACAACACAGGAGGATAAACAGGCTGGACTAGATGGACATTGTCTTCATTCGGCCTTGTATACTATGTTACTATGTTAATTTCTCATCTAAGGTCATCACAGCACCTCCAGTTTTCTTACTTGGAATGTCTCAAGTGGAGTGGTCTCCTCTAGAGATGAGCGAGCGTACTCGGAAAAGCACTACTCGCTCGAGTAATTTGCTTTATCCGAGTATCGCTGTGCTCGTCCCTGAAGATTCGGGTGCCGGCACGGAGCGGGGAGCTGCAGGGGAGAGCGGGGAGGAACGGAGGGGAGATCTTTCTCTCCCTTTCTCCCGCCCGCTCTCCCCTGCTCCCCGCTGTGACTCACCTGTCAGCCGCAGCGGCACCTGAATCTTCAGGGACGAGCACAGCGATACTCGGATAAAGCAAATTACTCGAGCGAGTAGTGCTTTTCCGAATACGCTCGCTCATCTCTAGTCTCCTCTCCTTATAAGCCTGTTTTAGTAAAAACATATTTTCCCCATAAAATAGCAATTGGGGAGCATCTTTTCTTACAATTCTATGTTTTGTTGTTTGGAGTGGTGATCATGCACGCGCACCACCATTCTGTTCCCTAGGGTCTGAGCCAGAGGCGTAACTTGAAGCTCCCGGGCCCCAATGCAAAACCTGCAACGGGGCCTCCAACTATAATGCTTTACTCATAGTACTGGGCTCCCTATATGGAGAAGAGAGGCCTTATGGGCCCTCTAAGGCGCCTGGGCCCAGGTGCAACCGCATCCCCTGCATCCTCTATAGTTACGCCCCTGGTCTGAGCAATAGGATCCCTAGTGATCATAGATTTATCACCTATGCTGTAGCAAGTGTTTTGGTGGGATAACACCTTTAACCTAGTAGCAAAAAGATATGTAGTGAATGTGCTAACATTAGTTCCTGTCCCCTGTTGGGCTCACAATCTTTTGACCAGTCTCAAATATACACATATACTATAGGAACCAGTTTGTGAGGATTGCTTTTTTATGGTTAGGCCACTAGAGAATCTGAAACTTTCGCTGTGCATTTGCTTCTTTGGTTGGATATGAGCCTGCAGTCTTACTAAGCCACCATACCATCTTCTCTGTAGGTCATGTAAATGTAAACTTAATTGCACTGCATCTGACATTCTGTGTCGTATTACTGCTGAACCAGTGAATCTGAGAAACTCCGTATAAAAGTACTGATGTACATGGGACATTATCATATTATTTTACTTGTGTCTTGTACCTTTAAAATTCACATTAGGAGGCATTACAAGAAATTCATGTGAAACAATGTTATGGTTAAATACAAACATGTGAAGGAACTTAAAGTGACCGCATGGTTTCCGGACAAACTTCTGTCCTGGGAAAAAAGGGGGAGTAGAATACATTACCTGCAGTCGTTCTTCTCTGCTGCCTCTCCAATCTGCTGGTTCCAGTCCCTGTTTTCAACTGTCCAAAATGGTCGCAGTAATTTTGTAACTATTGAATGCCCACTTTGCACTACTTTCTGATTGGTCAGTGTTGATTAAATGACCAGCTCTGGCCAAGCAGAGAGCAGGTGTAGTGCATTGGTAGTCTAACATTGCCAATGTACTGTAGGGTTTAGGTAGTCTGAAGATTGGATTGTGTCAGTCATCTTGGATGACTGTAAACAGAACCTGCAACCAGTGAATTAAAGGGTTGGTACAGAAGCACAACATCTACAGAATTTTGTCTCAAAACCAGAGGGTCACTTTAATTTCTCTCTCTTTCATGTTGCAAATTTGGCACCATGTCATCTGCTTCCTATTACAGACTCTAAGAACACAGTGCCAAAATAGCTTCACACTAATGTTACCAAGATGGTGAGCGGTCTGCAAATCATGTCCTATGAGGAACGGTTAAAGGATCTGGGAATGTTTAGCTGGCAAAAAAGAAGGCTGAGAGGAGACTTAAAGGGGTTGTCTCATGAAATCAAGTGGGGTTCAGCACTTCTGTATGGCCATATTAATGCACTTTGTAATATACATGGTGCATTAATTATGAGCCATACAGAAGTTATTCACTTACCTGCTCCGTTGCTAGCATCCCCGTCGCCATGGATCCGTCTAAATTCGCTGTCTTCTGGCATTTTTAGACGCGCTTGCGCAGTCCAGTCTTCTCCCTGGTGAATGGGGCCGCTCGTGCCGGAGAGCTGGTCCTCGTAGCTCCGTCCCGTCACGTGTGCCAATTCCAGCCAATCAGGAGGCTGGAATCGGCAATGGACCGCACAGAGCCCACGGTGCACCATGGGAGAAGACCCGCGGTGCATCGTGGGTGAAGATCCTGGCGGCCATCTTGGTAAAGGAAGAAAGAAGTCGCCGCAGCGCGGGGATTCGGGTAAGTAATAAACTTTTTTTTTTTTAACCCATCCCTTGGGTTTGTCTCGCGCCGAATAAAAAAAAAAAAACAGTTTCGGCGTGAGACAACCCCTTTAATAGCTGTCTACAAATATCTGAAAGGCTGTCACATTGCAGAGGGATCAGCCCTATTCTCATTTTCACAAGGAAAGACTAGAAGCAATGGGATGAAACTGAAGGGAGGAGAGACAGATTAGATATTAGAAAAAAACTTTCTGACAATGAGGGTGATCAATGAGTGGAACAGGTTACTATGGGGGTGGTGAGTTTTTCTTCAATGGAAGTGTTCAGACAGAGGCTGGACAGACATCTGTCTGGGATGATTTAGTGAATCCTGCAATGAGCAGGGGGTTGTACCCGATGAGCCTGGAGGTCCCTTCCAACTCTACCATTCTATGATAATGATGTTAAATGATAGGTCAATGGAGGATTTTCATCAAAGAGCTCACACAATTGCTAGCAGAAAATGTATTAGTAGTCATTGAGTATGGTTCCACTTTGTAAGTGTTCCACTTTATAAATCACAATTTTTTTGGATTTGACTTATTTATATGCGTAAAGGGCTTTCTCATGGGGCTCTGTGATTTTTTATGTGTTGGTTGCCTCTGCCCTATGGTGAAGAAAGAAGAAGACATACTTGGACTATGACCTATGAAAGAAACAAAGGAATGTTTTCACTCATAGTCATTCAATCTTGATAATAGGTCTAGATGGATCAATGATTTATTTCACAATGTGCCCAAGCCTTTGGTGTCATACCATCGTATATGTGGGTGTAGAACATAGCAACCACATATTATACTTCAATTGTGGCTCAATCCAGACTGACATTGACGTAACACTTGTACCTAAGGAAGGTTCGATTATAGCTTGGAAAAATATATATATCAGGCTAATTGAATTCAAAATAATGTAGACATGTCGCCCATGTATAAAGAATATACCCTGTCTCTGTGAGCAACCATGAAATACATTTCCTGAAATCTAGGTTCATTTAGGAATGATCACACAAAAAACAAAGATGTGAACAGGGTTACGTTTTTTTTCAACTTTTAATATATATATATATATATATATATATATTTTTTTTTTTTTAATAATTAAAAAAAAAATTTATTTTATCTTTATTTTACTTGGTTTAACTTTTTTTTACTAGACTCTACAGGGAACTTGAATTTGCGATCATTTGATTGCTTATACAGTATAATGCAATACTATGGTATTACATTATACTGTATTTTAACAGGCTGCCTATTCAACAATCATGGAAGTCCAGTTTCAGAAATCCCCAAGCTGTCATGACACGTGGATGACAACCCTGCAATTTTAAGTTATCTCTGATCATAGCTGTTGTGGGCAGGTTGATTTTTGCTGTGTATTTATGGTATGAACTTGGTTCATCACCTGGTGCCACAATCATGTACAATAGATAAACTGATTAAGGGTGGAAACACACTGTGAGACTGGTCACACATGGCCAAACCATGCACACCCAGTGGTCAATGGATGCTTAATTTTGCCGGTAATTTGTGTAGCCATTGGCCGCCGCAGGGGCACATGTTTTGGCTATGTGAGGTCAGCTACACCATGTGTTTTTACCCTTATCGTGGACCACTACTCCTGAGTCAGTGCTTTGTGCTGGTCCCCCAGGATAAAATTTGCAAGCCATCTCCTAAACCAGATTCTGCCTTATTGCTGTCAAACTGATTTTGTGACACTGTGGTGTAAAACATAATTCTATACAAGACAAAATTCAGAAACTTAAACTGGAATCAGCATAGAAACATAACCTGCGAGTAAAAAACAATGATGCCGCAGCGGGAAAATCCAGAGCGTGTTCTCCTGGAGACGTGTTCAGAAAAGAATGAGTGCCGTCGCATGCTGAGTATTGGAAGAGCCTCAACTGTAAATCCTTTTTTGCAATTAAACTAAACATTTCTCTTCCTTTTAGCAATTAAAATGTGTTCGCTGTGAAGATCCTTTCTAACCATCACTAACTGATGGACTGCACCTAATGCACATTGCGCAGAGAAGCCCGGGTAATCAATAACATTAACTCCACAATCACATGTCAAGTACAGTACAAACCCCTGGATTTAATGAAAACTGGCTATAAAATAAATGAAGGTCAGAGCTGCATAATGGGAACTGCCCTGCTATCCCGCTATGTTATGTCTTAACGCTTGTAAATTGGATTAAATTCCCAAAGCATGAATGTATGTGCCATACCAGACTAGTGAGACATTGGGCATTGCCACTTATTTGTAGGTGTAAAATCCCATCATGTGGCAATAGCACGAGATTCCTATCTACAGCAGTTGTGTGCAGAAGACCATTTATAGTCCCAGTTAATAGACTTAATTTATTATTTTCCTGGGAACACAATAGCTTTTGTCGTAGTTCTGGCAGAATGTGAGGATCAGGAAAACCACAAGTTTAAATATACCGAGTCTCTACATAAATGTGGGGGAAATAATGTCTAGAGGAAAGAAGCATTCCTTACATACCTCAGCCCTGCACAAAGCTCTTCCATTAATTACAATTACACAGCGGGGATTTCTTTTATTAGAGTTATTAGACATGTAAACTTGGGTAACGCTAAAGATCGAAGCTGCCTGTATATACAGTATTAGGCTCTCTTCACATTTGCGTTTTTCAGAGCCAAATAGTGTTGTCAAAATAGTGGAAAAGCACAATGAGACTCCGACAGGCTCCATTATAAGTCTATGGGAATGTTTGGGATGAGTTGTATGACAGATACGGCACAGCGTGTTGGTTTCCATTATGAGCAAAACACGCAGCAGAACTTAAAGGGGTTGTCCCGCGCCGAAACGGGTTTTTTTTTTTTTCAATAGCCCCCCCATTCGGCGTGAGACAAACCCGATGCAGGGATAAAAAAAACGAAAACAGATAGTACTTACCCGAATCCCCGCGGTCCGGCGTCTTCATACTTACCTTGTGAAGATGGCCGCCGGGATCTTCACCCTCGGTGGACCGCAGGGCTTCTGTGCGGTCCATTGCCGATTCCAGCCTCCTGATTGGCTGGAATCGGCACACGTGACGGGGCGGAGCTACGAGGAGCCGCTCTCCGGCACGAACGGCCCCATTCAGCAAAGGAGAAGACCGGACTGCGCAAGCGCGTCTAATCGGGCGATTAGACGCTGAAGATTAGACGGCACCATGGAGACGAGGACGCTAGCAACGGAACAGGTAAGTGAATAACTTCTGTATGGCTCATAATTAATGCACAATGTACATTACAAAGTGCATTAATATGGCCATACAGAAGTGCTTACCCCCACTTTGTTTTGCGGGACAACCCCTTTAAGATAGCTGTTCCCCCACTTCATCCACAGACATGTATGTTCAGCTTGGTAGACTTCTTTCTATTTAATGTTTTATTTGTTATGGCAAAATATAGGAGAATGAAGAGTTTACAAATAATAGCAGTAACTGTACAGATGATGCGGGTGATTGTTCAGGACACAGATTACAGAATACGATGCAGATGAAAGAGTTACATAATTAGGAACTTTTCATTGGAGACAAATAACTAAATAAGATCAAGTTTGTGCAACTTAGGAAACAATGTAAGAAACAAATAAGTGTCCTGATACTGAACGGAATCCTCACTGCCATGCACTATGGCCTACAGCTGTTATACTATGCATACAAGGATATAAGAGTTTTTCACACCTCAGGTTAGATAATTACAATGCTATGAACACACACTTGCAATAAAGTAAATCAGGCTTCAAGGCACATTGTAGATACAGTGATCGAGTTTACCGCTCACAGTTCGTATTTGACAAAAACACTCTCTGTGGTCAGCGGATCTGCCAAACTGCCATGCTGTTGTTCAATAGTTCCAGGCTTGAAACTTAAAAGTCACAGCCTCCGTTAAATAGAGGAGCTTCCTTACAAATACTAATATTCCAAAGGAGAGTGTATGATGTACAATGCCATTAGCAGGCCTGCTAAGTCCCTGAAAAGTCACTTTTAGTGTGCACACTATTTGGCTTTTAATGAAGCCGGCCTCACTTACAACACAGTGCTGCAAAAATCGACTGTGTCCTCTGGTAGGTTTTGATCTATTATATCTGTAGCATTGATGTCCTTTCCTAGGGGAGGAGCTTAGGTCTAGTCCATCCCTTGTTCTGCAGTTGACGGGGCTTAACCTCTAATCACTTGCAGGGTGCTGAGGAATCTTTACATTGATTACATAATGGTACTTGAAGCTCCTGGACCCTGGAGAAAATTATTACCTGGGACAAATAACTAAATGCTAATGATGTGATCTATACATATATAATATACTAAAACAATGACATACTTATATGTAGGGAGCTAGCAATGTCTAGTATGATCATTTTGGTGTGCAATTATATAATCTCTCATTGTGCCTCTACGGATTTCCTGCACATTATTAGGCTGGAAGACTTGCCTCTTGTCAGGGGTTTGTGTGTAACACTAACCACTACTAGAAATTACTATATGGCTCTCATCCCTCACCAGATATTCATTGAAGGCCACTACCCTTCACTTTTTTTGCTCTATAAGGTCTTATTCATGCAAGGGAATTTGCGCAAAAAAACGCAATGGTTTCTTACGGAAACATTCAGACAAAGGAATTTTTTTTATAACAACAGTTTTTATAGAGTTTTCAATTTTACATACAAAGGCATAGCAGTATGAAAAGATTTCCAGATATAATACGATAATGTAGATACGAGCCTTGTGTCTTCTGAATAAAAAAGAAATATATATCACAAAGTAATAGCAATCCAATGTTATCTTATTACTAGAGATGAGCGAACGTGTTCTTCCGAGCTTGATATTCGTGCGAATATTAGGGTGTTCGGGATGTTCGTTATTCGTAACGAACACCATGCGGTGTTCTGGTTACTTTCACTTCCTTCCCTGAGACGTTAGCGCGCTTTTCTGGCCAATTGAAAGACAGGGAAGGCATTACAACTTCCCCCTGTGACATTCAAGCCCTATACCACCCCCCTGCTGTGAGTGACTGGGAAGATCAGGTGTCACCCGAACATAAAAGTCGGCCCCTCCTGCGGTTCGCCTCAGATGCCGTGTGAGTTAGATGAGGGACCGTGCTGTTTGTACCGGAGCTGCTGTAGGGAAAGAATTGGTAGTTAGTGTAGGCTTCAAGACCCCCCAAAGGTCCTTATTAGGGCCACTGATAGCTGTGTGTTGGCTGCTGTTAGCAGTGGCAATTTTTTTCCCCTCAAAATCGGCTCTGCAGAGCGTTGCACCTGGCATTAGGGACAGAAGTGCTGCATAGGCAGGGAGAGTGTTAGGAGTGAGTGTAGCCTTCAAGAACCTCAACGGTCCTTTCTAGGGCCATATTTAACCGTGTGCAGTACTGTGCTGGCTGCTGTTAGCTGTGCTGCATTTTTTTTTGCTTCTCAAAATCGCCTCTGCAGAGCATTGCACCCTCCATTGATACTGCAGGGAAAGAATTGTATAGGCAGAGCCACAACACAGTTATTATTCATTGAATATACACAGTGCTGCCTTTTGCTTGTAAAACAAGTGAAAATAATTGTATTTGTCCTGCCTCTGTCCGTCCTAAGGGCGGTGGACACGTGTCGGCTGCGTGTGCAACCTGTAAAAATCAGACGCACCCAGCTACGATTTACTCCTGGCTTCGCCATTTGCTTTCCTTAATTGGGAAAAAAAATACCTGCTCTGCCACAGTTAATAACTCTGCTACCCTCACGTTCTGTGACACATTAGCAGGAAAACAGCACAGTTATTAAACTTCTCATGTTCATAGAATATACGCAGTGCTGCCTTTTGGTGCAAAAAAACGGAAAATAATTCTATTCGTCCTGCCTCTGTCCGTCCTAAGGGCGGTGGACACGTGTCGGCTGCGTGTGCAACCTGTAAAAATCAGACGCACCCAGCTACGTTTTACTCCTGGCTTCGCCATTTGCTTTCCTTAATTGGGAAAAAAAATACCTGCTCTGCCACAGTTAATAACTCTGCTACCCTCACGTTCTGTGACACATTAGCAGGAAAACAGCACAGTTATT